>NC_089581.1:102111800-102426192 GCF_019320115.1 Miscanthus floridulus
CTGATATGGCCCAGACCACAGAGATTGCAAACCAAGCCTAAGCTCCGTCCGTCTCAATCGAATCAAGCCACAGCCACCAGTACTCAAGTCGCTCATAGCCACCAACCAATGTGGCTCGCGCAACAACGACCCATCAGACAACCGTCAAGGTGGAAACGGTGGTCATGATGGTGGTCGGGACGACAACCGCCGCGACTACCGGGATGACAACCACCGAGACAACCACGACAATCGCCGTGATAACTGCGGTTGTAGGGTCAACCAGGGGGGCAATCGAGATCGCCATGATGGCAATAACGATCTCCTCCATTACCTCGGAGAACACGATCTATGCGATCGCATTAACCAAAGAGCCAACGATCGTGCATCCCACGAAAGCTATCGCCGTATGGAATATGATACTACCCATGGCCCTTTGGCTTTGAAGCAGTTTACTCCACACCTTCGCCAAGTCATATGGCCCAAGAACTTCAAGCTCGAAAAACTTTAGAAGTACGACGGCAAGGAGAACCCCGAATTATGGGTCATGTTCTATGAAACCGCATGCAGATCAGCCATGGCTGATGAGCACGTCATGTCTAATTACTTCCCAGTTGTCGTCGGCCATGCAGGCCACCAATGGCTGGTTAGCTTGTCGGTGAACTACTTTGATTCTTGGCAAGAGCTCAAGCAAGCATTCATCGATAACTTCATTGCTACTTGCGAACAACCCGGCAACAAATATGATCTGCAGCGGATTTGAGATCGCAAAGATGAGCCACTGCGCGAGTACGTCCGACGCTTCTCGGAGATGCGCATCAAGGTCCCATCAATCTCTGACAATGAGGCGATCGAGGCTTTCATCACTGGTCTCCACTTCCATGATGCCCTAAGGGACAAGCTCCTCCGCAAAAGACCTGAATCAGTCACAGCGCTCCTAGCCACTGCTAAAAATATGTGGATGCCGATAATCTACTACCTTGGGCATACCCCTAGGTAGACTGCCGACCATATTTCATCGACAGTGGCGCGCTAGGTAGGGGGTGTGCGTACTGCCCCCAGACTATATAAGGCGGGCAGGGGACTCCTCTCAAAATCATCTCTCATTGACATACAACAATACAATCAGACGCAGGACGTAGGTATTACACCTTCACGGCGGCCGAACCTGGATAAAACCTCGTGTCTATCTTGCGTCACCATCTTGTTTGTAGCTTGTGCATCTGTCTACCGATAATCTACTACCTTGGGCATACCCCTAGGTAGACTACCGACCATATTTCATCGACAGTGGCTGTTCGGCATAGCCATGGAACATGGGCACACTTGATCAGGAAAGAATTTTTTTTCTTTTTTCTTTAGAGCACCATGCATTCTTCGGACAACCAGAATCTTCGGCTATAATCGTGGTCTACTGCTCTTTGTGTTGACTAGAATACTGGCACATTTGTTTAGTCGATGTTTCAACCAGATGGAGATGACATGAAGACAGACTGCATTAGCCGAAGAAGATCAAACGGCATGTTGCAGCATAATACATGGTGCTCGGGGACTAGCTGTGGGGGTATTAACCCCTATACCCTTACGGCTAGGCTTGGGCCGGCCCAGACCAGGGGGTTTGGTCCATTAGAAGACGACACATGGCCCGGCCGATCTTCTCGGAGTCCCGCGCAAGGAATCAAGACAGACTTGGAGATCAAGCAAGATCCTGGTCGGTTAGAATAGGAATCCTTATCCGGCCACCTATGGCAATTGTAACAGGTTAGGATTAGTTTCCAGATCTGTAACCCTGCCCCCCAGACTATATAAGGCGGGCAGGGGACCCCTCTCAAAATCATCTCTCATTGACATACAGCAATACAATCAGACGTAGGACGTAGGTATTACGCCTTTACGATGGCCGAACATGGATAAAACCTCGTGTCTGTCTTGCGTCACCATCTTGTTTGTAGCTTGCGCATCTGTCTGCCGATAATCTACTACCTTGGGCATACCCCTAGGTAGACTGCCGACCATATTTTGTCGACATGGTCCATATAAATCTCACACTTATGACCAATTAGGTAATGCCTCCAAATCTTGAGAGCATGTACCACAACTACTAACTCTAGATCATGAGTTGGATAATTTAACTCATGTTTTCTCAACTGTTTGGATGCATAGGCAACAACTCTGCCCTCTTGCATAAGAACGTAGCCTATACCTTGCCGTGAGGCATCACAATAGATAGAGAAGCTTTTGGTAAGATCAGGTAAGATAAGCACTGGGGCAGAAGTCAGTCTCTTCTTCAACTCCTCAAAACTATCCTGACATTGCTTAGTCCACATAAATTTGGCATTCTTCTCTAACAAAGCAGTCATGGGCTTGGATAATTTAGAGAATCCCGTGATGAATCTCCTATAGTACATAGCCATACCAAGAAAACTCTAAATCTCACTAACATCCTGAGGTGGCTTCCAACTCAACACATCTCTAACCTTCTTGGGATCTACTGCTACTCCTCCATTAGAGATTATGTGACCAAGGAAAGATACTTCTTTTAGCCAGAACTCACACTTGCTAAACTTAGCATAGAGCTGATGTTCTCTAAGCTTCTACAACACTAACCTCAAATGTTCTTCATGTTTTTCTTCATTCTTAGAGTAGACTAATATGTCATCAATGAACACCACGACAAACTTGTCAAGGTACTCCATGAACACTTTTGTCGCACCTGGTTTTCTAAAGAATACCAAGCGCTAACTATATGTGTGCCTAGGATGTCCACATGACACATATAGCGACAAATATGGAGAATATCAAGAACAATGCTTTATTATGTATCGAACATAATTACAACAGGACTTACAACTATTACAGAAGCATAGCGGAAACTATTCTTAATCTTCTCTTTGGGACTCCATATTCCACAGGGATGGTTGACTAGGGGAACACTCGCCTGGTACTCATGGACTCCACAAGAATCTCTTCACTTGATCCACCATCTGGTACCCATCCGGGATTTTGCCAGTGTTGAAATAAAACAAGCGTAAGCTACTACCGCTTAGCAAGCATAACATGAGGGGATGCAGGCTCAAAAGGCTAGACATGGTTGGACTGCGGTGAGCACTTTTAGTTGGTCATATTTTATTTGTTAAACCTGTGTCACTAGGTTATTCTTAAGCTCCCAAGGCAAAAGTATATTTAACATTAAGGTTGATCATATCCCAAACCATCCATAGAACCATCTATCTTGAAAAGGATCTAGGCCACTCGTGTCCGTGAGCACGGCTAATATATCAGTTTTATACTCTACAGAGTTTGTATACTTTCACTGTGAGTCATGATTTACCCTTTCGCCCGAGGTGATCAGCCTCTTGACCCACTACCAAGGAAGGTCAGTAGGGTTCACTATGAAGCCTTTCAAAGGTTCATCTAACAACTTAGGGCCGCTAAGGTTTCCCCATCAATAAGCATGAACCCCCCCTCCAAGGAGTGACTATCCAAAGTGCACCCTCTTGATAGGCCAAGATCATACTTGTCGGAGCCCCTCTTGCGCCATAAAGGTAACCACTAACAAGCTAGAAAAGGTCCTCATACTGAGCTAAAGCCAGAACCATATAGCCCTCACAGTTGTACTGTAAGTCTTGGTTTGCCGCTTTAAGATTCAGTCCTTACGGAGGGCAGACTAGAGCACCCAAAAAGGCCTAATGCTCTAGCCCCCTTCTATCCATGTTGCTAAAAACATCTTTTAATACCATGTTGCATATATCTTTAATTGTATTCTTTAGTCAATATTAGTTGGAGCAAACTGAGCATACTACCCACATGCAAAACCCATAGGTAAATCAAGGACAGGATAATCAATATCAAGGTAAATAGACTCTAGGCGGTTCATTAACATATACATATGAATTAAGATTGCATTAAAGTGAATAGGTAACAAGGAGCCTTATATTATACTTGCCTTAACTTGCTTTTCCCCAAAAGCAATACGCTCAAAAGCCTTTAGTATTCAACTTTCAATCTTCTGCTTCTAATTCTTAGCTTCTAGTCTTCAGTGAATAGCTTCTTAATCACCACGTAAACCTCACCGATTGACTAAATCATATATCACCACACAAATATCCATACATGACATACCAACAAGAATATATAAGAATAGTACACCAACCAATAAAATAAACAAAACGGTGTATCGCTACGAACACACAAACGCAAAAGACACATTATACGCGATTCAATGAAAAAGCGACCATTGAAGCATTTTCAGTGCAACGGAAAATAAAACCTATCCATTTAACTTATTTTAACTATAGAAACACATGTAAATATTTTCATTAATCAATTTGATTCATTGTTTAAGAAAGAGCGTAGTATAAAACCTATATTGACTTTGTATTCCGAAAACGATGCAAGTGATAGTATTAATACAATTAACTTTTTAACTGACAAAACACATTTGAGTAACATGAGAACCACTAACGCCACTGCGTAGTATACACCCATAATGAAACTATGGTACAAAAGAAACGACTACCAGAGTTCTATATTATAAAAGAAAAGCCTAAATGCTTGATTTATTTTAATTAAGAAAAACCATGTGAAGGTGTTATTAATTTGGATTAGTTAAAACATAATTTAATCAAGTTAAGCTACATCTTTGCAAAATAAAGTATATGTGAAAGCAACTAAACGAGTTTATCACATATGCAACGTGTTTAACTAATCAAATTTTATTTATAAATATCTTGATACCATTTATGCTAATTCAATTTTAACTTGCAAATACAAGTTGACGTGTGAGAGCACCTAATCGAATTGTATATGCCATGTTGTTAAACTAAGCAAATTATAATTAATAAATACATATTTAAGTTGTCATTAATTAACAAGTAATTATAAAAGGTGGATTATGTCCTAGGTTGCTGTTATTTAGAAACAAGTTTATGTAATCATTAATCAAATTAATATTTAAATTATAATAATATGAACATGTGACATGATAAACGTTGCTACTAACGCATACCTCACATTGGCATGATTTAACACGACAAGAATCAAGTTAACCCTATGTAGTTGCTTTTAATTAAAAGCTATTGAATAAATATAAATTAAATTAATACCTTATATTAAAATTCAGAAACATTTGTTATATTGGATGACGCTGCTAATACATATCACACATTGTGATGAAACTCGCGCAATCGAATCAAAATAAAAAACCTAAATCGACTTTTAATTAATCAACGATTAATTAATTATAGACACAATTAATATTTTAATAAAATAAATTCATAAATATGTGATATGAAAACTAATATCACTACTGCATAGATCTCCACAACACGAAACTAACACAACTGGAACGAACTGAAATGGAATTAAAATGATTAAACGGCCGAATTAACAGCTGGATGGCAAAATCATAATTAGAGCATCTTCTACCTTAGGCTGTTCGTACATACGGAGCAGCAATGGCCATGGAAGGCTGCTACTGCTCATGGAGAGGGCCGATGTGGGGTCAGGGGCCTCAGTGGCGGGGCCTGCTGGCCGGCCGACGGTGGTACGTGGCCGCGCGGCGGCACGCTGGGCCCACCCGCGGGTCACAGCGGCCAGCGCAGGGCTTGCATGGCTGAGCCCGCATAGGCCGGCGGTGGCGCCTGCTGTGCAGGGCGCGGGATGCCGTAGGGTCGGGAACGAGGTGTGGGATCCATGCAGTGGAGATGCAAGAGTGGGGACAAGGGGCGGAGATGGTGCTGCAGCGCTAGACGACGAAGAACGTAGAAGCTCTGGTCAGCCATGGTGGTTCCTCGCCGGAGAAGAAAAAGAGAAGTTAGGGATGGGATTAAACGGTGATGGATTCACGAAAAGAAGTATACCACGGCATAGAGGACGACAAGATCTACCTTGTGGTGGTGGTGGTCGACGCCGGAACATGACGGTTTGGCCAGAAAAGCTCGCCGGAAGTTCGCCGGAAACCTAGCTGTGCCGAACTTTGGCGTCCAATCTACGGGGCTATCAGTGGTAGCTCGCGAAACAGGCTGTACTTCTGGAATCAGCGCGTTGAGGGCTAAGCCGGCATATATATATACACAGGGTAGGAAAATTTTAGAAAGTGAAGATATTTTAGGAATTATTGATTTTCAGAATTAAAATAATTCTAGAAAATCTGCAATTACTATTTAGGCTCTAAAAAATATCTCTGAGCTCCGAAAAATTCCATAAAAATTTCTAGGGATAGATGGAAGGATAAGAAACACAACCAAAGTGGTTTTAGCTCCTGAAAAAGACTTTTGGATTGATCGAGAAAAAAGACAAAGCTCCAATAAATAGGAATTTAATCCCGAAAAAAGGTCGGAAAGATTCCCAGAAAGAAAGACATCGTTCTAACGCGTCTTAAAACCTTTTCCAAGCCTTTGGATTTTTAAAACAAAGCATCTTATCTAACTTTTGTTTTTGCAAGTTTTCTAATTCTTTTTAAACCACTACTTGAAAATAATATTTTGAAGATTGAGATTTGAATTTATTTTCCAAACCACTCATGAGAAAAGTACCAATGCAACGACATCCAAATCACTCATCACAAAAGTACCAATGCAACGGCATGTATGCACAAACATATTGCTACCCTTATGTTGGATTTTAATTTAAAGAAAATTTTCTTTTACCTATGTTTTTATGAGCACAAAACAATTAATAGAAATCATTTTACTCTTTTTAGAAAGTAGCTAATTTTAGGGTGTTACAACTTTGTTCATCAAATACATGAAGTAAGCAGGTGCATTTGTTAGACCAAAAGGACATGACTGTGAACTCATACAGTCCATATCGAGTCCCAAAAGCAGTTTTGGGGATGTTAGTACGTCTTATTCTCAACTGATTGTATCTAGATCGGAGATTGATCTTGGAAAACACACAAGCTACTTTCAACTGGTCAAATAGGTCATCGATTCTAGGTAGTGGATACTTGTTTTTAATTGTGACCTCATTAAGTGATCTATAATCTATGCACATTCTCTGTGTACCATCTTTCTTCTCGACAAACAGTACTGGTGCACCCCAAGGTGAAGAACTAGGTTAGACATAACCCTTATCTAGCAATTTCCTTAATTGTTTCTTAAGTTTTGCTAATTCATTCACTCCCATTCTATAGGGTCTCTTAGCTATGGGTGCAGTTCTAGGTAAAAGTTCAATTATAAACTCAATGTCTCGTTCAGGTGGCATACCTGGTAACTCCTCAGGGAAGACATCTGGGTACTTGTTTACTATCCTTATATCCTCTAGGTTGTGCCCTCCAACTGATTAACCTGGCAGATTTCTGCAGCTGACTATGTTGCCACATACTCAACTTTCTCTTCGGATGGAGTTGTAAGATTCATGGCACTATTGCCACAATTAATAACAACCTTCTGGAATCTTAACCAATCCATACCTAAGATGACATCAATACCAGATGAGTCTATGACTACAAGGTTTGCTTGAAATTCTACCCCCCTTATGCTGAGACTAGCAGCTAAGCATATCTAATTTGCTTTCATTTCCCCTCTAGGTGAGCTTACTAACATGGGTTTCTTCATAACACATACTGGAATACCATGCTTCTTTATGAATGTATATGCTATGAAGGAATGCAAAGCACCAGAATCAAAAAGTATTGTAGCTAAGTTTGAGTTGACCGAAAACATACCAATCACCACATCCAGTGCCTCCTGAGCTATTTCAGCAGTTACATGATTCACCTTTCCCTGAACATAATTTTGCTGTATGTTAGCCGTCCTCTTGGGGCATCTATTGGAGTAATGTCCTAGCTCTCCACAATTGGAGCATCTATTATCATTAACTGCATTTGGCACCTTTGGTGCGCCATTCTTCTACGGAGCATTGGGGGCATTATTCCTCATAGGAACATTGTTGGACTACTGCTGGCACTGAGCTAGTGCCTTGTACTACTGCTGCTGCTGCTGTGCATGCTGGGGTTGCTGGTTGTGGTTGACTAGACTAGACTAGCCCTGGTAGCGCTGCTATGGTTGAGTCTGTTGAGGGTTGGCATGGAAGCGAGAGTTGCTCTCGGATTGCTGTCCTTAAAACTTCCTCCTTTTGTCCTCCATTTGGCAGCGCTTGTTCTCGATCACCAAAGCCTTATCCACCAGCTGTTGGAAGCTAACAAAAGTATGAGACAGTAGCTGATACTAGAGACCATCATTTAGGCCCTCCATAAACAGCTCCTGTCTCTTCTCATCCTCATCCACCTCAGTTGGTGCATACTGTGACAATTGTATGAACTTGTCACGATATTCAGCAACAATCATGCTCCCCTGCTTGAGAGCCAAGAACTCCTTCTTTAGCTTCATCAGTCCCATAGGCATGTGGTGAGAGCGGAAGGCACTATGAAACTCGGGCCAAGTGATGGCATTAGCTTTAGTACGACCGAAGCAGAATGAGTCCCACCAATCTAGTGCAGCTCCTTGCAACTATCCAAAAGCATATAGAACCTTCTTGTCATCACACTGGGCAATCTCCAGTTGCCTCTCAATAGCACGTAGCCAGTCATCGCCTGAAGTGGGTCAGTGGAGTGCTTGAACACAGGTGGGTGTCCTTTCATAAACTCTCCCCTCTTATCTCTAACTTGAGGGGGTGCATTCCCATTCCCATGCCCCATGTTCTGCATGTTTTGAGCTATCTACTGAAGCAACTGTGTCTGCATCATCATCAGCTGCTCCATAGTGACTGGAGGAGGTGGTGGCAGGTCCTTGCCTCCTTGGTTGTTCCTCCTGGTGTTCACCGTCTGTAGATGCATCATATAAGTCTCATATTTCCCAGCATATAACCTTTAAAAGATAATGGTCTAAAAAGAGTAGGTGTCACAAGATCAAGACAAGAGATATATGTAGGGTATATAAAAAGATAATTGTTCTGAACTTTTTCGGCGAGTTAGACAAACATCAGTGCAGTTAAACAAGCATATCTCACTCCCTGTTTATCATCTAATTGCGTATTTTACCTTTATGGAAATTTATGAAATTCTCTACAACTTTTATTTAGAACACTTTTTCAGATTCTGACGTTTACTTAGTCAAAAACAGACGACAATCAGTACTGTTCCAGAATTCTGACAGCACAGAAACCTCAACTCACAACAGCTATATCTCACAATTTATAATATTTATTGAGGTGATTCCAGAGCCAAATAGAAGATGTAGAAGTCTACTTATCTCCATAAAATTTTCATGACCATTGGACATCTAAAACATGAGATATGATCAGATAAAGACAGACTGCTCAGAATGATACAGAATGGACAGCATGATAAAACGAAACCCAACTATTTATTCATAATATCCTTAAACCTTAACCTTAACTAAATGACCATGGACATGCCCACAAGTCATCACAATCAAATCAAAGATCCAAATCAAGCATTGTTCATTATGACAAACATCCAACCATGCGAGTATCAATTGTTCAATCATTAAAAGAAAGAAATTAAACACTCTCTCGCGCATCTACGCGTGTTTATTACATATTTTTAAGACTTCCTCCTATGGGTACGGGTCAACGTTGGTGCTGGTGTTGGGGTCTCCAAATTCTCCTCTGTTCCTTAGGGGAGACTGAGCAGGTACACCTGGCGCTTCAACATCTGGACCTCCTTGATGTTGTTTTAGTGTTGCATTCTCATGGGCAAACTGCTGATATGCCTTCCCCATGACATTGAGCTCGTCACGGGTCTAATCCAAGTCAGTGTTGGTCTGAGCCAAGCACAACAAGGTAGGCCTCAGCCTTAGGTTCTCCTCTCCAAGTGGTGTAACAATGTTGCAAGTAGACTAGCCGCTCCGATGGTGGGGAAGATATCGGTCATCCTCCCAGGCAATGTCGTTGAAGTGGCGGTCATGGTTGACCACCAATGCCTGTCAAGCTCAATCCCTGATGGTGGCTACATGTGTGAGCCATGCAGTGATGGTGCGGTGGATGTAACGCACCTAGGTTCCCTCATGGATCTACACTTCTGTCTCCCAGAAGCCGGTGTAGTCGGGGTGGGTCCAATGCTCCATCCTGTACTGAACAGTGCATCCGGCGTGGTAGCGATGTACAAGTGTGAGAAGCTTGTAGTGGTAGTAGGCATCACCATCCAAATCATAGTGGATCTCCACGGTCCACCCTTGAGCTAGTAGTGCATCATGATCCTCATCACCCCAATTTCCATCGTCTCCTCCATCATCACCACCATCACCACTATTACCACCATTACCATCTCCACCACCATCACCTCCATCAGAATCATCAGAGTCATCTCCATCATCAGGGTCACCAGCTCCCTCCTGGCCACCCTATCCATTCTCTTCCATGGGGTCTTCCTTAGACTCCTCTATCTCAATGGGCTCCTCAAACATGGGCCCCTCTTCTGTTTCTTCATCCATTAGATCTTCCAGCATGTCCTCCAGAGGTTCCCCCATGGGCACCTCCATAGGTGGCTCCTCTTCCATGTTCCACAAAGCCTCCACTAGATGTGCAGGTACACGCTTGCCAAATGTGAATCTGGTCCTCTTGGTGGGCATCACAATGGTCCTCTTGTGGGGAGTCAGCTTGGTACGGGCCTTCTATTAGAATGAAAAGGTTGAGTATTAGAATAAAATAATTTTTGGCAACAGATAAAGCACAGAATATAAGCAAAAATTCTATAGAAAATTAAAGGTAGTAAAATAAAGATAATATGATCCTAAAAACGTCCATTTCTAACTAGGTTGACCGTCCTACAGTTAGTTATAGCTTTGATACCAATTTGTCGCACCCAATTTTGCATAGCAAAACCAAGTACTCATATATGTGCGCCTAGGATGTCCAAACACACACATCTATCACAAATTGTAATAGCATCAAAGTAAAGTACTTATTACATCGCATATCTCATTACAATGTTAATACAAAGTTTGCTAAATGGAAATATTATTACAAACACAGCGGAAATTCTAGCCCAATCTACCATAGGGACTCCAACTGGTGAACGTCTCCCTAGTAGTCCTGGACATCCTCCAGGAACTCTTCATATCCATTATCTGTTACCCATCCAGGATTTTCATTGGATGTAAAGCAAGTGTAAGATCACCATGCTTAGCAAGTATAACAAAGGGATCTATGAGGCTCCAAAGGCTTGACACTGTTTGACTGTGGTTCACAATTTTAGTTGACCAAGTTTTAGCATCCTATATCACTACTTTAGTGAACAATCCCAATTCCCAAGTGATATCAAAGTATAGTCAAGTTTATCTCAATTCCCAACCATCCACAACAACCACTAATCTTGAAGGATCCAGACTGCTTGTATCCGTGAGCACGACTGTTATAATAGGTCAAATATTTCTGCAGAAATTGTACAACTTTACCCACCAAGCCATGATTCCTAATGCCATGGTTTGCAAAGCCCATTACACCTCTACCTAGGAAGTGTGGCAAGGTTTCACTATGTAACCCTTAGCTAGTTGGAGTAACAAGTCGTAGCTGCTAAGGTTTTGGCCATCTAGCCGTATATGGCCCTCCTCTAGGAGTGGCACACGTGGGCACGCAGCACAGTACACACATCCTAGCAGAAAAGTAAACACACCCTTTTGCCCTTACGTGAAGCTACAGACGAGCCAGTACAATCTAGTTAATAGGTTAAAGTCAGAGCCATATGACACTCGGGATTGTACGAAACCTCCTGGGTTACCGCTTCAGGATTAAGTCCTTATGGAGAGGCACTAGAGTACTCAACCCCGTACTCTAGCCCCCTATCTGTTGCTAAAAAGCTTCATGTTATCATATTGCATAATGTCTTTAGTCATGTTTAACTATTATTCTATGTTCAGCGCTGCAACATCTATCCAAAATGCATACCCAAACCCTAGGCAACAAGGATATGTGGTACAAGTATTCATCTAGGTAAAGTCCTTAAAGGTATATCAAATTAGACACATGCATGAATATGAAGTGTAATAATTCATAGGTACAAGGGGCCTTTGGTACACTTGCCTTCTTCAAAGTTGTCCTAGAAGTACTGCTGATCCTACTGTGGGTCTTCGGTCACCTCAAATGGCTCACCCTCTAATCGTGTTCCACATCACCAATCAAGCATCATTCCAATCATTACATGCATACAAGATAGACTTCTATTAGAACAGTACACCAAACAGTAAAAACAAAAGTTGAAAAGCTTATAAATCTATTCTACATATTGCTACAAACACGTGAGCGAAAGAATCACTCAAATCGAACTTAAAACGTAAAAGTTATGCATGAAATAAAATGTAAGGGCATTTCTATAAATAAACTGAACTTATTTTTGAATTTAAACAATTAAAAATATGAAATTACACGGTTATAGGACTGTGGGTACTAATTCTAGAAATCATAGGGACCTAAACGAATAAAAATAGGGCTGAATTGTAATTAATTTGAACTGCTACGGACTACGGTTGATTCACCAAAAACTGAAGGGCTTTTCTATAAAAAGGGCATGGGTTGACTGCGGGTTTGACCGCATCGCTGATTGGATGACACGTGGACACCTATTATTCGCTCGGTGCACCACGTGGTGTGGTGGATGCGCTGACGCGACACCGTGGGCCGAGTCTATGGGTCCACGGTGGACTGATTATGATCCAACCGGTATGGTTATATCTCGGCCGTCCAGTACCGATCCGACGGCACAGGAGGCATGGGTGGACCGATGCCGTTGCACAGCACCGCTGGTGAGCACACCAAGGTCGATGGCGAGGCTACCACGGCGGCGAATCCCTGGTACGGCGATTCCAGCCATTCAAACCCAAACCAAAGGCACGTACGAGATCTATAGGACCTCGTGAACATGATGGAAGCAAATCTGAGGCAGGGTACATGCCAGAGCATCGAGTCTGTGGCGGCGCCATGGCTGGCGGTGTCTGGAGGTCGCCGGTACGATGTTCTAGAGCTCAAAACGGTGAACGGATGACATGGGAAGGACGGGGAGCTCACCACGAGTTGATTGAAGGTGGTTGTGGCGTCCGAGATGGGTTCTCGAGGTGGGTCATCGATGGCGGTGGCGGCTAGAGAAAGAACAACGGCGTGGTGAGGGAAAAATCTGGGCAACGGTGACCCAAAACATGAAATCGGTGTTACCTACGGCTGCGGGAGAACTCGACAGAGCTCAGGGAGTCATCGGCATCGAGGTCCAAGGCACGGGTGAGGGAGGATTGCGGTGGCGGCAACTGGTGAGCACGAGCAGAGGATGGGAGAAGAAAGGGGTATGGCACGGAGCTTTATAGGCCAGGCGGGGGTTCAGTGGATGGAAAGAGAGCGAAGCACTCAGGCGGGATTGGACGCCTGCCTTGCATGCGGGACGGTGGTGCCTTGCCATGCCAGGCAGCGCCATTGGTGGGTGGTGAAGAAAGGAAAGGCACCAGGGAGAAGAAAGGAAAGGGAGGAGAAAGGCGCTGACAGGTGGGGCCAGTGGCGTAGTGAGAGAAAGAAGAGTGCTGGCGAGGCGAGCAGGCGCGCGAGCAATGGGCCGTTGCAGGAAAGGGAAAGGAGCAGGAGGCGTGCGGAGCAGTCCGCCGAGTGGGTCGGAGCGAGCAGGCCAGCACGGGAGAAAGAAAAATGAGAAGAAGGAAGGGCTGCTGGGCCGCCAGGCAGGCCAAGCCGAGAAGGGGAAGGAAGAAGAGGCCCGGGCTGATTCCTAGGGTTGGGCTAAAAATGAATAATGGTATTTTTTTCAAAATCAAATTCTCTTCTAATTATATTTTTCAATTCTAAGCCAAATTCAAATGGAATTTGAATTCAACTTGAAACCAACTAGCCCTACACTCAACCAAAAACAATATGCTTCAGCATGAATGCAACAAACATGTTTCTAAACCTTATAGTTAATTTTATTTAACCTAAGCTAAAAATACATAGAAAATTAAATAAATGATCATAATTAATTGCTAATTTGTAGTTGAAATTTTTGGGTGTTACATGTACCCCTTATGTATTTATGCATTTCAATAATGATTTTCTCCAAGATATTTTCTCCATTTGTTGTTTTCTCCATAATTTTCCTCCAATTATCTTTTGTTTTTCTCCATGCTAAACATATTTAAGATTACATATTCTATCGCCATTCGATTCGCCGACCAGCCATGTTCTCATTCGCGTTATCTAGAAGTAGTCCTGTTCTCAATTTAGCACCTAAACGTGCATGGGCAGTGGCGCTCTATGTCATGGGTGGTCGACAGTGGCTCCTCGGTGATGCCTATATTCCTAAGTGTGCACAAGAGCTAAGCTCTTTATGCCATGGGGTGTGGGATAGCTGGGGCTGATAACAAGATAAAGGACTAACAATGCATCGTTAATATTAAATATTAACACATTATACGTACTAAACACTAAAGTTTCATTTACAACTGCTCGACATAATGCCGACAAGCCTCTTACATTCTAAGTTGTCATGGTTCATTGCTAGCATCACCGAATAGATCCATGTCATCCGCCAGTTTGATCACCAAATCAGACACCTCCTCCTCCAGCGCGATGATTTGCTCGTTGCTCAGATTTTGGGCAAAGCCACCATCGATTCATTTGAGCTTCACTGAGGGACTGATTGGACAACCGCCAGTGCATGGCCCATGGCAGAACAAGCGATGCCATGAGCATAGTGCTTGAAATTCTCCAACGCCGACTTGCACCTCTCCATTATGATGTCTGGCCACGGCGCTCTGTTGGGCTTTGGCACTTCTTGGTCAATGAGATCCAGCATGGGTTTTATCCCATTGGAGATGGTCTTCAACCTTTCTTTACTGGCCTCCAGCTAGAGCTCAAAGTCATGGAACTACGCCTGACTATTGGTTCGAATCACTGCAGACAAGAAGGGCAATTGTCTTAAACATGTTTCTCATAGCAAGAGGGGTATTGACATAAGGAATAACTTATGGTTCAGTTCTTCAGTGAGTTGTTTTTTTGCCGTCATAGCTTCATCTCTTTCTTTCTCTACTAGCACTTTGCTTTCATGCGCTAGCAGGGCTTGGGTCTCCGCCTCCACCTTGGCATCACACGCCAGGCGTGCTTTGGTCTCCGCCCGCTTCTTCGCTTCATCAAGCTCTACACCAATGAAAGATTACTACCAGCATGGGTGAATTGAGAATATGAAAGCAATACACCATGGGGCCTAAGGCCTTACTTTTCTCCTAGTCTACGCCATCGCCTAGCTAATTTGTCTGCTCCTAGTTCTCCGCCTCCAGTTGTGTCTTTTCTGCTTGCAACTTCTCTCGGCCGGCGTGCGCTTTAGCCAGCATCTTCTATAGAGTCTCCATAGACTCATGCAGCCTCTGGTTCTCAGCAATTGATGGAGCCACCCGCTTCAGCTGGCATGCGTGGTTCTCGAAGATCTTCATTAGCTCCTACGGCAAACAACAGTTAACTGACATAATCTCCAATTTCAATTGGTCATGCAGACTAACTTCCTTTAATCTGGCCAGACATTGATGCTACTGCCGCCCTGAGCTCCTTCACCTACTCGCTTGCCTCCTCATCCTCCACCACCTCAATCATATCTCCACGACACATGAAGTTCCACAAAAGCTAAGAAGGAGGATCTCGGGTATTTGGTGCTTCGCGCTCAATTTCTTCAATCACCTTAGGGGACTCCCTTGCCTGCCTTGGTGCCCAGTCAGCTTGTGGTTAGAGGCATCTAAGCCCAAGGACTAGCCCTTGGCTCTGGGTGACTGGTTGGCTCAGTAGCAACATCTTCATTTATTTGCTCTGGGTGCTCAGAGACTTTGGCTCGGGGACCAACTTGGTTTTTTAGTATTTCTCATGTTTCTTCTGGCTGTCCTACCCTAGCACCCTGAGCACCGGCAGTCATTGCACTCGGCTCGGTGTCCTACTGAGCATCGCCGATGTCGATTGGGTGAAGTTCCTTGGTCAAAGCTTCCCTACAACATGATGTCGTATCATCAATACTTCCACTTTGGTTATGCTTGGACTAAGTCTGGGGTAGAGACACTTACTCGTTGGATCGCCTACATGTAGCTCTGAATGGCTAGGGCATGTTGGAGCTCCCATGTCCTTCAGTTGCCGGCACAAATCTTGAGAACACCAAAGGTGGCCAGTTCGCCTCCGGCACTTCTGACCTCACCGCGGTGGCTCTCTTGACCGAAGCCCCTCATCTAGGCTCAGGGACTTCTCCCTATGTGGATCTCTGGATGGCTACACCTTGGGCTAGCCGATTGGAGGCCGTAGCGGTCGGTGTTGGAGCGGTCATCCATGCAGCTTGTTGCTGCAGCATCTTGCCTGTGTCTTCATCATCATTCGACCAGTCTACGATGACTTGTCAGTGAGCTGAAGGCTCTCTAATGGAGATTCCACCACACTTGTGTGGTGGCGGAGTGTTTGATTTTTTCTTCTTCTTCACCGGCTCTGCTCGGGCTAGTTGTTTCCCACACGATGGCTACCGATGCCTGGGAGTTTTCTCCACCATGTCCTTGGATGAGGACGATGAGTTGCTCTCTAAAGGACAACCGGCCAAAGCTTGGGTTGCATGGGCATCTATGCACTTTGGCCAAGTCCCATCCGACATGTCGGAGACATACACAACACAATCTTGTCCATAAGTTTCAAGAAGACATTTCAACATCAACAAGATTTGACATTACAAGGACTACCAACGGTACACTCTTACTAGTGGTGGTGGATTGCCACTTGCTACCATGTGTTGCTCAGTTTGGTGTTACTTGAAATGAGCTCCAAGAGGCGAATATAGGCATCACCCTTATTTATCTTCTCAGGGACTTCCCAAGCGGTATCTTCATCACCTGTATATTCATACATCGGGTGGAACCTCTCCTTGCTCGGTTGGATCTGGCATACAACAAAGTTGATGGCTACACCAACTCCATCAAGATTGTTATGCATCTAACCTAGAATTTGCAGAAGCTCAATGACCTAGGTCATCTCTGAACTGATCGGTCTTGCCGACCAGCTTGCGCTTGGCACTGCTAAATGGTCTATGTCGGTTGATAGGCTCAATTCAGCATTTTGGATATAGAACCACTTAGCATTCCATCCCTTCAATGATGTGTTGAGAGGCACTTGTATGTATTCCTTCACCATGCCATCCCACAGTTGCAGATAAACTCCGCCGACCACTTTGGGGGACCTAGATCCAAGGAAGGGTTTGAGGCAGAAGAAATAGTGAAATAGGTTGAAGTGTGGAGCAATTTCGATGAATGCTTCGCATAGATTGATGAAGAGGGAGATATGAAGAATGTTGTTGGGATGGAGATGGCAAAGGTTAATGTTGTAATAGCCAAGAAGCTTCCATAGGAAAGGATACGCAGGAATCCCAAATCGACAAATGAAATAAGCCTCGAATACAACAAGTTCGTTGGTATCAGGGGTTGGGAACAGTTCACCTGCAGTGGGGCGCCATCCTGGGGTTACTTGATCTTAAGGATGCCTTTGAACACCACTTCTTCCAGGGTCTCCTGGGTGATGGTAGATCTGACCCACTCTTGGTCATGGTGGACCTCATCGGTACTCTCTGCCGCCTCCCTCCCTGACTTCTTTGGGCTCGAGCGGCTGTGTTTCTTCCCACCCTTTGCCATCGATCGAATCTGATTCAATTTGGTTATGCTCAGATTCGATTGAGGAGGCGCTACTATTGTAATGCGACTGTAGCAGGGTGTGCGAAGGCGAAGCGCTAAGTATTTTGTGGTTGCAAGGAAGAAGACACGCTAGGAGGAATGAGGGAAGTGTGTCGTGGTAGGTGGATTCATATGGTTCGACCCTGACCCTTCACCTTTAGGGTTTTTGGGAAACCGCGCTGACTCCGCCGCATCATTCGCAACCCTCCAACTTCTCCATCAATGGTTATTGGGCCAGTTTAATTGGCCCTTAGGCATACTGAATGACTGATCCTACTTTGTCGGTTTACCTCTCCAATTTTGCCCTGATATAGTGCTAAGCACTCTCTAATTTCTCCATGGTATAGTGCTAAGCACTCTCCATTTTCTCCACGGTTTAAGTGCTAAGCACTCTCCAATTTTCTTCAATGGTAAAGTGCTGAGCACTCTCCATTTTTTCTCCATTTTTAAGTGCTAAGCACTCTCCAAATTTTGCCACAGTCAAGTGCTAAGCACACTCCAAATTTCGCCACAGTCAAGTGCGAAGCACTCTCCAAATTTCGCTATGGTCAAGTGCTAAGCGCTCTCTAAATTTTGCCACGGTCAAGTGTTAAGCACTCTCCAAATTTCACCACGGTCAAGTGCTAAGCACTCTCCTATGTTCTCCACAGCATAGTGCTAAGCACTCTTAAAATTTCACCACGGTCAACTGCTAAGCTCTCTCCAAATTTTGCCATGGTCAAGTGCTATGCACTCTCCAAATTTCACCATGGTCAAGTGCTAAGCACTCTCCTATGTTCTCCAAGGCATAGTGCTAAGCACTCTCCAATTTCTCCATGGTATAGTGCTAAGCACTCTCCATTTTCTCCATGGTTTAAGTGCTAAGCACTCTCCAATTTTCTCCAACAGTAAAGTGCTAAGCACTCTCTATTTTTCTCCATTTTCAAGTGCTCAGCACTCTCCAAATTTTACTCCAATGTCTAGTGCTAAGCACGGGGATTTTGTCCTTTTCACTTGTTTCTTTGATCCTGCTACAAGATGCTGCTCTATCTTACAGCAGGCTCAGGGACTAAGTGTGTACACTTCACCTAGCAGTGAGTGTACTATTTCTTCTCTTATTGGTCTTCAACTAAGCTAGGGGTTGGCTATGTGCTCGGCTAAGCTAGGACTCAGTTACTCTAATTAACTGATCATTGTACTTCTTTGATCCTGACACCAGGTGCATTCTTCACCTACTATCAGGCTCGGGGACTACAATGTATATATTGCACCTTGCGGTGCTTGTATCAAATTTAACGGTTGGCTAAGTAACCGTTTTCTTTCTCAGTCGTTGATATTATTTGATCCTGACACCACGTGTCTTCTTCACCTACTGTCAAGCTTGAGGACTACAATGTATACATTGCACCTTGCGGTGCATGTATCAATACTAACATCCTCTTTGACTAAGTCATGGTTGATGATCATGTGACTTCGCCAACGAAGCCTAAGTGTGTACACTTCACCTAAGGTGGATTTTTTTTAAAATTTTAAACATGAGCTCCTTACATCCTTCTGGCAAGCCTTACTTGAGTATATTCGAGGCCTATTGACTCTTAAACTAGTCGACACTTTTATTTTGTTGATCGGATTATTAGTAAACTGGTCAGATTACTAGTCAAACTGTTTGGCACTTCATTTTGTTGATTGGATTACCAGCTAAACTAGTTGGATTGCCAGATTAACTATTTGACTCCAAGTTAAACTGATCGGACCTGCTCGAGACAGTGTTACTCAGTGGACACAAGGCACTCGGGGACTAGTGGTGGGGGGGGGGTATAACCCTAGGTAGCCACGGCAATGGACATGGGCTGCAATACCAGGGGAGGTCCAGCCCATAAGATCAAGGCCTATGGTGCTCAACTCTGGTCGGCATGCACCGCAAGGCAATCAGAAGACATCTTGGTGATGAAGGAAGATCTGTTCAGAAATGATAGATATCGTATTCATTGTAAATACATACCATGTAGCCGAATAGATCTAGACCTAAACCGACCTATAACCCTACCCTCTAGACTATATACGGTGGGTAGGGATCCCCCATGAACGCATCTCATATTTAATACAATTCACCAAAGACACAGGACGTATGGTATTACGTTGATCAGACGGCCTAAACCTATCTAAATCGCTATCTCTGCTCTAGTGTAACCATCCAGTTCCTATTATGCACACTTTCACCAATCATCTACTACCGTGGGTATACCCCTCAGTAGACTATCGACTAGATTTCATCGACAGTCACTAGCACTACCTTCTAGGACGTACCCATGACCCCAATCGCACAAAAGAAGGGCCTAGCCACAGCGCTGCCGCTTCCACCATACCGCCGTCGTCAAAGTCAGCACCGGTGAGACACAAGGCCTTGCTTTGGGGTCTTGCCTAGCCTATCTAGCCACTAGAGAACCTTAGCAACCTAGCTGAGCCTTCACCGGAGCAGGAGGAGCCCTGCCGCGCACGGCCGAGAGCCTGCTGTCGCTACCGTGTGCATGCCGGCCGCCCGAAGCCCCAAGCCACCGCCTTTAGCCCTTTGTTGGGTTCCCTAGGACTCTACGATGCCATATACCCCCTTGACTACATCACTGAGCCATCATAGTGCGCTAGCATGCGAGCTCACCCCACTGGCGAGAGCGCCACCACGAGAGGAGAAGGAGCAGCCGCGCTCCCCGCCTAGACCCGCTTGGTGCACCTGGTGCACCATGAGCCAAGGAGAAATAGGAGGAGTAGACGCGGTCCACCATGGACCCTCTCTGTGGTCCATAGACCCATACCGCCTGAACCACGATGAGCCATGCTCATGGACGTGAGCCCAGTAGCAGCCCACCAAGCCACGTGGAAATCCTAGGCACGCGACACGTGTCTGGGCTAGGTCGGCCCAACCCGGCCCAAAATCTGGCTTGCCAAAGCCCAGTCCAAGCCCAGTCAGCATTGACCGTTGATCGACCCTATGTGTCAATGACCATAGCCACCTCGCCCAATCATAGCATGCCACGTGTTAGCCTCTGATTTATCCTATCCTTTTTCTTTTTCAAAATGTGATTTAAAATTAGAAAATTCATACGACTTCAGAAAAATATGAAACCAGCGTCCAAATTTTGCTAAAAATGAGCTCTACATCATAGGCTTATGTTTGAGTGCATTTGGATCTTTTGATTTTCCATTGCTTCTTTGTGATCATGTATAGGAGTATCTTATCGTGGCTATATGTCTTATTTGGTAGACCCGGAGGAGCCACAGACTGAGGAGTACGACCCCGACTACACCGAGGAGGTTGGAGATGACCTGCCCATAGAGGCCACGTCCCACCCAACCTCATAGAATCCTATTAGACATACTATAATATAGATGCTAGTGCTTTACTTTTATCCAAATGATCTGTGATTGGTTGCATGGTAGAATTGCTTGTGAGCCATTAACTTGTCGCAACCTATACCCCTGCACACCCACTATTAGGCTAGATGCTCGCTTACTTACTTGCTACTGCTTCTACTATGCATTATATCGGTGATGTGATGCTTGGTGGAGGATTGTTTGTGAGTGGTTAAGTCACATGGTGCCGATAATGTGGTATCAACCGGGGAGATCTTGGCATGCGTCTTGGGTGTGTGGTGAGGGTTGAGTCAATCGGGTAGGATCTTATGATGAGTCATTGGACATGTCTTGCCAAGGGGGTACGACCTGGGCATCCCCTATGAGAGGTACCTGTGGCGGGTGCATGTGAGATGAGTAGATCCTAGGGTGGTGTGTCTTTGTGGGATGAAGCCCTAGGGTGGTGGTGCCATCGAGGCATGGGATGTTGGTTATCCCCATGTGAAGATATCCCATCTGGTCCCCCCTAAGGACTAGTATGTCGAGAGAACTAGATCATAGGACCCTATGTACACACCACTTGCTCCAAAATGGATGGGGGACGGTTACCTGACCAACTTGGACGGTGTCACTACTGCTAGGTAGGGAGGTACGGGCATATGGCCCACACCCTTCTAAGACAACATAGTGACCTCTAGGGCCTGGTACTACATCTCATAGTCTTAGCATTTTTGGTGGACTCCGGGGTGGCCTAGGGCTGAGTGGTAGGGTGGCACCATACCGGTTGGGAGGCAGTAGCTATCAGCCTAGACTGGGCCACTGGACTTTTTGGTGGCATCTCTAGGCCATGCAATGCGCTGCTCTCAATGGTGGTTTAAACAATCTATGTGGTATAAAAAATTTAGGTTGTACCATTTTTGGTGGCATCTCTAGGCCATGCAATGCACTGATCTGAATGCGCTTCTCTGGTGCTCAGCACTAAAATTTTCTGGCTATTTAAACAATCTATGTTGTACCATTTTTGGGGCACTAGAATCCTCTAGTGGTCCTCATTGGAGTTTCCGGTGCCCCCCTTTAAAACTCTCGCACAACAACCTTTATGCCGATCGTCGCCATGTGTCTAGGGATTTTGTCCAGTGGTGACTAGAAGAATAGCCATGCGCTATTAAGTTCCACTAGGAATAGACCCTAAGCTCTAGAGTACCTGATCTACCTCGAAGCATAGGCCTTTTCTAGTGGTGCTCAGCACAGTATGTGTGAAATAATCAAACTAGAAAGGGATGGGGCAACCTAAATTATAGTGCCTGCCCTCAGTGAGCATTAGACTTCTCTAGTGGATACAAAAATACTTCACCAAACCCCCTCCATTATCTTTTTCAAATGTGATAATTCCTAATGGATTCCCATAGGAATACTATCAGAGATATGGGCCAGGGATACATGCATTGCCCGTATCTGTGACCATCGCCAAGCTATCGGCCCAATAGCCGTCAAGGGGGAGGCCCACGAGGGCTGATGCCTTCGACCAACATGGAGATCAAGGCAAACCAAGGTGGACTTATCTAGACACTAGCTAGGATCTTTCTGTTGCGCATATCATGTAACAAACTAGGAAACAATCTGTTAGCCCAATCGCCCTCTGTGTAACCCTACCTCTCCTACCTATATAAAGGAGGGTAGGGACCTCTGGCTGGGGATACATCTTCGACCTATTCCATCTACACATAGTGTAACACCCCCGGTGTTTGGTACCTATTTAACAATTGTTTAAGGCTTAATAAAACCTAATGAATAAATTTTCCTATGCTTGGTGATGAATTCTTGCATGAAATGATAAGTACATATTTGTTTGAATCACTTTCGTGAATAAAATCAATATGTGTGATGTCAATCAACCTTGTTGTTGTGATTAAACATCTCTAAATACACTTTTGAACAAAAGTTGTTTAAGGTTTGTTTTGGAAAAATATGAAGAAAATGCTTAAAAATGCCCCAAACCCTAAATTTGCTTAATAGCTTGATAGCTTGTTGAGAACTGAATAAATAATTGATTTATTAATATACTTAAAATTTTGCCTATATGAAAACTGTAGTATAAGTTGTCATTTGTGGTGGAGTGCTTGTTTGTGCCTAGTTTAGATGTTTGGTATGCTAGCTAGTGCTCCAAAGTTTGAATAAAATGTTGTTTCCTTGAGACTTAGAAAGTTTCCAAGTGCTTAGTGTCTTGACTGACACAACTAATTTCATCCCTAATTACCTGCTAATCTGATACCCTAATGACCTTAGACTCTTAACCAAAGTTGAAGTCAGAACCGAGGTGAAGAACTTTTGTTACAGTCATCGGGTCTACATGTGCGTGGAATGTGATGTTTTGTGGGCCACAATGTGGTCAAGTTGTGCTACCCTACCCACACCCTACCATGTTCATGGCCACGCCCTACTCTATGCACCCACATCACGCGCAGGTGATGCTAGGCCACCATGCCACACCCAAGCCACCTCTACCCGTGCCACGCCGCGCCCATGCTGTGCTGCCTGCTGCCTTTGCGCTTAAAAGGAGCCCGAGCTCTCTCTCTCCCACCCTCTTTCTCTTTTCTTGCGCACGCGGACGCCATGGCTGGACCCAAGCTATTGCCCCCACCATTCCCACCGCCCCGCGCTTAGCCAGCACCACCGGCATGTCTGTCGCAGCCTCCGTGTCTCCATGCACACGCTCTCTGAGCCCACCGAGGCTGGAGCCACCATGCCGTAGCCGCTGCAGCGCCGCTGCCGCCGTGCAGTCGCCCGCCATGGCCGCCGCAAGCTCAAGCTTAGTCACTGCCATTCCCACTGCTCCATTCCTCCCCATGCTCGACCGCGTGCACCACCACCTCAGCCTCGCTACCCTCTATTCTTCGCACGTGCTCTTCAGGTTTCCCCCAGCCGAGAGCTACCATGGACCGCGCTGCCACCGTGGCCTCGCCTGCGGTAGCCGCCATGTGCGGCCATGCCCCTGTGGGCTATAGCTGGGCAGGCTATGGTCACCCACATGTGAGGCCAGGGTCGCCTCTGCCCCCCACGTGCCTCTTCGGCCATCCAGTCACCACCGTCGGAGCTCCTCAGCTAGAATTGAGCGCCATCTCTCATACGTGTGTGCTCTGTACGAGCCTGAGAAGGAGTGGAGAAGGAACTAGAAAGAATGCCAGGGTTCCAACTAAAAAGGTGCCAGAGACAAATAAAAGGTGGAAGGTCTTCATGGATTAGTAGAAACTCTAGGGTTCTCGATGCAAAAATGTGTTTTCCTTTTCATGTTATCTTTTTCTTTTATATGTGCCAATAGGCTTAAACTTCTATAATTCATAGTAAATCATAGAAAATTCATAAAAATGTCAAACTAGTTTTGTTGCACTCCACATAACTAGATCTATACACTAGAAACATAATATGACATGTTTTAATATAAAAATTTTGCTATAGATGGCTGCCTATGTTTTTATCGCTAAATTCATATCTACATTTATATGAACCCAATTGCTATGTAATTTTTGTGGTAGGTTAATTATTGCATGTTTGTGCTATGATAAAAATTTCATGTCCATTGAATGTATATTTACTGAGTTATTGATTTATCATGTGTCACATGCTTTTATTACCATTAAGTCTTAATTAAATGCTAGTAAATAATCTGCTTATCTAGAAATTATGAAATTCATACCGTAGCTTTGTTTAGTTAAGATGTGCCTCCCATAAAATGTTCATCTCCAAAATAGATGTTTGGCGCAACATCTTTTTATTCCATGTTTTTGTGTAACTACACCATCAAATTTAATAATTGCTTAAACTTATGTTTACCACATACTTTATATACTGTTTGTGCCACTTATTAGATAAGTAAAATGTTACTTAACTCTGGTTAGTAGTGGTTATATGCATGACATATTGCTAGGTCCTGTACTTGTGTGTTTAATGCAATAATCAACGCGCTAGTAATGTTCCGAGGAGAGTATGAGAGTGATTCTTAACAACGATTAGCTACCCTAGTCACCCTTGGACATGTTGCTTGTCTTTTAAGTTTGTAATGCCTATGTGTATGTTGTTTGACTTAAACATTGCATTGCATTTATGCATATCATTTAGGAACGATGATGAATCACTAGATCAACTGAAGGATGTTGGCATCAAGCAAGAAGAAGGTGTAATGGTGACCGGTCCTGAAGATGATGGTTGATCATGTTAAAGATGGAGCCAACTAACTTAGTGTTAATAAGTTACCCAGGTGTGGGGGGTATAACCCTAGGTACCCACAGCAATGGACATGGGCCACACCACCAGGGGAGGTCTAGCCCACAAGATCAAGGCCTACGGTGCTTGCCTCTAGTCAGTGTGCTCCGCAAGGCAATCAGAAGATATCTTGGCGATGAAGGAAGATCTGTTCAGATATGATAGATATCGTATTCCTTGTAAATACATACCATATAGCCGAATAGATCTAGACCTAAACTGACCTATAACCCTACCCTCTAGATTATATAAGGTAGGTAGGGACCCCTCTCAAATGCATCTCATATTCAATACAATCCACCAAAGACACAGGACATAGGGTATTATGTTGATCAGACGGCCTGAACCTGTCTAAATCGCTATCTCTGCGCCAGTGTCACCATCTAGTTCCTATTACACGCACCTCCACCAATCATCTACTACCATGGGTATACCCCTCGATAGACTGCAAACTAGATTTCATCGACAGTGGCATGCCAAATAGGGGGTGTGCGTGCTGATTCCATGGCCAACTAGATGGTCAAATTCCTAAGATCCATGATCTTCCCTGAGCCAGGCCAGTTGTTCATGATTGGATCCAAAACCTAGATTATCAATGCTGATGGCAATGGAGAGATCATGGAGGCAATGCAGGATAATCCTACCCCGAATGTGTCGATGCTGATCATGCCAGCGCTGGCACTAGAAGCTCTAATCCTGGTTCCTCGCCAAGTTAGGAGATCCATTGATCAGGATGATCTGATCGCATCTATCGATCGGGTCACCAATGGCCTAGCCAACTTCTTGCCTCTCATCGAATTGGTTTTAAATCAATCTACCAACAAAGATGTGACTCCTGCACTCCAAGGTCACCACACCACTAATGTGAGCACCCTGCTCATGCACGTCGTCCGAGGTGGCAAGATCAAGATCTAGTGATCATGGCAACTCTGGACGGGCGTATCATTCAACGACGATGACTCCCTGCCCCGATAGAGAACATGTCGAGGCCCTATTCTTTTGGGCTGGTGGGTGCGGATCCGATCTATTGGGACACCATGCACCATCTTTTCATCGACCACACCAAGCGCAGCTACATCAATGACCTCTACCAGATTGAGCTCCCTAAGGCCAACCAGCCTACGCCAACGGTAAACATGGCGCAAATCCTACAGGTTCTAGATGAAACGCTCCATACAATCCTAGAGGAAAGCCTCGAGCCATATTCTGAGGGCTCTACATGCAACTACCCACCTTTTCCTCAAGGCTTTGGGAGAGAGCTTTTCACGGTTAGCCACGACAGCATTGCCATCTATGGAGAAACTAGTGTCCCACGCCATGAGCGTGAAGCTAGGAACACTGATCGCTAATGACATCATAATGAAGAAGCAGAAAATGCCACCCAAGCTACCAGAGGTGGCCTACTGCTTCTCACATGTAATCTCCAACAAGAGTTCCTCATGGTGGACAACCAGCAAGTGGAGCAGACACCGAGCACCAATCTGGCTGTGGCCACCCACAATCTAGCTAGACTCCCACCAACGTCGGAGGTACTCAAGATTCAAGCACTGCTTAAAGCAGCTTAGGTCTAGGTCATTGACATCTGACACCTAGTTTTATCTTTTTTACCGCATTGGCTTACAGTCGAAACCCCCATGGCTCTCGCCACGAGGGGGAAGTCATTATCATAGCGGCCAGATTGTCTAAGGGGGATCTAGGGGCAATGTTGCCATCAACCATGGATCACAAGGACCACGAAATCAGCATGGCCGACCAGCTAATGACGCCAACTAGGAGGTTAATCAATCCCTTATGCGGTGATGCCCGTGACCATATCAATGCTAATATCGATGCCTGCAATCGCATTGAGAATAGTCGTGCCTAGTGGCATTGGGTAGAACTCCAACACCGATAGGAGTATGATGACCAACACGGCAACCCCATCGACCTTCGACCACTCCTCACTGTCGAGCCGATGGGACCTCGCCCCTTCACAGCAAGGCTATGAGCTGTATAGTGGCCTACCGGCTTCAAGGTCTTTGGGGTCGATCCCTATGATGGCAAGGCTAATCCTGAGCAGTGGATGGAGCTCTACGAGATCACCGTATGTGCCACTAGGGGAAACATCAATGTATTGGCAAACTATCTACCTATTACGCTCTCCCAATCTACCAATAATTGGCTTATGGGCTTGGGGGAGGACTCCATCGAATCTTGGGATGATCTTAAGAGAGTTTTTGTCGAGAATTACATGGCAACATGTTAGTAGCCTAGCACGAAGTATGATCTGGAGAAACTCCATCAGACGTCTGGGGAACCTTTATGAAGCTACATCAGGCATTTCTCAGAAATGAGGAACACCATCCCCAACATCGGGGATAGTGAGGCCATCTTCACTTTCACCAGAGGACTCCATCACCATCAGGAGTTGCACTCCAAACTTTACTGCAAGAGGCCCTAGACCATCGGCGAACTCCTCAAGGTTGCAAACTCATATGCAGACTTCAAAGAAGCTGATCGGCAGTTTAAGGACGATGTTGCTCATGCTTCCTACTTGGATATCCACCCATGTTGTGATGATGATCATCGTGAAGAATGATGTTATGAAGATTGTGGCAGGCGCTACGATGATCATGAATGCCATCATAATAATCGGCCAGAGGGATAAAGGGCTGCACAGCCATGTCACCACTAACTGAAAAACTTCATCAACAACGTAGAGAAGCCACGCGCTAAGCACAATTTCAAAGCTGCCTACGAAAAGCTCCATAATGGTCCGTGCCCAATTCACAAGGACAACAAGCACACCATGCGACAATGCTATGGCATGGCCAAAGCTTTCTGCTATGAGTAGCAAAAATGGTAGTAGCACAAGGACGATGAGTCAGATGACAGCAAGGGGGAGGAGCATCCTAAGGATGCATGACCCACTTTCCAAGATGCCAACAAGACCATCGCCACAATCTTCGAGGGGTACACCACCTCCAAGAGCAAATGCTAGCAGAAACTCACCACTCGGCAGGTCATGTCGATCACCAAGTATGACATGGTCACCGATCCTAAATATCTAGACTGGTCAGAGTACGTATCACCTTTAGTAGGGCTGACTAGTGGGCAGATATCCCATACCCAGGGTGTTTCCCACTCGTGCTTGATCCCACCATCCACAATGTGCAGTTCAAGAAGGTCCTAATCGATAGTGGGAGTGCCCTCAATCTCCTCTTCGCTGGAGCCCTAACTGAGTTAGGCCTCACCAAGGACGATCTTGTCCCTATTGATTCTCCATTTTGGGGGATTGTACCTAGCAAAGCGTCCTAACCTTTGGGGCCGATCACCTTGCCAGTCCAGTTTGGCACCGCCGACCACTTCCGTACTTAGTACATGAACTTCTTCATGGCAGACATCGACACCGCCTACCACGCCATCCTTGGCTGACCAGCTCTCACCAAGTTCATGGCCATGCCCCATTATGTCTACCTGGCATTGATGATCCCGATGGAATATGCCGTTCTCACCCTGCGTGCCACTGTCTCCATCACCTACGACTGCAAAAGAGAAGGACTCTTCATCATTGATGCGATGGATCTCTCGGCCAGAATGGAGGCTTGCATCACCAATTCCAAGAAGGTCCTAGTGGAGGAGCAGGCGATCCTGGCTCAGGAGCCACCTTGGTCTATGACTAAGTCCAAAGACACAAAGGAGCTTGACCTCATGATCAGCAACAGAAGCAAGACGGCTTGGATTGGGGCCCATCTCGACCTCAAATAGGAAGACGTGCTTATCAATTTCCTTTGTAGAAACATCGACATGTTTGCATGGAAACTAGCTAACATGCCTAGCATTCCTTGAGAGCTAATCGAGCACTCTTTAAACGTCTCGCCAACCGCCAAACCGATCAAGCAAAATCTCCGACGATTCGCACAAGACAAAAAGGAGGCTATTAAGGCAGAAATAACTCGGCTATTAGCAGCCAGCTTTATTAAAGAGGTGTATCACCAGGAGTGGCTCACCAATCCAGTCCTTGTATGAAAAAAGAATAATGAATGGAGAATGTACGTTGATTACACTGATCCCAAAAAACACTACCCTAAAGACCCCTTTGGCTTACCTCACATTGATGAGGTCATAGATTCAATAGCCAGTTGTGAGCTCTTGTGCTTTCTCAATAGCTATTCTAGTTATCACCAGATCTCCTTAAATGAGGAAGACTAGATCAAAACTTCATTCATCACACCCTTTGGTGACTATTGCTACACCACCATGTCCTTTGGGCTAAAAATGCCGATGCCACCTACCAAAGGGCTTTGCAGTGATGCCTCCAGGACCAAAATAGGAAGAATGTCAAGGCCTACGTTGATGATGTGGTAGTTAAGTCTAAGACTGCCGACAACCTCATCGCCATCCTCGAAGAAACTTTCCAAAACCTAAAGAAATTCCAATGGAAGCTGAATCCCACTAAGTGCATATTCGGTGTTCCATCTGGTATACTCCTATTCAACGTTGTTAGTCGCCATGGCATCGAAGCAAACCAGAGAAGATAGAAGTGGTTACCAAGATGAAACCGCCGACCTACGTGAAGGACATCTAGAAGCTAACAGGATGCATGGTGGCTTTAAGTCATGTCATATCCTGATTGGGCAAAAAGGGTTTGCTGTTCTTCAAGTTGCTCAAAGCTTCGGAGAAGTTTACCTAGATGCCTAAAGCTAACAAGGCCTTTGCCGAGCTCAAACAATTCCTCACAATGCCTCTAGTCATGATGGCAGCACAAGATGGCAAAACCTTATTGATCTACATCGCTGCAACCAATTGTGTCATAAATACAACCATCATCGTTGAACAAGAAGAAGCTAGGCACACCTATAAAGTTCTACGCCCTATCTACTTCATGAGCAAAGTCCTGAACAAGTCTAAGGCTTGGTATCCTTAGGTCCAGAAGCTGTTGTACGCTGTCCTTATTATGTCCAGGAAGCTCCACCATTACTTTGAGACATATCAAGTAATAGTGGTTACTGAGTATCCACTGGGTGACATCCTTCATAATAAGGAAGCCAATGGCCGCATCATTAAATGGGCGGTAGAGCTTGACACGTACTCCATTGATCTTAGGGGCCACCAAATGATAAAGTCTCAAGTGCTCACCGATTTCATCGCCGAATGGACCGACTTGCAAGCTCCTATCTTAGCCGACCGACCTGAGCACTCGGTCATGTACTTCGATGCCCCCCTCAACCTTGATGGTGTTGGGGTAGGTATCTTTTTTATTTCACCATTAGGGGATCACCTCTGATATGCCCTCCGAATTCATTTTCCAGCCTCCAATAACGTCACCGAGTATGAAGCTTGTCTCCATCGTCTCCATATTGCCGTCGAACTTGGCGTTAAATGCCTCTTGGTATACGGTGACTCTGCACTAATCATTAATTAGGTCAACAAAGATTGGTCTTGTACTAGTGACAAGATGGATGCTTATTGCTCGAAAATCAGAAAGTTGGAGGGCAAATTCTATGGTATTAAATACCATCACGTCGTATGAGATCAAAACCAAGTAGCCGACCAGCTATCCAAGCTAGGGTCAACCAGAGCCAAGGTCCTAACCGGTGTCTTCGTCCAGGATCTTCAAACTCCATCCATTAAGCAGGAGCAAGCAGTTCATGAATCTTCCCCTACGAGCATTTGGTCCTTGTAATTCCCAGTCGAACAGTGATTGGTGATAGCCTTTTATTAAGTACTTGACCACTATAGATGCACCGACTGACAAGACTGAGATGGAACACCTAATTTGCCATAGCAAGCATTACATGCTAGTTGATGGCAAGCTAATGTAGAAGAATGCAAAGGAGAAATTGCTTTAGAAGTGCATATCTCAGGAAGGAGTGGCATTGCTTGGTGTTTGGATCAGAGGCCATGTTACCCACCGATGTCGCTTTCCGAGCACCAAGGTTAGAGAACTATGATGAAGAGAACAACAATCAGGCATGACAAGACAATGTCGACCGACTTGAGGAAGAACATTTGGTCACATGTGTTTGGATGGCCAAGAACCTAGACAGTCTACGTAAATACTTCAACCGCAATATCTAGGAGCGATCCTTCATGGTCGGCGACATGGTACTCCACAGGAAATAGAAGACCGATGGGACGCACAAGCTATCTTCACCATGGGAGGGTCCATACATTGGCAAGACTATGACCCGACCAGGATCCTATAGACTATGCGATCAAGACAGTGTAGACATCCCTAACTCCAGGCACATCGAACACCTCAGGCGTTTCTATCCTTGTGACATCCTACTAAGATATATACCCCTTATGTATTTATGCATTTCAATAATGATTTTATCCATGATGTTTTCTCCATTTGTTGTTTTATCCATAATTTTCCTCCAATTATCTTTTTCTTTCTCCATGCTAAACATCTTTAAGATGATGCATTCTATCGCCATTCGATTTGCCGACCAGCCACGTTCTCATTCGCATTATCTAGAAGTAGTCCTGTTCTCGATTTAGCACCTAAACGTGCATGAGCAGTAGCACTCTACATCATGGGCGGTCGGCAGCGGCTCCTCGGTGATGCCTATATTCCTAAGCATCCACAATAGCTAAGCTCTTTACGCCATGGGGTGTGGGATAGCCAGGGCTAATAACAAGATAAAGGACTAACAATGCATCGTTTATATTAAATATTAACACTTTATACGTACTAAACATTAAAGTTTCATTTACAACTGCTTGGCATAATGCCAACAAGCCTGTTACATTCTAAGTTGTCATGGTTCATTGCCAGCATCGCCGAACAGATCCATGTCATCTGCCAGTTTGATCGCTGAATCTGACACCTCCTCCTCCTCCAGCGCGGTGATTTGCTCGTCGCTTAGATTTTGGGCAAAACCACCATCGATTTGTTTGAGCTTCACCAAGGGGTAGACTGATCAGACAAACCACTAGTGCATGGCCCATTGCAGAACCAGCGATGCCACGAGCATAGTGCTTGAAGTTCTCAAGCGCTGACTTGCACCTCTCCATGATGATGTCTAGCCACGGCACTCTGTTGGGCTCTAACACTTCTTGGTCGTTGAGATCCAGCATGAGTTTTATCCCATTGGCGAAACTATGCCTGACTATTGGTTCGGATCACTATAGATAAGAAGGGCAATCGTCTTAAACATGTTTCTCATAGCAAGAGGGGTATTGACATAAGGAATAACTTATGGTTCAGTTCTACGATGAGTTATTTTTTGCCATCAGTGCTTCATCTCTTTCTTTCTCTGCTAGAGCTTTGGCATCATGCACTAGCAGAGCTTGGGTCTTCGCCTCCACCTTGGCATCACATGCCAGGCATGCTTCGGTCTCCGCCCTCTTCTTTGCTTCATCAAGCTCTACACCAATGAAAGATTACTACCAGCATGGGCGAATTTAGGATATGAAAGCAATACATCATGGGGCCTAATGCCTTACTTTTCTCCCAGTCTATGCCATCACCTAGCTAATTTGTTAGCTCCCAGTTCTTCGCCTCTAGTTGTGTCTTTTCTGCTTGCAACTTCTCCTGGTCGACATGCGCTTCAGCCAACATTTTCTCCAGAGTCTCCATAGACTCACACAGCCTCTAGTTATCAGTAATTGACGGAGCCACCCGCTTTAGCTGGCATGCACGGTTCTTAGAGATCTTCATTAGCTCCTACGGCAAACAATAGTTAACTAGCATAATCTCCAACTTCATTTGGTCGTGTAGACTAACTTACTTCAATCTGGCCAGACACTGATGCTAGTACCGCCTTGAGCTCCTTCACCTGCTCACTTGCCTCCTCATCCTCCACCACCTCAATCATATCTCCATGGCACACGAAGGTTCGCAAAAGCTGAGGAGGAGGAGGATCCCTGGTATTTGGCGCTTCACGCTCAATTTCTTCAATCACGTTGGGGGACTCCCTCGCCTGCCTTGGAGCCTAGTCGGCTTGTCATCGGATGTAGGGGCCAAGAGCCATCACTAGCGTCTAAGCCCAGGGACTGGCCCTTGGCTCTAGGCGACTGATCGGCTCGATAGCAACATCTTCATTCTTTTGTTCTAGGTGCTCGGGGTCTTTAGCTCAAGGACTAGCCTAGTTTTTGGGTATTTCTCATGTTTCTTCTGGCTATCCCATCCTAGCACTATGAGCCCCAGCAGTCATGGCACTCAGCTCAGCGTCCTGCTGAGCATCACCGATGTCGATTGGGTGAAGTTCCTCGGTCGAAGCTTCCCTGCAACATGATGTCGTATCATCAATACTTCCACTTTGGTTATGCTTGGACTAAGTCTAGGGTAGAGACACTTACTCGTTGGATCGCCTGCATGCAACTCTGAATGGCTAGGGCTTGTTGGAGCTCCCCTGTCCTTTAGTTGCTGGCACAAATCTTGAGAACACCGAAGGCGACCGGTTATCCTCTGGCGCTTCTGACCTTGCGACGATGGCTCTCTCGGCCAAAGCCCCTCATCTTTGCTTAGGGAGTTCACCCCAAGTGGATCTTTGGTCAACTGCGCCTTGGGCTAGCTGGTCGAAGGCTCTGGCAGTCAGTGTTGGAGTGGTCATTCGTGCAACTCATTACTGTAGCGTCTCGCCTACATCTTCATCATCATCCAACCAGTCTGTGATGACTTGTCAGCATGCCAAAGCCTCTTTAATCGAGATTCCACCACTATTGTGTGGTGGTAGAGTGTCCATTTTTTTCTTCTTCATCATCGGCTCTGCTCGGGCTAGTTGTTTTCTACGTGACGGCTACCGACGCCTCGGAGTTTTCTCCACCACGTCCTTAGATGAGGATGACGAGCTGCTCTCCAAAGGAGGACTGGCCAGAGCTTGGGTTGCATGGGCATCTATGCCCTTCGGCCAGGTCCCATCTGGCATGTCGGAGACATACACAACACGATCATGTCCACAAGTTTTTAAGAAGGCATTTCAACATCAACAAGATTTGACATTACAAGGATTGCCAATGGTACACTCTTACCAGTGGTGGTGGATTTGTGATGTTGTATGCCACTCGCTGCCCCATGTTGCTTAGTTTGGTGTTACATGAAAAGAGCTCTAGGAGGCGAATATAGGCGTCACCCTTATTTTTCTTCTCGAGGGCTTCCCGAGCGGTATCTTCATCACCTGTATATTCATACGTGGGGTGGAACCTCTCCTTGCTTGGCTAGATCCGGCGTACGATGAAGTTGATGGCTACACCAACTCTGTCATGATTGTTATGCATCTGACCCAAAATTTGTAGAAGCTCATCAACCTAGGTCATCTCCGAACTGATCGGTCTTGTAGACCAATTTTCGCTTGGCACTTCTAAATGGTCTATGTCGGCCAATAGGCTCGGTTCAACATTTTAGATATAGAACCACTTAGCATTCCATCCCTTCAATGACGTGTTGAGAGGCACTTGTATGTATTCCTTCACCATGCCATCCCTCAGCTGTAGATAAACTCTGCTAACCACTTTGGGGGACCCAGATCCAAGGAAGGGTCTAAGACAGAAGAAATAGCGAAAGAGGTTGAAGTGCGGAGCGATTCTGATGAATGCTTCACACAAATTGATGAAGAGGGAGATATGAAGAAGGCTGTTGGGATGGAGATGGCAAAGGTTAATGCCATAATAGCCAAGAAGCTTCTGCAAGAAAGGAAACGCAGGAATCCCAAATCCACGAATGAAATAAGCCTCGAATGTAACAAGTTCGTTGTTATCGGGGGTTGGGAATGGTTCACCTGCAGCGGGGCGCCATCCTACGGTTACTTGATCTTGAAGGATGCCTTTGAACACCATTTCTTCCTAGGTCTCCTGGGTGATGGTAGATCTGACCCACTCTTGGTCACGGCGGATCTCGCTGGTACTATCCACCGCCTCCCTCTCTAACTTCTTTGGGCTCGAGCAGCTGTACTTCTTCCCACCCTTCGCCATGGATTAGATCTGATTTGATTTGGCTATGCTAAGATTCGATTGAGGAGGAGCTACTATTGTAATGTGACTGTAGTAGGGTGTGCGAAGGCGAAGCGCCGAGTATTTTGCGGTTGCAAGGAAGAAGACGCGCTAGGAGGAATGAGGGAAGTGTGCCGCGGCGGGCGGATTCATATGGTTCGACCCCGACCCTTCACCTTTAGGGTTTTTGGGAAATCACGCTGACTCTGCCACATCGTTTGCACCCCTCCAACTTCTCTGTCAATGGTTATTGGGTTGGTTAAATGGGCCCCGGACATACTAAATGGCTGAGCCTGCTTTGTTGGTTTACCTCTCCAATTTTGCCTTGATATAGTGCTAAGCACTCTCTAATTTCTCCACGGTATAGTGCTAAGCACTCTCCATTTTCTCTACTTCTTTGATCCTGACACCAGGTGCATTGTTCACCTACTATCATGCTCGGGGACTACAATGTATACATTGCACCTTGCGGTGCTTGTATCAAATTTAACGGTTGACTAAGTTCCTATTTTCTTTCTCAGTTGTTGATATTCTTTGATCCTAACACCAGGTGTCTTCTTCACCTACTGCAGGCTCGGGGACTACAATGTATACATTGCACCTTGCGGCACATGTATCAATACTAACATCCTCTTTGACTAAGTCATGGTTGATGATCATCTGACTTCGCCAACAAAGCCTAAGTGTGTACACTTCACCTAAGGTGGAGAATTTTTAAATTTTAAACTTGAGCTCCTTACATCCTTCTGGCAAACCTTACTTGAGAAAATTCGAGGCCTATTGACTCTTAAACTGGTCGACACTTTTATTTTGTTGATCGGATTACGAGTTAATCTGGTTGGATTACCAGTCAAACTGGTCGGCACTTCATTTTGTTGATTGAATTGCTAGATTAACTGTCTGACTCCAAGTTAAACTGCTTGGACATACTCAAGATGGCGTTGCTCAGTGGATACAAGGCGCTTGGGGACTAGATGTGGGGGGTATAACCCCAGGTACCCACGGCAATGGACATGGGTCGTATCACCAGGGGAGGTCCAGCCCATAAGATCAAGGCCTATGGTGCTCAGCTCTGGTCAGTGTGCACTGCAAGGCAATCAAAAGACATCTTGGCAATGAAGGAAGATCTATTCGAATATGATAGATATTGTATTCCTTATAAATACTTACCATATAGCCGAATATATCTAGACCTAAACCAACCTATAACCCTACCCTCTAGACTATATAAGGCAGGTAGGGACCCCCCTCGAATGCATCTCATATTCAATACAATCCACCAAAGACACAGGACGTAGGGTATTATGTCGATCAGACGACCTGAACCTATCTAAATCATTGTCTCTATGCCAGTGTCACCATCCAGTTCGTATTACGCACACCTCCACCAATCATCTACTATCGTGGGTATACCCCTCGGTAGATTGCCAACTAGATTTCATCGACACCAGGCAAGCCCCGGTGCATAACCCCTATTTTTCAAGCCTTTATTATTCTGTTGTTTGTGCATTAAGTTGTAGGATTTGCTTGAAATCCACCTACATAAATATTCTATCCTATGAGTCCTACTAGTATGATAGGAATCGTATAGTATGCCATGCTATAGGACCTACGACAGAAGTCAGGTGGTGAACTATCACTCACAAGAGATAGGTCATGGCTATTCTGTTACTACTATCACATGGACTTGATATGTTGGGTAATAATTTTCGACTGGGCAGAATAGAGGACTTTGGTTTGGTTATTGTTGGTTACAGCAACAAAGCGAGGCGCTGGTTGCATTTTTCCTGCCTGTGTTGATTAAGGACCGTTTGTTGGTGGCCATTTAACAAGTTTGAAGGTACCAAATAGATAACAGGGTCCTAAGTTATAGCTGACCATGAAGCTTAGTACTTCCTTATGACTAAGGTGCACAAAACATTCACTAGAGTGTTTCTCTGGCCATTCTAGTGGCTATTTTTGGAAGGGGAATGTCCATGGTAAAACTTATGAGGGGGAAACCCATCGCTGTTTTTTAGGGTGGGCCTCATAGGGTCAGTTCCTCAAGGTGGTCAGGTCATTGACGGACCAGGATCCTAGGGGTTCTGTAAAAACCCAGGTTTTCCAATACCCAAAAATACGAACTTCAAAATATTTCTAACAAAACCCATGCATGGTGAGTGTGCATACTAGGAAACCACTCATGTAGTTGCACAAGTAGAACCAAGTTAGTATGGTTGAGCATTTTTGCATTTAATTCAACTTGTGAATTGCTTCTTCATGATTTTATGTGATGTAATAAAATCAATCCAGCCTTTATAAATAAATGGTGTGCGTGTTGCCAAACCTTTGGCTTGGACCCTAAAGCCCTAGATGACCTCTAGCAGGCCCATTAGAGTGTATACATGTTGCCAACACATGTATACATGCATAGGAGCCCTAGGTGTAGTGTGGAAATAGAGATAGAAATAGAAAATAAATTAGAAAAGGGGAAACACATAGAAAAAGGAAAGAAGCCCAACAACAGTAGCAGCCCGCGCGCCTAGCCTTGTTGGCCCACATCGCCCACCGCAGCCCAGCATCATGCCCATACCACATTGGCCTGCTTAGCCCATGCTGTGGCCCAGCACCACGTTTGCCCCCCATGCATGCGCCCACACCCGCGCGTGGCCGAGCCAGCCCAACAATGGCCCATGTCCCGCCCGCACCCATGTCGCCCTCTCTCTCTGCCACTAACAACCTGACCTCACCTATCATCCCTTACCCCGCTCCCCTCTCTGCTTTAAGCTGAAGCAGAGCACCGCACCACGCCCCTCGTAGTCCCAGCCGTCCGTGCCCTGCACTTGCCGGGATGCACGTGGATGCCCGCCATGTCGACGATCCACACCACCACCTGCCCTAGCTAGCACCCACCTACTGTTGACATGAGCGCCATGACCTACGCCCCCTTATAGCACACCTACCACCACCTTCAACCACCGTACCTGCCCTTGACCGGCCACCACATGAAAATAAGAGCGCCAAGGCAACCGTGCTCACCCCTACACCCTAAAACCCTAAGCCAGAGCCCTTGATCGCCCTCCACGTGCGCCCTTCCTCTCCAGCCACCGTCTGTCACCACCATGGCCATGAGCTCCCTATAAAAGGGCACACCCGATGCCCTAGCGCCCTTCCAATGCCCCACCGCCGCTGGTGGTTTCACCAGCCACACACCAAGATCGAGAGGAGGGAAGGAGAAGGGAGGAGGGGAGGAGGAGGATGACCGCACCGCTACCATCGAGGAGCCACCACTGGAGAAGAAGATGGTGCCCTGATCGTCTTCCTTGCCATAGCTACTCAGCATGGCACTACACCACCTTGCCACGGCCTTAACTTGCCACCACACCACTATCCTACCTACCCTGCGACCATGGTGAGCCCTTGATGTCACTCTTCCATGCTCGCCGTTGTGGATGTGTCAAGTTGCACCACCATGTTCTCCCCCTTGGGAGGGACAAAGGCTGCCTTTTGCGGATATGGTGCACGACACACACGTACATGGCCAAGGACCTAGCCTTGTCGAGCCTCAGATGCTAAGGAATGCTGGTGTGCCCTCACTACACACCACACAGTTGCCATGGCAGAGGCCACCCATGGCACCTCCATGTTCTGGCCGCCTCGGGCCAATAGAGGTAGGACGAGCACCTTGGCGAGCTTCGCCTCACCAAGGGACACGATGTGCACTAGGTAGAAGGAGATCCCCAGGAGCCTTTGGTCATGTTCCACCTAATCAGAGCCACACGCCTCCCATGCCACCGCTGTGATCTCACCGATCCCGGCCACCTCGTGATGCAAGGAGGGGCCGATGAGGTTCGCCGTCACCTCGCACACCTCGCCGTGTAGCTAGATGAACAGAAAGCTCCTGCCTTGCCCTAGTCTACCATAGCCATGAGCTCACCAGAGTTCCATCGCATGCCTTGTCATGGTGCTGACTCCGCCATGCTGTATGGTCACCATCGTTGAGTCGATCGGCCTCCCTATGATCCCAATCGAGGGAAAAGGGCCACTTTTGGCCCCTGTTGCAGCCGTAGCCCCCTCACCATTGTCCACCACCATCATCGTGCCATAGCCACCATGGCCTGCCTCGATCAATCCCCCACTGTCATGTTCGAAGCTACTGACGTGTTCACCGGAGCACGGGGAAGCCAGCGAAGCTCGCTAGAGCTATCTTGATGCACTGTAGGGCCTCGCCATCGTAACCGTGCTACCGACGTCCACCGTCAAGCTAACACTGAGTGCTAGAGCCACCAAGGCGCTACCTTTGGCCCACTAGTGAGCTCACCATGAGCTCACAAAGCCATAGAGCCTCCTAGCGACCCTTCCAAGCCACCCTAAAGCGAGAATGGTCGAGCTTGCCGCCGGTGAGAGCGCCGCCATTAGAAATAGAGGAGAGGGGGAGGCAACCGCACCCCTTCTCTTGGACCTGGGTGTTCCTAGAGCACCATGAGCTAAAGGGATAAGAGGAAAAGGTGGACGCTATCCATGGACATGCATGGCACCGTCCACCATGGACAAGCCCCTGTGGACCAAGCCCAGTAGCGGTTCGCTTGCGCCATGTGGCCGCCTGCACGTCGAACATGTGTCTGGGCCCGGCCTACCCTAGACCTATAACACCCTAGTGTTAAGCATGCATTTAGCATTGGCATTGCATGAGCACAAGCATCATTGATCATTCATGAGCATGAGCATCTCAAATTTTATCTCTATGATTGCTTATATCCAATGTTATCCTAAATGCTAAATGGTAAACAGTCGGTCACTCGCCGTTTAGCTATTATTCGTTCTAAACGGCCAATTAAATAGGCAAAACGGATGATTAAATGGGCTTAACATCTAATTAAACGGAAATGGTGTACCACTGTGTGGCATTTACATGGTGTGTAAATGGGCTAAACGACCGTTTAGGCGAACAGTGCTTATATCACATGTGTTTGTCACTAAATGTTTTACATATGCTAGGGTTTACATGTGACCAATGTATAAAATGCTTGTGGGACCTTAGGGGTACCTTAAACATGTTTAGAATGTCACATGGAACAACTTTGGTATTCATGACTCGGACCAATTCGGCCTCTAAGTCATGGTTAGTGTAAGTTACCATTTTTAAGTTGTATGTTTAACCTAAGTTGAACTATAGCATAGAGTGTTGGCATGGTAGTGCACCCTTAAGTAAAGTTGTAGTAATTGACAAGAGTAACAACTTTTATTTTTGGATCAAGACCTAATTCGGTGCATAGCATGCTAAAAAATAGCTCACAAGTAGCAATAGAATTATTGTTTTTGAGTTTGAAATTTTTCTAAGTTTGGAAGTGGTTTACAGTTTCAGTGTACCTATGTTTGACGTGCTGTAGTTCGTAAACTAGGCCAATATAGACTAAACTCATTTAAGCAAAATTGTAGATCGTATGTAGCTCTACAACTTTGATTATTACAGTTTTTGCCGAATTGCCACTGATTTGGAGCTAGACGATCGCAAAGTTGCATTGCCAGGCACTATCATCGGCTCGAATGGCCGCGTCCATGTGCGCGTCAGTGGATGACCGGCCCTAGGCCATGGCCGCCGCATGGCGTCCATACACTGGCGATGGCTCGGCCAGTCTGGTCAAAGCATGCACAAAGGCATCGCGCCCCTGCTGATCACTCCACTCCCCCACTTGCACTTCCTCCCTCTCGCTCTACCTTGCCGAAGCAGAACACCGAGCTCGCCATTGTCGCTGCCAGCTTTGCCACCACGTAGCGCCATCATTGCTACACCACTGCCCAATCCAGCTCTCCAGCAGCTCTGCAATCATCACCTCTTCCACCCCGACCCGCTAGCCCAACTTGTTGAGCTAGGGTAAGGGCGCATTTCACATCGCCATCAGCATGATTTCGTCAGAGCACCGCCACACGCTCGACTCACTATGGCCACACCATTCCACCACACCTCCTATCCTCATCTTCTCTGATCTATAGCCACTTTGTGGTCCATATGTGTAGGCAGTAACTAGGTTAGATGCTACTGTGCGGTCGTGCGGGAACACACTGCCGCTCCTACCGTGGCCGCCATGGCCACCGTGGCACTCGAGCTCGCCATTGTTGAGCTGGCCCATCACCTCCCTTCTCTTGCGAGTGCCTTAGGTTGAGTAAGCCTAGACCTAGCGGATGGCATGATGGAGACCTGCCTTTCACCGCCGTCTACCCGGAATAGCGAAAGCACCACCGTGCTCTGTGCGCCACCGCGGCGTTATGCATATGGTCGGAGCTCATCGTGGCTGCAGCATGCATGCGGTCAGAGCTCACCACTGCCTCACCAGAACCCTAACCACCCTAGATACCTTCGCTAGGATTCCACGAAGCCATAGCGCACCTCACCGAAGCCCATGATGGCCGAAGAACGCCAGTGTACCGCGGTGCTACCTCCGCCATCCGCCATTGCTGCTGGCGAGCTATCTCTAGTGAACCCTAGGTCACGTCTTCACCGCCAACCGATGCGGCTCATTATGGGGAACACGTTGGTGTCACCGTCGTCGCCGGTGATCTCACCATCGGTGAGATAAGCCTGGCCAGAGCACCTCCTCTGCTTCAGTATCGCTCACGCATGGGTCTTACTGACCAACAGACCCCATCTGTCAGTCACTGTGTGTCTTGGATTTCTTATTTGTTTTCACAGATTTGAATGTATGTTTCAAAAATTCATAAGTAGAGTTGTAGATGTCCAAATGGAGTGAACCAAACTTTGTAGGTTTCATCATGGAGTGTAGTATTTGATAGAAATATAACAAAGTAGAGTTGGTTTCATAAGTAGAGTTGGTTTCATCATGGCTAATAACAAAGTTGTAGGGAATTTCTTTATCTAGCTTGTGTCAAAATTTCAGGGCAATAGACCAAATAGTTTGAGAGTTATAGCTGTCAGAAGTTGGTCTTCCGAAATGCTTACTCTCTGAAATTTCTGGATAGACCTGGGAAGTTTACCTGTTTTGACTATGATAGGGATTGAATCAGCTTTTGGTTATTAAATGAAAGTTGTAGCCAATTTTATAGGTTTTCTAGAAAGTCAAAGATCTTAGGATTTGGATGAGTAGAACTCCAGTTATGATCTAAACTTGTAGCTGCTATGTTGTGGTCCGGAAATGGACTTAGTGTGGATTCTTGACATTTCTAGAGAAGAGATATGCACCTACTCAGTAAATAAGAATTTAACCTTGTTATCATCCTAATGACCTAATATGATAGTCTTCATTTAACCATGTGCATTATCATGACATGTCATCCATGACCCTTCTTATGCATACATGATTCTCACTTTTTGCATATGCATGCAATAGGTGCGACGGAAGAAATCAACATGTTAGAGTATGAGGCCGATCCCTAGGAAGAGCATCAGGAAGTGTAGCAATAGGAGGCCCCAGGATAGGGTGAGCTCGATGGTGAACAGTTGCCCGAGTGCCCAGATCACCAGCCCTCAACCTTTGTGAAAGGCAAGCCCCGGACATTCTAAGCCTTCTATGTTTTTGAACTATTAACTTGAGTCCTTTTATGTTGATGCATTAATACTAGGAGTTGATTGGAACCGCTTGCTACATATATCTTCCTTGTCTAGATATACATATCTTGAATCCTATGTAGGTTCAGGATCAAATATATGCTTAGCCATGCTTAGTCGGTAGAAGTTGGGTGATTACCTGTCACCTGCATGATATAGGCTGATAACTAATCACGATTGGCTATATGTGCTAGCGTGGAATATAACCATGTGTCAATGAATAAAGGAGACCAGACAGGATCATGATAAAGAAGCAACAAGGCATGGAGGTCTTGGGTGCCTATTTATACCCATCTGTGTCAGTTAAGGACCGATTCACTGTACGTCCTCATGTCATGTTGAACGCATGCCTAGCACTTAGTTGGCTGGATTCAATGATACGACCATGAAGCCAAGTAGCTCAATTCCGGCCAGGCCCTGATAAGTGAAAGTGCGTACACTAGAGGCAGTAAGGATGTGCGGAGAGCCAATGGCGTGAGTCCAAGGGTGGGACTGGGTCCCGATCTTCCTAGCAGATTGGTAGAATCTCTAAGGGTGTGGCGCTAATTGGACCCGTGAGTTAGTCCTGAATTGTACCAAAGGTGACCTAAGGCTACCTTCACGGGGTGTGCCTTAGTTTGTGTTAGGAATAAATTCCCCAGCTAGTGAGAACTTGACTGAGCAGTGGCAACGTAGAGTAACTTAATGGAAACTTGATGGTTATGATGATGCTCAAATTATTCTTATACCGGATATGGTTACTAATGCTTGTTAGCTTAATCAAGTGATTGCTCTAGTATAGGTGCTAATCTTGAGATGCTTAATTGAATAGGTATTCAAATTGATGCTAGAGGTACTAAATCTCCAAGTTATATTACTTAAGCTTTTCTGCAAAATGTTGTCTAGCTAACTCCACCTTTTAAAGCCATGCATACTCCTTGGTGTCTTATTATTTTGGTTTATGATGGGTAAGTCTAGCTGAGTACATTCTCGTACTCAGGGTTTATTCCCATTTGTTACAGATGATGTGATGTACCATGGTTACTGCAAGCATTGCATAACTCCTGTAGTGGATGGCGAGTAAGACCAAGGGCATGGTCATTTTATATCATCTCACCTATGTGCTTTTGTTGCAGATGATCCTAAGCTGGCTATGTATATGAACTATCATGATGTTATTTCAAAACTATGTTGCTTCCGCTACTTCTAAATTGAGTTGTAATAACTTCATTGAAACTCCGATGTATGAGAACTATTTGTGAACATGTTATAACATGTGACTGGTTGTGTTGAATCATGTACGATCTTGGTTTGTACGTTGGTTTGTTTGAGATCCTTTGTGATTTCATTGGACTACCGGGTTTATATGGGTTCAAGTATGATGGTTCGATTGCTTTGGTGATTGCTATTGTACTTGTGCTCTTATAAATTAGACGGTTCTGTTACAGCTGGCATTGGAGCAAGATTCAACATTAAACTTGTCATATGTGTATTTAAAACAAAGGTTTTAATTTTTAAAAATTATAAAGTATGCTAGTGGTCATCTCAATTATGCCCAGTTAAGGACTATTAGGTGACTATATAAGTACTAACATGGGATGGGTTTTTACTTTCGTTGTCCATACGGTGTGCTATTGTATGGATGCCATTCACTTGAGTGGTAATGTATGGATCGAAAGCCTCTACGCCCAGGTAAGAAGGTAAGTTAATGAGTGGCTTGACCACAAGATGTGAGCATGCGGTCAAGGAGAGCTGGCCTTGATATGGTTGTATATGCATGCTTGCATGTGTGTATGGTGCATATTTAATTGTGGGTAATAAATTATCATCGGGTAGCTTTAATACAGAAATATATATATTGGGATATATATATATATATATATATGGAAGTATTTAGTTTACTGCTCTCATATATTCAGCCTAGAGCCTAGATTACATTCTTGTACATTTAATTGTTGGGATGGGCTGAAATGAATCTTCTATAGGTACACTGACAACAAAATGTGTAGGTCGTTTAGTTATGATTATATTGAGAGAACGTATGTATGCCACCGCATATATCATTAAGGATTTAATTTTTCCTAAGTTTGTGAGGGCATATGGAATGTGCATGCATCATGATAAATCATTCATTCATATCATTACATTATTCCTCCCCTTAAGTTTTATATTATGTTATGTAACCCTTTTCTATGATCACGTTGTCTCACAGGAGTTATACCGTTTTAATACAGATGGCAGCCCCATGAGTCCCTGTTGCAAGCGACACCTTTTTAGCATTGTTTGGAACTCCCACCCTATTGTGGAGGGTACTGCACTCGGTCGGGTATGCTAAACCGCCTTGCTACTTTTGGAGCGAAGTGGTAACTAAGGGACAACAGTGGTACGACATACGGGTGACTGTCCTAGCCCATGCTAATCACTCATAGTGGCAAGGTTGGAGTGTGGAGTCAGATGGGTAGACACCTTGGGAGGGTGCCCAAGTTGCATCTTTCAAGGTCCTTAGTGAGATATGTCAGGAGTTTGGGGACGAGCTTGTCAATGGTCCTACCAGATCCTTTCCTCGGTTGAACACATCTCAAACTTCTTGGACCCAACTAGGCAGTAATGCTTTGGTAAGAGACCATGATGAAAGAGTAGGAAGTAGTAATGCTGCCACGAGTGCCATGTATGATGTTATGAAGATGTTTTACTCTCGCTAGAATAGCTACATTAGCTATATGCAAGAGCTTCAAAGAGCATAGGCTGCATAGCGCAGGATGCGAGAACATGTGCGTAGGCACCAAAGGGTAGTTAGAGCAGCTCAGAATGAGATAGGTAATTATATGACAGCCTTAGAAGCTCGTTGGGGGCAGTTTGTCTGTGCTGTTGCTGAAAGGGATGCAACCATAGTAGAGGTTCAGGGGATCCACGTGGAGAGAGACGAGGCTATTCATCTTGCTAAGACTAGGGAGGCAGCTACAATCCAGACAGTGTTTCAAGCTGCTAGGTAGGCAACGGAGTTTGATTGTAGAGAGCAGGAACTCATACACCAGGTCGAGGAGCTTTAGCTAGATGTTCATTATCTCAACAACATGGTGAACCCAATCCTTCCTCTAGCTCCAGCGGTGGAAGAAGCTCCCAATGTGTTGATTGTTGAGGACGATGGCAATGGGGTGGATGCCAAGGACGAGCCTGAAGATGAGGAGATCGAGCCTTTTGAGGATGACCAGGGTGATGGCATGTCTGACGTCGACAGCGACCACCCCGAGGAGTAGCTTAGCTTTAGTATCTAGCTAGATGTGTTTGCTCTCTATCTTCGATCATTTATGTAATGGACTCATAATTTAGTTCAATCTTATGGTGTACCCTTTGATGTACTCTTGAAACCTTGCATGTAATCCATCTTGTGGTTGCACTTTTAATGAATGCCCATTGTGTTGGCAAGCAATTTGGCATATACGGAATGCATTACGAATGGCATTAAGTAATATAATTGGTGATGTATGGTTGCAGAAATGAATTATTCTGCCTCTGTTTTATTATATGAATTTATATTCTCTTCAGTAAATTCAGTTTGGCATAATTATACAATGCTTCTCCAATTTTCTGACATCATTAAAAATTGCTTATTGTTGTAATTCTGCAGATGCCTCGCACCCATTCTGGTGCTGGTGGGAACAATTGGAACGATGGTGCCGGGGCTAGTGGCTTGAATGGTCATGACAATGAAGGTTTGCCACCACCACCATGACCCACTCTGGTAGAGTTGATGGGTATGCTCGCTAAAGGGCAACATGCTATGGGTGAGGCTATGCGCACCATGCCACAGCAAGTCACCTAGGGCAGACATCAGCGCCAGGGTGCAGAGCCAAACTAATACAGTGATTTCAAGGAGTTCCTGGATACCAAGCCACCTATTTTCAAAGAGGCTGAAGAGCCACTCCAAGCAGAGGAATGGCTAAACACACTTGAATAAAAGTTTTGTTTGCTGAGGCTGACTGAGCCAATGAAAACTGAGTATACATCCCACTAGTTGCAAGGGCCTGTAGGCATTTGGTGGAGTCATCACCGAGCCACCCTGCCTGAGAATGCTCACATTACCTAGAACCAGTTTAAGGCTGCTTTCCAGGGACACTATATTCCTCCAGGTCTTATGAGTATCACGTATACCGAGTTTATGAAGCTGAAACAAGGTACCAAGAGCTTGACTGAATATCTACATGCTTTCAACAATCTGTCAAGATATGACATAGAATTTGTTGATACTAAGGCGATGAAAATTGCTAGTTTCAAGCGGGGGCTTAGCCCCAAGCTGATGAAGACTCTTGCTAATAACAAGTTTGCCACTTTCAATGAATTTGTCAGTGATGCCTTAACTCAAGACAATCAAAACAACATTTATGCTACATCCAAGAATCAGAAGAGAGCCTTTGAAGCAGGCGCTTCTCAATCAAAAGCTCTAGTTACTACAAGACCTTAGTTCCACCCACCTGCTCCCAAGTATAGGCCACCTCAGAAAAAGGTGCAAACCGTTCAGAACCAGAAGGTATTTCACAAGGCCTATTCAGTTGCTCTACCAAAGGGCGGCTTAGGACAAGGAAGTTCAAATGTTCCACCCAGCAACCTGCCGTGTTGGAACTGCAACAAGCCCAACCATTGGGCAAGAAATTGCCCTTATTCCAAGAAGAACAACCAGAAGCAAGGTAATTCCAATGTGCCTTAGGAACATGTGCACTATACAACTGTTGAAGAAATTCCTACCGGTGAAGTTGTTACTATGGGTACGTTTCTTGTGAACCAGCATCTTGTAGTTGTTTTGTTTGATTCTAGAGCATCGCATTCTTTTATGAGTCAAACATTTGTATCCAAGCATAATCAGAGGGTAGTTACTGTACATAAGGGTAGTTACTGCATAAGTATAGCCAGAAATCAAATCTCCACCAACCAAATAGTTAGAGATGTGTGCATCTCAATAAGCAACCAGGAGTATACCGCATATCTTGTAGTATTGCCCGAGTTGGGGATAGATGTAATCCTAGGAATGAAATGGATGAGTGGCCATGGAGTTCTTATTGATACTTCCACTCAGGTGGTTATGTTAAGGGAACTAGACAGTAAGAATGCTTTCTTAGTGCCACTTCCCAGAGATTTTGACCTCCAAAATGTAGCTAATGCTATCTAGCCCGTGACTATTGCTGACATTCCGGTGGTGTGTGAATTCCTAGATGTGTTTCTAGATGAGTTGCCTAGGTTGCCACCTGACAGAGATATAGAGTTCAAGATTGAATTATTACAAGGCATGACACCTATCTCGCAAAGGCCTTATAGGATGCCACCCAATGAATTAGCTGAGCTCAAAGTGCAATTGCATGAGATTTTTGAAATAGGTCTCATTCGACCCAGCTCATCACCGTGGGGTTGTCCTACCATATTCATGGAAAAGAAGGATAAATCTTTGTGGATGTGTGTGGACTACTAACCCCTTAATGCGGTAACGATCAAGAACAAGTATCCATTGCCTCAAATTTATATCTTGTTCGATCAACTATCAAAGGCTAAAGTGTTCTCCAAGATCGATTTGAGATCGGGGTACCACCAGATTAAGATCAGGCCGAAAGACATACCTAAGACTATTTTCTCTACTAGGTATGGTCTATATGAGTATCTTGTCATATCTTTTGGGCTGACCAATGCTCCTACCCATTTCATGTATCTCATGAATTCAGTGTTTATTCCTAAACTTGATAAATTTGTAGTGGTGTTTATTGATGACATCTTAGTCTATTCTAAGAATGCGAAAGATCATGATGAACACCTAAGAGTTGTCTTAACAAGGTTGCAAGAACATAAGCTATATGCTAAGTTTAGCAAATGCGAATTTTGGTTAAAGAAAGTACCTTTCCTTGGTCATGTGTTATCTAAAGATGGAATCTCCATAGATCCAGGCAAAGCGTAAGAAGTTATGGATTGGAAGGCCCCAATTTCAGTTCATGAAGTTTGGAGTTTCCTTGGATTAGCATGTTATTACCATCGTTTCATTCCAGACTTCTCTAAGATAGTCAAGCCCATGACCAGATTACTTCAAAAGATGAGAAATTTGTGTGTACTTTGGAGTGTGAAGCTGCTTTTCACACTTTATGGACTTTGTTGACCACCGCCCTGGTTTTAGCATAGCCCGACATAGAAAAACCATTTGATGTGTTTTGCGATGCATCTGGTACTGGTTTGGGGTGTGTGCTCATGCAAGAGGGCCAAGTCATTGCCTATGCCTCGCATCAATTGAGGAAACATGTAACACCTCGGGTGTTAGCCTTGCATAACTTGACTTGCATAACATGAGCATGAGCATCAAGCATTCATAAATCATCATTTACAATTGAAACCTTTGATCGAAACATATGAAACATTGTTTGTTATCTCGTGTTTCTTAGAACATATGCATAAGATCATGTGCAAATGAATGCAAGTGGGTAATGCTAGTCACTAAAACACCTTAGCTACACTTAGGTTAACAAAAGGAACCGTGTTCATGAAGGCCACATTTCATGATCAAGCACTTAAGTGATATTTCATGTGTTGACCTGGATAGCTCTATGAGTGACCATTGCATAAAATGATAGGATGACCTTGGAAATTTCTTAAACATGCTTAGGATATCATCATGAACAACTTTGGTATTTAGGGCTAGGGCTAAATTGGTCATTTAGTCATGGTTTGAGTATGTATCATGTTTTCAACGTGACATGTTTGACTAAAGTTGAACTAGGTGTTAGGGACCTTGCATGGAGGAGTTCACTAAAGCAAAGTTGGAGTGTTTGACATAAGGAACAACTTTTATTTTTGGGTCATGGACTGATTCAGCTTCTAACATGCTTGAATGGGTCCCACAAAAACCAGCAAAATCCAGCTTTCAACACTTAACAAATTTTCTAAGTGGTTGATTGACTGACAGCCTGACAAGCCAACATTGATCATGATATTACTTTGTTTCGGTTGCGATTTAGCACAAGTTCACTGAAAGAGAGTTGTAGATGGTATATCGGTCTACAAGTTCCATTTTTATGGTTTACACAATAGAGCTATGGATTAGCAGTTAAATGAACATCAAAACGCGCTGTCAGGCATCGCGCTGCTTGTCTGAATCGACTGAATCGTAACGTTCAGTGGCCGACCGTCCACAGGCGCTGGCCGCTGCGTGGTGGCCGGTGATGGCCGCGCGCACCATCTGGAGGCCGTACGCCGGCGCAGGGCCCACTCGTCAGGCATTGACGGCCAGCAAGCCACCAGCAACGCGCTTAAGTCACCAATGAGCTGGCCGTTCACTCTCACTCGCCTCCCCGCGCTCCTCTGCTTAGTGCGCTCGCCATCGCCATCGCAGCCACTCCGCCGAGCTCACCGGCGCTCACCGTCGTTCCATTCACCAATCAGTCGTGCCCGTAGCTCCGTCTCCACCTTCCCCACCGTTTCCACCTTGCAACGCCCCCATCTGTGCCCTAGGTGAGTCGTGTTTAGCTTTGCGCCGTTGTGGGAACACCCTCGCCGGAGTGCCGCCATGGCCGCTGCAGTGGTCGTGCTCCTCCAGAGCAGCTCCCGCCGTCTAGGTTGCTTAGTCACAGTCGCAGGGTTGCCGTAGTTCTGTAGAGCACGTCGCTTGGCTTCACCGTGGCCTCCACCGGCATGGCGCCGTCGGCCAGCACCACTGCTCCGCCATGAGCGCCGCCGCCGTCGCTAGCACCGACGAGCAGTCCCACCAAGTAGATGGATGTGTGCGCAATGTCGAGTAGAACACCTGGTGATGATGTTACCGCCGGCAAGCTCGCCGCCGTCGAGTTCTAGCCACGTCAGTCGAGCAGCGCCGCCGTGCTCTGCTGTGTCTCGCTGACCAGTGGGTCCCACTTGTCAGCGACACAAAAAGAAAAAAAAGCTAGTTCAATCTTTTACAGATTTAAATCCTAATTTCATGTGTTTTGTTATTTTTGTATCTTCAGTTTGTTAGCTCCTAAATTTGTGAAATAAATATGGTTGTGTTCCTTAGGAAGTGTAGTATTTAGGAAAAATATGTTCTTGGCTTCAACAGTAGAAATTTCTGGAGATTTAAATAAGGATTTGAAATGTGCTTTTGAATGCATTCAAATTTGTTTATTTTATATCTAGAGTTCCTGTGCTCCAAAAATTATGAAATTTTTGTGGTAAGCTGGTCTTAGCATACATGAGCTTGGATAAAAATTTGAAGACCAGTGCATGTGTAGAATTATAGTTATAGATTTTTCTTTTATGGCTAGTTAATCCTTGCATGAATTTTTATAAATTATTTATGAGTCCAAAATTCATGAAATTTGTTGGAGGTAATCCTAGTACCATATGTATGTTAAGAAAAATAGGAAATCTGTTGCTTGACACTTTTCAATAGGATTTTCCATTTCTGCTATTTCAAGCCTTGCTGCCTTATCATTTTTATATGGAATGTTCTACTTAGTAAAATGACATGAAATTTTTATAGTAGTCCTTTTATAGCTTTTGTAAGGCACTGTAAATTTTTAATAATTTAATGAGTATGTCTGATATAGGTTTAGTATTTAACCTAGATATCTAAATAAAATAATAAAGGTAATTAAATAAATAGTTTGGGCTTCACCATTATATTATCTTAACTGTATTTGGTATGCTTAAACTGTTGGTAGATTCTATGTTGTCAAATTTTGAATGATTACATGAAGTAGAAGTATTATTACTTTATATTGCCTGTTAAATAGTTTCTGGACTGATTCTAAAGTGTGATGAGTTGCATGTTGAAACTGATGTAGACTATAAAAATGGTTAATAACAAAGTTGTAGAGAATTTGATAAGCTTTCCAGAAAGTCCAGGATCACTATTTTTGGATTTGTAGAACTCCAGTTATGAGTGAAACAAGTAGCTACTGTTTGTGACATAGTCTATGCATTGTAGAAGTAGTTAAGTAATAATCGAGAAGAGATATGCACCTACTCAAACAACGCGATGCACTTGTTAACATATATGCATTCGAAATACTTATACCATACTCATGCATTTAGGATCGGAGGAAGAGATCACGTTGCTGGAATTCGAAGAAGCAGAGGAAGGGAACCAGCAGGAGGATCCGCAAGCCGCAGCTCCCGAAGGCGTGGAGCAGAACCCTGAAGAGCTTCCGGAGTGTCCTGACCATCGCCCTACTTCCTTTCTGCAAGGCAAGCCCCGGAGCATTATAAGTTTCCCAGTAATTTACAAATGTTTACTTACGTATTTATGATTGATGCATTAGATTATAAGAGTTGAATGAAACCACTTGATGCATGTACATTCCTTGTCCAGATATTTCACCTTTAACCGGTATAGGTCTAGGATCGAATATATATGCTTAGCCATGCTTAGACCGGTAGAAGTCGGGTGATGTCATGTCACCTGCGAGATATAGGTGGATACCGGAGCACGGTTGGCTATATCTGCTATCGTGGAACAGAACCATGGGGTAAAAGTAAATTGAGACCGGACGGGAAGTCGATAGAGAAGCAACAAGACATGGAGGTCTTGGGTGTGGATTTATCCCCGTCTGTGTCGATTAAGGACCGTACCGTTGTTGGCGCTTCTGACAAGATTGAACGCATGCCTCTCACTTAGCTGGCCGGATAACTCGTTCCGACCGCGAAGCCGAGTAATTCAACTCAGGCCGGGAACCGTTTTGTTGTGCGCTCCTTCCGAGGAACGATCAGACTAAGCCCAAGGGCAGGCTTGGCCTGAGCATCCTGGCATCTGGTGTTCCAGATTGTGCGGCGCAGTACGGACCCGCGAAATGTGTACCAGAGTTGTACCAAAGGTGACCTAAGACTATCGTGGCTGGTAGATCTGGGTTTGTGTTAGGAATAAATTCCCAGCTGGTTGAAATCGATTCGAATCGCCGTCTCTCCCGGATAGTGAGAAACTTGGCTAGTCCCAACATCGTAGCAACTATATTATGAAACATGATGGTTCAGATGAATATGGAATTACAATACCTGCTATGGTTACTATTGTATGATTCTAAATAATATACCACATGTTTGGCACAGGATAGTTGCTAATCTAGAAATGGATAGTTATAATTAACCTGATAAAGGAATCATAATTGTACAACAGGTAATTGCTTTTTACGCAAAATGTTGTCAAGTTACGTCCACTTATACAGCCTTGCATAATCCTTGGAGTCATTTTATTTCTGGTTCATGACGGGTAAGTCTAGCTGAGTACCTTCTCGTACTCAGGGTTTATTTTCCCATTGTTGCAGATGGCACTGTGTATCATGGTTATTGCAAGAGTTGCTTCTATCCTGCCATGGATGAGGAGTAAGCCTTGGGCAGGCTTCTTTAGTAATTCCTATCTTTGCTTTTGTGGACCGTGATCTGGCTTGGCACTGTATCAAACTATGTTGGAAACTTTATCTTCAAACTTATTTGCTTTCGCTTTATTTATCAAACTCAGTTTGTAATAACTTTTTATTCGTACTCTGATGATGAAAAGTATCTGTGAACTTTATGTAATATATGGCATGTATGTTGAATCCTGTACGATCTTGGTTGTTGTAAATCGTTTATCGAGACCCGTCGTGGTACTCGACGGACTACCGGGTTTATATGGGTTCAAGTATGATAGTGCGACCGCTTGCAGATTGCCATTGTACTTGTATTCTTATAAATTGGTCGGTTCTGCGACAGCTGGTATCAGAGCAAGATTCAACGTTATTTGTCACAAGTGTATTTAAAACAAAAGTTTTTGTTTTCCAAAAACCTTTCTCTAGCAACTAATAGTTATATAATAGGTATTTGAAATCTAAAGTGTGCCAATGATCACTTTCCTTATGCCCAAATTAAGGACTATTTGGTGGCTATTTAAGTACTAACATGGGGATTTTTACTTTGTCGTCCATACGGCGTGCTATTGTATGGATGCCATTCACTTGAGTGGTAATGTATGGATCAAATGCCTCTACGCCAAGGTAAGATGAGTGTATGACCGCAAGATGTGAGCGTGCAGTCGGGAAGAGTTAGCTTTGGTACGGCTATGTATGCATGCTTGCATGTGTATATGGTACGTATTTAATTGTGGGTTTAAATTATTGTCGGGTAGATTGATACGGAAGTATATGTATGGGTATACATATATGGAAGTATTTACAATTACATTCTGCATATTTCATTATGGGTTTAGGGCTGAAATGAAATTTTATGCAGGTACACTAACAACGAAACGTGTAGCTCGACTAGTTACGCTAATTATGAGAGAACGTATGTATGCCACCGTGTCTACCGTTAGAAACAAATTTTTCCTAAGTTTGTAAGGACGTATGGAACAAGCATGCCTCATGTTAAATTACCATTCACATAACTACATTGTTCCTCCCCTTATAAAATTCTTACTCGGTTATGTAACTCTTATCCATTATGGCTTTGTCTCACCAAGGGTACATGTTAATGGTACAGATGGCACGCACCAAGCAGACTGCTCGCAAGTCAACCGGAGGCAGAGCTCCTAGCCGTTAACTTGCTCCACGTACCCGTCAACGTCACACGTTCCTTGGAGAGTTTGGGATGCCTACACTCTTATGGAGAGTGCTCAGCTATGTAGGTTATCCTGATGGAATGGAACCCCGCTACTTCTGGGCGAATGAGCGGTTGGGAGAAGGTCTCTTAGTTACTATGGAGGCCGTTGTCCATCCCCGAGGTGACGATTCTGAGTGGACAGGTTGGTGTTATGAGTCGACTGGCAGGACTGCTAAAGAAGCAGCTGGCAAGGCAGCCTTTGGAATCTTGAGGAATATCATGGATCGTTTTCCTCAGGAGCTGGCAGCCACTTTGGTTAGAGTTTTTCTGAGGGGCAATCCCTCCACTAACTCATGGCAACAGGCAAGAGGAAGATCTTTGGAGATTGGTGCAGCAGAAGGGCAGAACAGCGATAACCCTTCCATGAGCGCCATGTTCGCAGTGATGAGAGTGTTAGATGGAGTTGAAGGTAGCCTCAGACGTGTGTCTGGTGCTCTTGGTCATGCCCGCGAGGACCGACGTCAGCTTTAGAGGGAGCATGATGCCGAGATTGAGAGGCTCACTAAAGAGATGACTCGGTTAACTCACCAGCAAAATGCAGCTTGGTCCAGGGAAGATGTCCTGAGAGCTCGACAGTTTGAGCTAGGACAGCAGCTGGCCAATGCGGAAGAATACAACGATAATCTGTATGAAGAGGTTCATCTACTACACAATCAGCTCCACCCTTATGTCCCACCTAGAGCCACAGAAATGGATCTAGAAGGGTACGAGGAAGAAGAAGAAGTGGAGCCTGAAGAAGAAGTAGAACCTGAGGAAGGAGATGATTCTGCGTCTGACCTCGATAGTGATCATGATGAGGATTAGATCGCTTAGCATTTAGTGGAAGGACTAATGTATCACCTTTATTCATGTAATGGACCTGTAGTTCGAAGTTGGCATTAGTAACCAGACTATCATGTAATGTTGATTAATCGCACGTTGGGTTGAGCATCAATGCAATTTCAGTTCTTTGTCGGTAATCACGCTTTAAATTGCATGCGTTATGAGCACGATAAGTGGTCAAATTGGTGATGTCATGTTGCGAGAATGAATTGTTATGCCTCTGTTTTTATTGTGCTTTTGAGAAATTTCTCCAGTAATTTTAGTTTGGCATGAGTACCTAATTCATCTGCAATCTCTTGGCATCAACCAATAATCGCTTATTGTTGCAACTTCGCAGATGACGCGCACCTGTGCTAGAGCTGGTGGCAGCTAGGATGGCAACTAGGATGACTTGCCACCCCCACCGCCACCGTCTGCTCAGGAATTCTTTACCCAGTTCCTAGGGAGCCAAAGGACAATGGAGGAAGCTTTGCGCCTCATCGCGCAAAACACTGCTCGTGGCCACCCACATCAACCAGGGGCCGAGCCAAATCAGCACAGTTCATTCAAGGAGTTTCTGGACACGAAGCCTCCGATCTTCAAGGTGGCTGAGGAACCACTGCAGGCCGATGAGTGGCTAAATACCATCGAGCAGAAATTCCGTCTGCTAAGGGTCACCGAACATCTGAAAGCAGAATATGCTTCTCATCAATTACAAGGACCAGCAGGGATCTGGTGGACACACTTCCTATCGTCTCTGCCTGCTAATGCGAGAGTGACCTGGGAACAGTTCAAGCTGGCTTTTAGGGGACACCATATTCCCCCGGGCCTGATGTGCATGAAAGCAGCCGAATTTATGAGGCTCACTCAGGGAACAAAGTCACTCACAGAATATATGCACGCATTCAACAACTTGTCAAGATATGCTCCAAGTTTCGTGGATACTGAAGAGAAAAAGATTGAGAGTTTCAAGCGAGGTCTGGGTACCAAATTAATGAAGACTATGGCAAATTCTCGATGTGCCACGTACAATGAGTTTATTAGTGATGCCTTGACCCAAGAAAACCACAACAACATGCATGCAGTTGCTAAAGGTCGCAAGAGGGCATATGAGGCCGGTGCATCCGGATCTTTCCAGTCAAAAGCGCCTATCGCAGCTAGGCCACAATTCCGTCCACCTGCACCCAAGTTCAGGCCTCCACCACCAAAAGCTCAGAATAACAGGCCACAGAAACCATTTCGTAAGGCGTTCACTATTGCCTTACCAAAAGGAAATGGCAATCAGGATAGCTCCACCGGATTCAGAAGTAATCAACCTTGTTTCAATTGCAACCAACTGGGTCATTGGTCCAAGGAGTGCCCCCACCCCAAGAGGAATGGCAACCCAAATCAGAACAATCAGAGGTAGGTGAATGCTAGGGCACGTCAGGGACAAGTGCATTATACCGCTGTGGAGGAAGTGCCCGCCGGAGAAGTTGTCACGGCTGGTATGTTTCTCGTCAACAAGCATCCTGCTGTTGTTTTATTTGATTCGGGAGCTTCTCATTCATTTATGAGTCAAGCATTTGCATCTAGACATGATCAAGAAATAATTGAAGTAAGTAAAGGGGGTTATAACATAAGTTCAGCAGGGGGTACTGTTACTACCAAAAAGATAGTCAAAAATGTACTCATCGTGATACAAGGGAGGGAGTACACCACAGATTTGATAATATTACCCGGGTTGTCGATAAGTGTAATCTTAGGCATGAATTGGATGAAGTATCATGGTGCTCTTATTGACACTAGCACCCGCACTATTATGTTGAGAGAACCCACGGGAGGGAATGCTTTTCTAGTTCCACTCTCCCGCGATTTCGAACCCCAACATTTAGCCTGTGCTATCCAAACCACCACCATATGTGATATCCCCGTGGTTTGTGAGTTTCCGGATGTATTTCCAGAGGAATTACCAGGTCTGCCACCGGATAGGGACGTGGAATTTAAAATTGAATTAGTGCCAGGTACCGCACCCATATCCAGAAGGCCCTATAGAATGCCACCCAATGAGTTAGCAGAACTTAAAGTTCAATTGCAAGATCTATTGGACAAAGGTCTTATCCAACCTAGCTCATCTCCGTGGGGATGCCCAGCATTGTTTGTGAAAAAGAAGGATAAGTCACTGAGGATGTGTGTAGATTACAGACCACTCAATGCTGTGACCATCAAGAACAAATATCCGTTACCCCGCATCGACATCTTGTTCGATCAGCTAGCGAAGGCAAAGGTATTCTCCAAAATTGACTTGAGATCAGGTTACCATCAGATAAAGATCAGACCGGAAGATATACCTAAAACTGCTTTCTCTACTAGGTACGGCTTATACGAGTATTTGGTTATGTCTTTCAGACTAACAAATGCTCCAGCCTATTTTATGTACCTGATGAACTCGGTATTCATGCCCGAACTTGACAAGTTCGTGGTCGTGTTTATCGATGACATATTGATTTATTCAGAAAATGAGTCAGATCATGAAGAGCATCTGAGGACTGTCCTATCCAGACTGAGGGAACATAAGCTATATGCCAAGTTTAGCAAATGTGAATTTTGGATGAGCAAAGTACCTTTCTTAGGTCACATTTTATCGAGAGATGGAATCTCAGTAGACCCATCAAAAGTACAAGAGGTCATGGATTGGAAAGCCCCAACTTCGGTTCATGAAGTTCGGAGTTTTCTAGGGTTAGCAGGATACTATCATCGGTTTATTCCAGATTTCTCAAAGATAGCTAAGCCTATGACCAGACTACTTCAGAAAGATGAGAAATACAAATGGACACTAGAATGTGAAACAGCTTTTCACACCCTCAGAACTTTGTTGACTACAGCGCCTGTACTAGCACAACCAGACATTGAAAAGCCTTTTGATGTATTTTGTGATGCGTCAGGAATAGGTTTGGGATGTGTGCTTATGCAAGAAGGGAGAGTAATTGCATATGCCTCTCGACAATTGAGAAAACATGAAGTCAACTACCCTACACATGATTTGGAACTGGCAGCCGTTGTCCATGCATTAAAGATATGGAGACATTACTTGTTGGGCAATGTATGTCATATCTATACTGACCACAAAAGCCTCAAGTATATCTTTACCCAGCCAGAACTGAACATGAGACAACGTAGATGGTTGGAATTGATTAAGGACTATAATTCGGAAGTACATTACCATCCGGATAAAGCTAATGTGGTAGACGATGCACTTAGTCGGAAGTCCCATTGCAACACTATGGAAGCACTATTGGAAGATGGATTCAACTTGCTACATCCTGCTGTACTACACAATATCACAATCAGTTGTTCGCTTGAGGGCAAAATCATAGAGCTACAGCAGACAGACGTAGGAATAAGCCACATCAAGAGAAAAATGCAGGAGCAGGAAACCAAACATTTTAGATTGGACGAAAAAGGTGTATTATGGTTTGAGGACCGACTAGTGGTACCAAAAGACCGTGAGCTAAGGAATCAAATTTTAGAAGAAGCTCACTCGTCCAAATTGTCTATCCACCCGGGTAGTAGTAAAATGTATCAAGATCTAAGAACCCGTTTTTGGTGGACTAAGATGAAGAAAGAGATCGCAGCCTATGTTGCTAGGTGTGATAACTGCAGTAGAGTGAAAGCCGACCATATGAAAACCGCTGGATTACTTCAGCCACTGCCTATTCCAGGATGGAAATGGGAGGAAATCAGTATGGACTTTATCACAGGCCTTCCAACAATGCCACAAGGTCATGATTCAATCTGGGTCATTGTTGATCGTCTCACCAAGTCAGCACACTTTATACCCGTAAATACGTGGTATATAGTTGGGAAATACGCTGAGATATATGTATCCCAGATCGTGAGATTGCATGGAGTTCCCAGGACCATAATCTCAGATAGAGGACCATAGTTCATAGCTCGTTTCTGGGAACACTTACACCAAGCTTTGGGAACCAAGCTAATCAGAAGTTTAGCTTATCATCCGCAAACTTCGGGATAGACAGAGCGAGTGAACCAAATCCTAGAAGATTTACTTAGGGCTTGTGTTATATCTTCAAAAGGTTCGTGGGAGAAATGGTTACCTTTAGCTGAATTCTCCTATAACAACAGTTATCAAGCGAGTATCAAAATGGCTCCATTTGAAGCCTTGTATGGCAGAAAGTGCAGAACTCCATTGAATTGGGTTGAGCCCGGTGAAAGGAGATACTTTGGTATTGATTTTGTTAATGAAGCCGAAGAACAAGTACGTATCATCCAACAACACATGAAGGCAGCTCAATCAAGACAGAAGAGTTATGCCGACAGGAGAAGAAGACCACTGACTTTTGAAATGGGTGACTATGTATACTTGAGAGTATCACCCATGAAAGGTGTGAAAAGATTTGGGATGAAAAAGAAGCTTTCACCAAGATATGTAGGGCCATACAAAATTTTGGAACGAAAAGGAAATGTTGCGTATAAGTTACAACTACCACCAGAGATGAGTGCAATCTTTGATGTGTTCCATGTTTCTCAGTTAAAGAAATGTCTTCGAGTACCGGAAGAAGCTATTGCACCCACCAACGTGCAGCTTCAATCGGATTTGACCTATGAAGAATAGCCAATTCGAGTATTAGAAGAGATGGAGAGAGTGACAAGGAGTAAGATTATTAAGTTCTATAAGGTGGTGTGGAACAATCATAGTGAACAAGATGCTACGTGGGAAAGAGAAGATTATCTATGAGAAGTTTATCCCGCCTTTTTCCAAGAATGGTAGGTCTTGCAAATCTCGGGACGAGATTTTTATAAGGGGGAGGGGCTGTAACACCTCGGGTGTTAGCCTTGCATAACTTGACTTGCATAACATGAGCATGAGCATCAAGCATTCATAAATCATCATTTACAATTGAAACCTTTGATCGAAACAAATGAAACATTGTTTGTTATCTCGTGTTTCTTAGAACATATGCATAAGATCATGTGCAAATGAATGCAAGTGGGTAATGCTAGTCACTAAAACACCTTAGCTACACTTAGGTTAACAAAAGGAACCTTGTTCATGAAGGCCACATTTCATGATCAAGCACTTAAGTGATATTTCATGTGTTGACCTGGATAGCTCTATGAGTGACCACTGCATAAAATGATAGGATGACCTTGGAAATTTCTTAAACATGCTTAGGATATCATCATGAACAACTTTGGTATTTAGGGCTAGGGCTAAATTGGTCATTTAGTCATGGTTTGAGTATGTATCATGTTTTCAACGTGACATGTTTGACTAAAGTTGAACTAGGTGTTAGGGACCTTGCATGGAGGAGTTCACTAAAGCAAAGTTGGAGTGTTTGACATAAGGAACAACTTTTATTTTTGGGTTATGGACTGATTCAGCTTCTAACATGCTTGAATGGGTCCCACAAAAACCAGCAAAATCCAGCTTTCAACACTTAACAAATTTTCTAAGTGGTTGATTGACTGACAGCCTGACAAGCCAACATTGATCATGATATTACATTGTTTTGGTTGCGATTTAGCACAAGTTCACTGAAAGAGAGTTGTAGATGGTATATCGGTCTACAAGTTCCATTTTTATGGTTTACACAATAGAGCTATGGATTAGCAGTTAAATGAACATCAAAACGCGCTGTCAGGCATCGCGCTGCTTGTCTGAATCGACTGAATCACAACGTTCAATGGCCGACCGTCCACAGGCGCTGGCCGCCGCGTGGTGGCCGGTGATGGCCGCGCGCACCATCTGGAGGCCGTACGCCGGCGCAGGGCCCACTCGTCAGGCATTGACGGCCAGCAAGCCACCAGCGACGCGCTTAAGTCACCAACGAGCTGGCCGTTCACTCTCACTCGCCTCCCCGCGCTCCTCTGCTTAGTGCGCTCGCCATCGCCATCGCAGCCACTCCACCGAGCTCACCGGCGCTCACCGTCGTTCCATTCACCAATCAGTCGTGCCCGTAGCTCCGTCTCCACCTTCCCCACTGTTTCCACCTTGCAACGCCCCCATCTGTGCCCTAGGTGAGTCGTGTTTAGCTTTGCGCCGTCGCGGGAACACCCTCGCCGGAGTGCCGCCATGGCCGCTGCAGTGGTCGTGCTCCTCCGGAGCAGCTCCCGCCGTCTAGGTTGCTTAGTCACAGTCGCAGGGTTGCCGTAGTTCTGTAGAGCACGTCGCTTGGCTTCACCGTGGCCTCCACTGGCATGGCGCCGTCGGCCAGCACCACTGCTCCGCCATGAGCACCGCCGCCGTCGCTAGCACCGACGAGCAGTCCCACCAAGTAGATGGATGTGTGCGCAATGTCGAGTAGAACACCTGGTGATGATGTCACCGCCGGCAAGCTCGCCGCCGTCGAGTTCTAGCCGCGTCAGTCGAGCAGCGCCGCCGTGCTCTGCTGTGTCTCGCTGACCAGTGGGTCCCACTTGTCAGCGACACAAAAAGAAAAAAAAGCTAGTTCAATCTTTTACAGATTTAAATCCTGATTTCATGTGTTTTGTTATTTTTGTATCTTTAGTTTGTTAGCTCCTAAATTTGTGAAATAAATATGGTTGTGTTCCTTAGGAAGTGTAGTATTTAGGAAAAATATGTTCTTGGCTTCAACAGTAGAAATTTCTGGAGATGTAAATAAGGATTTGAAATGTGCTTTTGAATGCATTCAAATTTGTTTATTTTATATCTAGAGTTCCTGTGCTCCAAAAATTATGAAATTTTTGTGGTAAGCTGGTCTTAGCATACATGAGCTTGGATAAAAATTTGAAGACTAGTGCATGTGTAGAATTATAGTTATAGATTTTTCTTTTATGGCTAGTTAATCCTTGCATGAATTTTTATAAATTATTTATGAGTCCAAAATTCATGAAATTTGTTGGAGGTAATCCTAGTACCATATGTATGTTAAGAAAAATAGGAAATCTGTTGCTTGACACTTTTCAATAGGATTTTCCATTTCTGCTATTTCAAGCCTTGCTGCCTTATCATTTTTATATGGAATGTTCTACTTAGTAAAATGACATGAAATTTTTATAGTAGTCCTTTTATAGCTTTAGTAAGGCACTGTAAATTTTTAAGAATTTAATGAGTATGTCTGATATAGGTTTAGTATTTAACCTAGATATCTAAATAAAATAATAAAGGTAATTAAATAAATAGTTTGGGCTTCACCATTATATTATCTTAACTGTATTTGGTATGCTTAAACTGTTGGTAGATTCTATGTTGTCAAATTTTGAATGATTACATGAAGTAGAAGTATTATTACTTTATATTGCCTGTTAAATAGTTTCCGGACTGATTCTAAAGTGTGATGAGTTGCATGTTGAAACTGATGTAGACTGTAAAAATGGTTAATAACAAAGTTGTAGAGAATTTGATAAGCTTTCCAGAAAGTCCAGGATCACTGTTTTTGGATTTGTAGAACTCCAGTTATGAGTGAAACAAGTAGCTACTGTTTGTGACATTGTCGATGCATTGTAGAAGTAGTTAAGTAATAATCGAGAAGAGATATGCACCTACTCAAACAACGCGATGCACTTGTTAACATATATGCATTCGAAATACTTATACCATACTCATGCATTTAGGATCGGAGGAAGAGATCACGTTGCTGGAATTCGAAGAAGCAGAGGAAGGGAACCAGCAGGAGGATCCGCAAGCCGCAGCTCCCGAAGGCGTGGAGCAAAACCCTGAAGAGCTTCCGGAGTGTCCTGACCATCGCCCTACTTCCTTTCTGCAAGGCAAGCCCCGGAGCATTATAAGTCTCCCAGTAATTTACAAATGTTTACTTACGTATTTATGATTGATGCATTAGGTTATAAGAGTTGAATGAAACCACTTGATGCATGTACATTCCTTGTCCAGATATTTCACCTTTAACCAGTATAGGTCCAGGATCGAATATATATGCTTAGCCATGCTTAGACCGGTAGAAGTCGGGTGATGTCCTGTCACCTGCGAGATATAGGTGGATACCGGAGCACGGTTGGCTATATCTGCTATCGTGGAACAGAACCATGGGGTAAAAGTAAATTGAGACCGGACGGGAAGTCGATAGAGAAGCAACAAGACATGGAGGTCTTGGGTGTGGATTTATCCCCGTCTGTGTCGATTAAGGACCGTACCGTTGTTGGCGCTTCTGACAAGATTGAATGCATGCCTCTCACTTAGCTGGCCAGATAACTCGTTTCGACCGTGAAGCTGAGTAATTCAACTCAGGCCGGGAACCGTTTTGTTGTGCGCTCCTTCCGAGGAACGATCAGACTAAGCCCAAGGGCAGGCTTGGCCTGAGCATCCTGGCATCTGGTGTTCCAGATTGTGCGGCGCAGTACGGACCCGCGAAATGTGTACCGGAGTTGTACCAAAGGTGACCTAAGACTATCGTGGCTGGTAGATCTGGGTTTGTGTTAGGAATAAATTCCCAGCTGGTTGAAATCGATTCGAATCGCCGTCTCTCCCGGATAGTGAGAAACTTGGCTAGTCCCAACATCATAGCAACTATATTATGAAACATGATGGTTCAGATGAATATGGAATTACAATACCTGCTATGGTTACTATTGTATGATTCTAAATAATATACCACATGTTTGGCACAGGATAGTTGCTAATCTAGAAATGGATAGTTATAATTAACCTGATAAAGGAATCATAATTGTACAACGGGTAATTGCCTTTTACGCAAAATGTTGTCAAGTTACGTCCACTTATACAGCCTTGCATAATCCTTGGAGTCATTTTATTTCTGGTTCATGACGGGTAAGTCTAGCTGAGTACCTTCTCGTACTTAGGGTTTATTTTCCCATTGTTGTAGATGGCACTGTGTATCATGGTTATTGCAAGAGTTGCTTCTATCCCGCCGTGGATGAGGAGTAAGCCTTGGGCAGGCTTCTTTAGTAATTCCTATCTTTGCTTTTGTGGACCGTGATCTGGCTTAGCACTGTATCAAACTATGTTGGAAACTTTATCTTCAAACTTATTTGCTTCCGCTTTATTTATCAAACTCAGTTTGTAATAACTTTTTATTCGTACTCTGATGATGAAAAGTATTTGTGAACTTTATGTAATATGTGGCATGTATGTTGAATCCTGTACGATCTTGGTTGTTGTAAATCGTTTATCGAGACCTGTCGTGGTACTCGACAGACTACCGGGTTTATATGGGTTCAAGTATGATAGTGCAACCGCTTGCGGATTGCCATTGTACTTGTATTCTTATAAATTGGTCGGTTCTGCGACAAAACATGAGGTTAATTACCCAACTCATGATTTAGACCTAGCCACGATTGTTCATGCTTTGAAGATTTGGAGGCACTATTTGCTTGGCAATGTGTGTCACATTTACACTGATCACAAGAGCCTCAAGTACATCTTCACATAACCTGAGTTGAACATGAGACAAAGAAGATGGTTGGAGCTAATCAAGGATTACAACCTAGAGGTGCATTATCATCCGAGCAAGGCAAATATAGTTGTAGATGCTTTGAGCCAAAAGTATCATAGCAAACCATTACTGGAAGATGGCTTCAACCTACTATATCGTGTAGTTTTACATAATCTCACTATTAGTCGCTCTCTTGAAGCTAAGGTCATGGAACTCCAAAAGACCGATGTGGGTATATTTCATATCAAGAGAAAGATGGAAGAAAACGAGCCCAAACATTTCAGATTAGATGAGAGAGGTGTACTCTGGTTTAAGGATAGGCTTGTTGTACCTAAAGATAGAGAACTTAGGAACCAAATCTTAGATGAAGCACACTCTTCTAAATTGTCCATCCATCCTGGTAGTAGCAAGATGTATCAGGATTTGAAGACTTGGTTTTGGTGGACAAAGATGAAGAAAGAAATTGCTGCATATGTGGCTAGATGTGATACTTGCTGCCGAGTCAAAGCCATTCATTTGAAGCCAGCAGGGCTACTCCAACCAGTGCCTGTTCCAGGTTGCAAATGGGAAGAAATTAGCATGGATTTCATTATTAATCTTCCAACCACTCTGGGTAATTATGGACCATCTGACGAAGTTTGCACATTTCATTCCAGTTCAGACAGTTTACCACCCACATCAATATGCATTGCTGTATATCACCCACATAGTGCGATTGCATGGGATACCATGAACCATTATGTCTGATAGAGGTTCACAGTTTGTAAATCATTTTTGGGAATATTTGCATAATCAGTTGGGTACCAAATTGATCCGAAGTTCTGCTTATCACCCTCAAACTGCTAGGCAAACAAAGCGAGTGAATCAGATTCTTGAAGACATGTTAAGAGCCTATTTAATATCTTCAAAGGGTTCATGGGAGAAATGGCTACCTTGGGCTAAGTTCTCCTACAACAATAGCTATTAGGAAGCATCAAGATGGCCCCTTTTGAAGCTTTATATGGCCGCAAGTGTAGAACGCCTTTGAATTGGGTTGAGCCAGGCGAAAGAAGGTATTATGGTATTGACTTTCTCAAAGAAGCCAAAGAGCAAGTTTGGATCATTCAGCAACATATAGAAGCTGCTCAATCTAGATAGAAAAGTTATGCGGATAAGAGAAGGAGTCCTCTTGTATTTGAAGTTGGTAATTACATGTACTTGAAAGTATCACCGATGAAAAAGGTATAGCGATTTGGTGTGAAGCGAAAGCTAGCACCCTGGTAAGTGGGCCCATACAAAATTATTGAGCAATGTGGACCAGTAGCTTATAGACTTCAACTACCACCAGAGATGAGCACCATCTTTAATGTTTTCCACGTCTCTCAATTGAAGAAATGTCTTCGTGTGCCCAAAGAAGCCATTGAACCCACTAATGTCAAGATCCAATCTGATTTGACATATGGAGAAAAACCTATCCGGGTGATAGAAGAAATGGAGAGAGTGACTAGAAGTAAGGTGGTTAAGTTCTATAAGGTGGTGTGAAACAACCATATTGAGCAAGATGCAACGTGGGAAAGGGACGATTTTCTATGTGACGCCTACCCCACTTTCTATAAGGATTGGTAGGTATTTCCAATCTCAGGACGAGATTTCTATAAGGGAGGAGGGGCTGTAACAACCTGGTGTTAAGCATGCATTTGGTAGTGGCATTGCACGAGCACAAGCATCATTGATCATTCATGAGCATGAGCATCTCAAATTTTATATGATTGCTTATATCACATGTGTTTGTCACTAAATGTTTTACATATGCTAGGGTTTACATGTGACCAATGTATAAAATGCTTGTGGTACCTTAGGGGTACCTTAAACATGTTTAGAATGTCACATGTAACAACTTTGGTATTCATGACTTGGACCAATTTGGCCTCTAAGTCATGGTTATTGTGTAAGTTACCATTTTCAAGTTGTATGCTTGACCTAAGTGAACTATAGCATAGATTGTTTGCATGGTAGTGCACCCTTAAGCAAAGTTGTAGTACTTGACAAGAGTAACAACTTTTATTTTTAGGTCAAGACCTAATTTGGTGCATAGCATCCTCAAAAATAGCTCACAAGTAGCAATAGAATTATTGTTTTTGAGTTTGAAAATTTTCTAAGTCTGGAAGTGGTTTATAGTTTTAATGTACCTGTGTTTGACGCACTGTAGTTCATAAACTAGGCCAATCTAGACTGAACTCATTTAAGCAAAATTGTAGATCATATGTAGCTCAACAACTTTGATTATTACGGTTTTCACTGAATTGCCATGGATTTGGAGCTAGACGATCACAAAGTTGCGTTGTCAGGCATTGTCATCGGCTCTGATGGCCGCGTCCACGCACGCGTTAGAGCCCGACCAGCCCCAGGCCATGGCCGCCGCCTGGTGGCCGTACACCAGCGATGGCTCGGCCGGTCTGGTCGAAGTGTGCACAAAGGCACCGTGCCCTTGCTGATCACTCCACTCACCCGCTCGCACTTCCTCCCTCTCGCTCTGCCTTGCCGAAGCGGAACGCCGAGCTCACCATTGTCGCCGCTAGCTTCACCACCGCATAGTGCCGTCATCGCTGCACCACTACCCAATCCAGCTCTCCAACAAACTCTGCCATCATCACCTCTTCCACCCTGACCCCCTAGCCCAACTTGCCGAGCTAGGGTAAGGGTGCATTTCGCATCGCTGTCGCCATGATTTTGTTAGAGCGCCACCTCGCGCTCGGCTCACCATGGCCTCACCATTCCAACACACCTCCTATCCTCCTCTTTCTCTAGTTTGTAGCCACTTTGTGGTCCATATGCTTAGGCAGTAACTAGGTTAGATGTACTACGCGATCATGCAGGAACACACCGCCACTCCCACCGCGGTCGCCATGGACGTCGTGGCACTCGAGCTCACCATTCCTGAGCTAGCCGATCGCCTCCCTTCTCTCTCGCATGCCTTAGGTTGAGTAAGCATAGACCTAGCAGATGGCATGATGGAGACCTGCCTTTCGCCATCGTCTAGCCAGAACGACGAAAGCACCACCATGCTCTGTGCGCCGCCGCCGCGGCATGCACACCGTCGGAGCTCACTATCGGCTCACCGAAACCCTAACCACCCTATATAGCTTCGCTAGGATTCCACGAAGCCATAGCACACCTCACCGGAGCCCGTGATGGCTGGAGAATGTCGGCGTACTGTGGCGCTACCTCTTACATCAGCCATTGCCACTAGCAAGCTGTCTTTGATGAACCCTAGGTCGTGTCTTCACCACCAACCGACGTGGCTCGTTGTGGGGAACACGTTGGTGTCACCATCATCACCGGTGATCTCACTGCTGGCGAGATAAGGCTGGCTGGAGCACCTCCTTTGCTTTTGTATCGCTGACGCATGGGTCCTACTGACCAGCGGGCCCCATCTGTCAGTCACTGTGTGTCTTGGATGCCTCATTTGTTTTCACATATTTGAATGTATGTTTCAAAAAATTCATAAGTAGAGTTGTAGATATCCAAATGGAGTGAACCAAATTTTGTTGGTTTCATCGTGGAGTGTAATATTTGATAAAAATATAAAACCTACTGTTGAGGATGTTTTTCTAGGAGAATTAAATGGAGCTAGATAAGTGCTTTTAAATTATTTTCAATCTTGTAAAATGCATAACTTGAGCTAAGAAAGTGATTAAATTGGGACTCCAATTTTGCTGATCTTGTGTTGACTTGCTCTAGTTAGAAAAAATGTTGAACTTGTAGTAAACTTGATTGAAGTAGGGTATTACTATTTATCTTTTAATAAATGGTGTTTTCTGAGAAAATTCATAAGGAGAAAAATAAGTAACTTATTGCCATGCAAATTTTTGTACAGTGTTAATGAGTTTTAGGGAAGCTAAAAAAATACGAAATCTATTGTTTGACACTTTTCGATAGGGATAACTATTTTCACTAAAATCAGCCCTTATAACTTATCATTTATGCAGAGGGTGTTGTACTTGTCTATTTGGCATAAAATTTGTATAGTAGACTTTTGGGGTCATATCTAGGATACTGTAATTTTCTCACAATTTATTGTGCACTTTTGATATATTTTCTTTATTTCACCTTTGTGTCCAAATGAATTAATAAAGGCATGTAAATAAATTATTTGGGCTTGACCATCATATTTTTTAGAGTTTGTATGATGCCTATGAACTGTGAGTACCTTTGGTTGTGCCCAATTTTGATTTCTAGTATGCAGTAAAATATTATGGCTCTAAAATTCAATTATAGAAGTTGTTTGGACAGATTCTGTTGCTAGGTGTTTTGCATAGGCAAAATGGAGTTTTCTGTAAAAATGGTTAATAACAAAGTTGTAGGGAATTTCTTTATCTAGCTTCTGTCAAAATTTCAGGGAAATAGGCCAAATGTTTTGACAGTTATAGCTGTTAGAATTTGGTCTTCTGAAATGCTTACTCTCTGAAATTTCTGGACAGACCTAGGAAGTTTACCTGTTTTGACTATGATAGGGGTCGAATCAGCTTTTGGTTATTAAATAAAAGTTGTAGGAAATTTTATAAGCTTTCCAGAAAGTCAAAGATCTTAGGATTTGGATGAGTAGAACTCTAGTTATGATATAAACTTGTAGCTGCTATGTTGTGGTCCGAAAATGGACTTAGTGTGGATTCTTGAAATTTCTTGAGAAGAGATATGCACCTACTCGGTAAATAAGAATTTAACCTTGTTATCATCCTAGTGACCTAATATGATAGTCATCATTTAATCATGCGCATTATCATGACATGTCATCCATGACCCTTCTTATGCATTCACGATTCTCACTTTTTCCATATGCATGCAATAGGTGCGACGGAAGAAATCACCGTGTTGGAGTACAAGGTCGATCCCCAGGAGGAGCATCAGGAAGTGCAGCAATAGGAGGCCCCAAGAGAAGGTGAGCCCGATGGTGAATAGTTGCCCGAGTGCCTAGAACACCAGCCCTCAACCTTTGTGAAAGGCAAGCCCCGGAGCATTCTAAGCCTCCTATGTTTTCGAACTATCAACTTTAGTCCCTTTATGTTGATGCATTAAGTACTAGGAGTTGATTGGAACCACTTACTGCATATATCTTCCTTGTCTAGATATACATATCTTGAATCCTATGTAGGTTCAGGATTGAATATATGCTTAGCCATGCTTAGTCGGTAGAAGTCGGGTGATTACCTATCACTTGCATGATATAGGCTAATAACTAATCACGGTTGGCTATATGTGCTAGCGTGGAATATAACCATGTGTCAATGAATAAAGAAGACCAAGTGGGATCATGATAAAGAAGCAACAAGGTATGGAGGTCTTGGGGTGCCTATTTATCCCCGTTTGTGTCAGTTAAGGACCGATTCGCTGTACGTCCTCATGTCATGTTGAACGCATGCCTAGCACTTAGTTGGTCGGATCCGATGATACAACCGTGAAGCCAAGTAGCTCAATTCAGGCCAGGCCCTGATAAGTGAAAGTGCACACACTAGACGTAGTAAGAATGTGTGGAGAGCCAATGGCATGAGTCCAAGGGCGGGACCAGGTCCTGATCTTCCTAGCAGATTGGTAGAATCTCTGAGGGTGCAGCGCTGATTGGACCCACGAGTTAGTCCTAAATTGTACCAAAGGTGACCTGAGGCTACCTTCTTGGGGCGTGCCTTGGTCTGTGTTAGAAATAAATTCCCTAGCTAGGTAGAAATCGATTCGAATTGTAATAGAACCGACCAATTTATAAGAGCACAAGTACAAAAACGATCGCCAAAACGATCAAATTCTCGCACTTGAGCCCATATAAACCCGGTAGTCAACTGAAACCACGAAGGATTTCAAACCAATTTGCATACAACCAAGATCGTAGTGATTCAACATAACACATCACATGTTACAATATTTCACAAACAGTTCGCAGATAGATTACAACACATCGGAGTCATAGTTGTTACAAACCAAGTCTTGTAAAGTAGCGGAAGCAAATAGTTTAACTCACACACATGAGTTCAAATACAAGTATCAGCTTGCCGATCACATCTCACAAAAGCATTCGGATAAGATAAACAGAGATCATGCATGTGATCTAGTCTTCATCACCCACCGGGTGGAGATAGTACTTATAGAAGCCCTAACAAAGAAGGTCATCTGCAACAAGAGGGAATAAACCCTGAGTACGAGAATGTACTCAGCTAGACTTACCTGTCGGAAACCAAAAATAAATGATACCAAGGATCATGCATAGCGTAATTTAGTGGATCCGGCTGACACTTTCTTTTTGTGGAAAAGCATAAGTAATAATGATCAACTCTTAACCTGAGCTAGCAGTGACTTTTAGCCATTAACCTGTCATCTATATTAACACTTGTACTAAGCAATCACTTGATTAAGATGCAAACATTATTAACCACAGCAAGTAAAAACTGTGGCAACATTATCATCGTCCTCTATTTAACCATATCGTTAAATTAAGTGAATCTACGTTGTCGTTGCTCAGTCAAGTTCTCACTATCCGGGAGAGACGACGACTCGAATCGATTCCTATCCAGCTGGAGGGGTATTCCTAACACAAACCCTACTTCCCCCATAGGGGTCGCAATCAAGTCACCTTTGGTACAACTCCTGTAACAACCCAAAAATCCACATACCAAAAAAAATCCCAACTACAAAATTTTTCTTCAAAACCCCATGTGATGACGAGTGACATTTGTAGGAGCTAACCCTAAGTGTTGCATTAGTCGTAATCCAACTAAACCTACATGACTTGCACAAGTATCTCACCTCATCACCTTGAATTTATTTTACCACATAGCATCCATCAAGTTGCATTATATTCAACACGGTGATTTGGATTTTATTTGGGTTTATGTGTTGATTAATAAAAGCTAACAAATATTTGTTTATAAATAAATGTACTAACATGGGATTAATATCCCAACATATACTATGACCAATGTTTATCACCATGGGACATTATACCAAAGGAGAAATTGCCACTTTGATTTATATACATGAAAGAAGTGTAACATAATACAAAAAGAAATAGAAAAAGAAAAGGAAATAGGAAAGAAGAGGGAATAGCAGCAGCCTAGGCCTGCTCGACCTTACGAGCCAGCCCGCCTGCCCTCCCACTCACGTACGCGGCTGACGAAGCCAGCCCAGCTTCGCCTCGCCACCCGCGCGCGCGCAGACGCCGACCGCCGGGTCCCACCTGCTAGCCCGTACCGCTTCACCACGTCACGGCGTGCCTAAGCCGCACCCACTGCCAACCAAACCCCATGCGTCAGCCACCCCAGCAACAGGGTCTTCTTCCTCCCCATGCCAGACTCTCCTCCCAACCAAGCCTGGACCGAAGCAGCAGGCGCGGGCCTAGGGTCACGCAAATCGCATGACCTTGTTCCCTTGGTGCCGCGCCCACACAACCCCTACGCCACTAACCCCGCATGCCAGGCCTGTCCGATGCGCTCAGCGCATCGCCTGCCGTCTGCCCCCGTCCGCCATTGGTGAGCAGTGGAACTTCGTCTATAAAAGGAGGAGCCCGGAACCCTAGCGCCTCACCATGCCTCGCCACCGCCGTGTGGATCACACCAACGCACTAAGCCGAGGGACGAGAGGAGAAGGAGAGATGTGCGGAGAAGGACGCCGCTGCCGGAGCAAGAAGGGAGGAGCTGCCGGTGTGGAAGACGGCGAGTACCTCTGTCCTGGCTTGGCTCTACAACACCATCGACACCGCAACACCACCATCGCCTTCAAGCTCCCCGCGGTGAGCCATCCTGCTGAGACCACCTCCCTAGCCAAATGGAACATGCACCGCCATGATCGAAACCTTGCTGAAGCTTCGAGCTCTGGCCTAGCCCAACTAGTTAGCTAGGGAGACTGCCATGGCCATGCTTGCCGAGACCCAGGAGACACCATGTGCACTGCCAACAGCTAAAAGGAGGACCCCAGCCACGACGTTGTACATCGAAGCAGGAGCGCACATGCATGGGCATGCTCACCATGCCCAAGAGCACAACCATGGCGAGACCACCACATCTTCTATGTTGCGGTAAAGGCGATGTTGATACCCTGACTGGCTCCACCATGACGAGAGACACACCACGCTCACCTTAGCCGAGGAAGAAGCCCGCCGGAGCCCTGTGTTGCCGCACCGCACCTCGTTGGAGCACCATCGCCTCTGTTTTGCCCCCACCACCGTGGCTGGAGCCACTAGGAGTACCAGGCGCTCCTTCAACACGCCCACCATGGCTGTAGAAGCACCGTGGAGCTCACACGCTCCTCCAACTAGGCTCTCGTTACCACTACAGCCCTGTCCATGCACGCCGATGAACCCATGGCGCCGTTCACCATGGCCGGAACCCTAGGAAGCCCCAGCCGCCACTTTGACCCCACCACTGCACTCGCCGAGGCTTGGCCAAGCTTTTGCCCACCTTAATTGCATACTGCGCCGCTGGAGGGGCTCGCCGGGGAGTTCACCACTGGCGGGAGCACGCCGGGGAAGAAGATGGGGATTTTCCCCTCGTCGACCACATCGACCACGTCCTGAGCAGCTCCGCTGAGCTCCGACCACGACCACATCGACCACGTCCCGAGCAGCTCCGCCGAGCTCCGACCACGACAACATCAACCATGTCCCAAGCAACTCCACTGAGCTCTAACCGCGACCACATCGAGCACGTGAACCAAACCCTGGGAAGGAGTAAGTGGACCAAGTCCTTCATAGACCGGCTCTGCGATCTATGGACCAAAGCAGGCGGGTTCACCATGAACCGTGCCTCACCTGTGCCCGTGGACCACGGCCAGTTAGTGGCCCAGTAAGATGACGTGGCTGCACCAGCGCATGCCACGTAGCGGGCCAAAGCCTAGCCCATATCCAGGCCCAATCAGCCCAGTTTGGACCCAGCCTGAGCTGATCGTTGACCGGGCCCACAAGTCAGTGACAAACACAGCCGAGGTGACGTCATGATGATGTCATGATGATGTCAGCTGCTGACATCAGCAGCTCTGGACCCACCTATCAGTACTAGAGCCAAGACAATGATGTCATACGGATGTTAGCATGCCACGTGGACCAACAGGAGCGTGACACGTGTCAGCACAATATTAATTCAGCCTTTTCCCATTTTCAGAAATGATTGAAACTTCGAAAACTCATAACTCAGAAAAATACAAGACCAGGACCAAAATTCATCTAAAATCAAGCTCTATGCAATGAATCCATGTTTGAGTGCATTTGGCTCTTTTGAATTTTCATTGCTTTTTGTGCTATTCTATAGACATCGCTAACACGACTATAATGCGATCGTTTGTAAACTCAGAGGAGAACCAGACGGACAAGGACCGAGAGTACCGTGAGGAGTACGGAGACAACTACACTGAAGGTGCCACATCCCACCCAATCTCGTAGCACCTATTACGCATGGCTAATATAGAGCTGCTATTGCTTTACTTTATTGTTATAATCACACTATGATAGGATTTGCATGGTAGTATGCTTTCTTGATGGCCTTTACCTTGACGCAACCTTACCCCTGCACACCCTGCTGATAGGCTAGTCACACGCTCGCTGCTATATTTCACTGCTTATTATTCCTACTACGCTTATATATACTATATTGATGCATGGTGGAAACTGGAGTTATCTGGACTTTGGGGAGAGTGCTGCGTGTGTGACTTGGGTGTGTGGAGGGTAAGGGTTGTGTCGACCAAGTTGGAGTATACGACGAGCCTAGGGCAAGTCTTGCCATGGGGTGCTACCTGGGCACCCCTGGAATGGATACCTATGGTGGGTAAATGGTATACCAGGTGGTCCTGGGTGTGAACCTATGATGGGAGGAGCCTAGGGTGGAGGTGCTATGGTGGCACGGTAAATGGAAACCCTGATGAAGACATTCTAGCTTGGTCATCCCTAAGGACTTACTAGTACTCAGATTCATCGGGAAGCCTTATGTACCACTCGCCCTATATGGTGCAGGACGGCCGGACTACTTGGTAGGATATTGCCACTACTGCTAGATTGATAGCGGACAGTGCAAGGAGGTACGGGGCACGGAGGATTTCCCCCACACCCTTCTGAGACTTCATGGAGGCCTTGTGGACCCGGCTCATGACTCACAGTTTCAGCCACCCCAAACTAGACTTGGGGTGTACCAGGGCTGAATGGTAGAGTGGCATTATCCTAGGCTAGCAAGCGGCCGAAATCAGCAAAGTTGACGATGGTCAACAAAGAAGGCAGATCTTGTGGTTATGTAAAACCTCTGCAGAGTGTATGGTTGATCGATCGATACATATGCCAACTAGTCGGCTATGGACCTTTCCTAGGTTTCGCTTAAACTAGATAGCGAGATGAGTCCTTCTCTTCTTCCCCCGTGAAAGAGTGTCGGTCGTAGCTAGGGGCTATGGGCCATGAGACAGTGCCAAGAGGGAGTTGGCCTATCGACTGAGCGATGGTATGGTTATGATATGGAGATGGTGGTATATCGATCCTAGGATCAAAACCTGGCTCTAGACGGAAATGGGGTGGAATGTGTGTGGGAATGGTGTTAAAACTTGACTATACTATTATATACTTGATATGTTAATAACATAGGAAACCCCAGCCTTATAGGTTCCTTTTGATTTCATCCAACTTGCATCCAATTTCCACAAAAGCATTGCTCATAGGGTGGGAGTGGCCAGTACAAATTGTACTGATAAACTTTGGCACACAGTTTCTGCTGAGGAGTATAGCTCTGAGGAATTTGATGGTTGAGGGGTTCGTTCCTACGCTCGAGTTTGGCGATCTTATCTTCAAGCTGTTCTGAATCAATGCTACTTTTTATTCCGCCAATGCGGCGATGAAATAATTTATGTAATTCCGCACTATTTGTACTCTAATATTATCATTGTATGGAAGTGGTATTCGACTAGAAATTTGGGTAATATGATCTACAACGGTCATAATACACTTTGACTCCATGGATTTCCCTTCGCAGAAATCAGGTCGTTTCAGTTGGTATCAGAGCCATACTTGACCCTAGGACAAAACCCTCAGAAATGGACGATAGAATATGACGTGAACAACCCTTCTTTTGGTTATATACCGACCCTGCATTTACTTTTATGCAAGGCTTATCTATTTATTGACCTGCTAACACCGGTTTCCTTAAAACAGGCAGATGGCAACGAACGTCGAATGGCCACCTCTAGGACTGCTACCTCTAGACCATGCCAAGCTTACCTTCGACCTACGTGAGCTCAGAGGTTTTGCACAGACCCTCTGCCGAGTTCTCGTCATGTTAGGAGTCCCTGATGAGCTTGTCAAGGTCACCTACACCAGGAAGTTAGCTCAGGAAGGCGGAATCAAAGGACCAGTTGTCACCTCAGTCAAGTTCCTAGCTAGCACTACCTTACCTTCTATCCCAGCTTTCACCGAGTTGACTATAGAGGACACAGTTGAGGAGGGACTGCGAGCTATCTCACACAAGGCACTTCACAGAGTGATGAGGGACCACTATGAGCACCTGAAGACAACATAGTTCTGTCTACTTCCCCAGGCCCTCGACCTTAGCCTTACCCCTAGTGAGCAGAGTTTCGTAGCCGGCAGAGTTATCTTTGCCGAGGAGGACAGATGCCTTCGTGTCTCGGCTATCCACCTACTAGAGCAAGACAGGTATGTGACCCAGCTTGAGCAGAGGAGACGTCAGGACCAGGCCCTTCTGTGGGAGTACCATGAGCGAGACTCGTAGGGAGCATAGGAGCGAGCTAGTCTAATTGAGACAGTTGCCAAGCTACAGGATGAGCTCAACCATCATGAAGAAGTCCACAGAGCCAAGGTTGCTGACTTACAGGACAAAGCCGCTGACCTAGGCAACAGGAACTGCTACCTCGATAGCAAGGTCTTAGAGTTGCAGAGAGAGTGGGATGACAAGAAGGCTGAGTTCAACCGTAGAAGAGACAGAGAGAGGTCCAAGGGGATTGATATGCTAAAAATCCAATCTCAGAACAAGACCATGACTCAAGAGCTAGAGGAGTTCAGGAAGAAGTCCGTTCACAACTAGGGTCACCTGATCGAGGCACTCAGGCAGAACGAGTACCTATAGGACAAGTGTGAGAGGACTTGGTAGGCTTAGCAGAAGTGTGACAAGAAGCGCCTTAGGGAGATTAAGGGTATGTGGGATTAGCTACCCAAGGAGATTCGTAGTAAGATGAAGCCTAGGATAGAGGAGTTTGAGTTAGCCCTGACTCGCCTCAACCTAGATGCCTGCACTACCCTACCTAGAGCCAAGCCTACTAAGGAGCTCGCTGAGGCCTTGAAGTACGTGTCCTGACTTCATAAGTCTAATGAGGAGATCGAGATCGAGAACAGTCATATCCCAGCTGCGGTGTACGAGTTAGAGTAGATGACCCTGCGTGGTCATGAGTCATGTCAGTGGCTACCATAAGTTGTACCCCATGATGTACCCCTTAGGAGATGTAAAATGAGACACTATGCGTATTACGATTCTCGCGAGTCTCCAAGTGTAGCTACTGGAGATGAAGCTATGTAATAAAACTCATGTAATGAATGTTTTGGATCTTATTGCATCTTATGGAATTTATTACTTCTTTGTAATGAGTGTTGGATAGTATAAATGTTTTTCTTTAAATCGTCAAAATCACGTAATCATAAGCACTTATGGCACGTGTTGCAGATGCTGAACCACTGATCTGCTCGCCTAATGAACCTAGGACGTGCGCCCACCCCCAAACTAGTCGAACCAAATGGGGGGCATGGTGGCAACAACCGTGGCCATGGCCGTGGACGTGGAGGGATACCCTTCAACCTAGAGAATACCCCACCGCCTGAGGAGAACATTCCGCCACCACCACCACCAAACCTGGCAGAGGTGATGGCGCAACAGACCCAGCTTCCTGTAGCTCTTGTAGACGGAGCCAACCGTCGCCAGGGAGGTCAGTAGAATGACTTCCAAAGGAAGCTGGAGGGATTTCTAAAGCTGAGGCCACCCACCTATGATGGCACCGACCCTAACCCGCTTGTAGCCGATGACTGGCTCAAGGAGATGGAGAAGAAGCTTGACCTCACTACTTTCACCGATGATGAGTGTGTTGGAGCTGCCACACACCAGCTCATAGGTGCAGCACGTGCCTGGTGGGACAGTTTCAGTGATTCCCATGAGGACCCTGCCAACATCTCGTGGGACGAGTTCGCAGAAGCATTCACTGAGTATCACATTCCCAAGGGTATCATGGAGGCCAAAGCCGAGGAGTTCTGCAACATCAAGATGGGAAAGGACAGGGTGACTGAGTACACTACTCGTTTCACCAACCTTCTACGCTATGCACCATCCTATGTTGTGAACTCTGAGAAGGAGAAGTTGTACTATTACCACAAGGGACTTAACCTGCACATCAAGTTGAAGTTTGGCAGTATTGAGAGTAGCATGCTGCGTGCTCTGGTGGATCGCTACATCTAGATCGAGAAGGACCATGCTGAAGCTAGAGAGGAGTACAGGGAGAGGAAGCATAAGCTTGAGAAGTCCTTCCGTGGCCGTGATCGCAAGAGGTTCCACATATATGCACCATCTAGGGAACGCTCTCGCCACAACAGGGATGACAACCCTAGATCAAGTAGGGATGGTGGAGGCTACACCACCAAATACTCCCACCCTACTCAGGATTGTTACAACCGGGACCGTTACACTTAGGACCGTTCCAACCGTCCCCGCTCAGTGAATGAATGCCCAGCACAGAACTGCTCTGCACTAAGCACTGGAAACTGGAAGGCACCCGCGCCAACCCCTACATGCGATGCGCCTTTCACCTGCTTCGCTTGTGGCCAATCGGGTCACAAAGCTGCTGAGTGCCCTCAAAAGTTAGCCGCCTAGAAGTCTTAATTCAAGGGATCTGCTACTCGTGGATGTCTCAACCATCTGGATGTCGAGGAAGCACAGGCCACCCCTGATGTTGTGTATGGTATGTTTTTAGTTAATGGCAACACTGCATCAGTTCTATTTGACTCTGGAGCAACTTGTTCTTACATATCATCCAAGTTTGCACGAAAGCTTGACCTGCCCGTAACCCCATGTGGAAAGCCTATCATCACCAGCTCACCTTTAGGAGACCTAAAGTGCACCCACATCTGTAAGGGAGTGAGTCTTACCATTGAGGGTCTTATCTTTAAAGCTGACTTAACCCTATTACCTTCCACGAGCCTAGATGTCATCTTAGGTATGGATTGGCTAACCATTCACCAAGGTATCATATCATGTTCACCTAGATACGTCCAAGTGACCCCCATCAGGCCAAGTTATTAGGTGTGAACCTCAGTCCGGAAAGTCCACTTCTATCCTATGTGCCCTTAAGGCTAGTACAGAATCACAAAAAGAGGAGAAGATAGTTCATGATGTGCCTGTGGTTAGAGGCTATCCTAATGTATTCCCTAAAGAATTACTGGGTATGCCACCAGACTGTGATGTAGAGTTCATCATTGATCTTTTGCCGGGAACAGGACCCATTGCCAAGAGACCCTATCGTATGTCAGTTGACGAACTGGCCGAGCTCAAGAAACATCTTGATGAGCTCATCTTGAAGGGATATATCAGACCCAGTGCTTCACCCTGGGGATCCCTTGTTCTATTTGTAAAGAAGAAGGATGGCTCAATGAGAATGTGTATTGATTACCAGAACTTGAACACGGTGACCATCAAGAACAAGTACCCCCTACCAAGGATTGATGATTTGCTTAATCAGCTTCGAGGTGCCAAGTATTTCTCCAAGATTGATCTCAGATCTAGCTATCATCAGATGAAGATTCGAGAGAGTGACATCCTAAAGACAACTTTTGTGACTAGGTATGGACAGTTTGAGTTCACTATGGTGTCCTTTGGACTCATGAATGCTCCCGCAAACTTCATGAACATGATGAATAAGGTTTTCATGGATGAACTGGATAAGTTCGTGGTAGTATTCATTGATGACATCCTTGTCTATTCACCCACTGCTGAAGAACATGAACATCATCTAAGAACTGTGCTTGAGAAACTAGCCCAACATCAGCTCTACGCAAAGTTTAGCAAATGCGAGTTTTGGCTATAGAAAGTTGCCTTCCTAGGCCATGTACTATTAGCTGAAGGTGTCGCAGTTGACCCAGCCAAGATTGAAGCTATGAAAGAGTGGGATCAACCCCCATAATGTGACAGAAGTCAGAAGTTTCTTGGGATTGGCTAGATATTATCGCCGATTCATTGAGAACTTCTCCAAGATAGCCCGTCCGATGACCAACCTTTTGAAGAAAACCAAGGAGTTTGAATGGATGCCCGAGTGCGAGCGAAGCTTCCAGGAATTGAAACAGAAGCTTACCACAACTCCTGTGCTAGCATTGCCTGATATCAGTAAAGATTGTGTGGTCTATTGTGATGCATCCCGTCAAGGACTTGGTTGTGTATTGATACAAGGTGGAAGAGTGATAGCTTATGCTTCTCGACAGTTGAAAGAACACGAGAACCTTTACCCTACTCATGATCTTGAGTTAGCAGTAGTTGTGCATGCTTTGGAGATCTAGAGGCACTACTTGATAGGCAACAAGTGTGATATCTACACCGACCACAAGAGCTTGAAGTACTTTTTCACTTAGGAAGATCTGAATATGAGGCAACACCGATGGCTAGAATTGATCAAGGACTATGACCTAGAAATTCACTATCATTCGGGAAAAGCTAATGTAGTCACAGATGCTCTCAGTCGCAAGAGTTACTGTCACACTTTGATCACTGAATCCATACCACCTGAGCTCAAGGAAGAGATTGAAGATTTCTAGCTTGAGATACTACCGCATGGCTTGTTGTATGAGCTCCGCATATAGTATGATCTCACAGATCGCATCCATCAAGCTCAGAAAAATTGTGAAGAGATCGAATATCTCCATGGTCTGATGAAACTAGGCTATAAGACCAACCACCATGAAGATGAACAAGGAACCATCTGGTTCAAGGACAGAATCTGTGTACCTTCTGATCTAGCACTATGAGAGGAAATTCTGTCAGAAGCTCATGATTCTAAGTACTGTATTCACCCTGGAGGTTCAAAGATGTATCAAGACTTGAAGAAACACTTTTGGTGGAAAGGCATGAAGATAGACATTATAGGACATGTGGCACAATGTGACACCTGTAATAGAGTCAAGGCTGAACATCAAAGGCCTGCAGGATTGTTAAAGCCTCTTAACATTCCTGAGTGGAAATGGGAGAGCATATCCATGGATTTCATAGTTGGATTGCCCCGTTCACAAAAAGGCAATGATTCCATCTGGGTGATTGTTGATCGTTTGACCAAGATTGCTCACTTTGTACCAGTTAAGATCAAGACCAATGCCAAAAAGTTAGCAGATCTATATGTTGAGCATATTCTCAGATTGCATGGAGCTCCCTCTAGTATTGTATCTGATCGTGGTCCTCAGTTTGTGTCCCAATTCTAGGAAGCCTTGCACAAGTCCATTGGAACCAAACTTGATTTCAGTATCGCTTATCACCCACAGACAGATGGACAGACTGAATGAGTGAATCAGATCTTAGAAGACATGCTTTGTGCTAGTGTACTGAATTATGGCTCTGATTGGGAGAAATGCCTACCCTATGCAGAGTTCTCTTACAACAACATCTACCAAGCCAGTATCAAGATGTCGCCGTTTGAAGCTTGGTATGACAGACCTTGTAAGACACCTTTGATGTGGTCTTAACTGGGGGAAAGATCGTTCTTTGACTCTGCTAAGATTCAAGATGCCGAAGAAGGAGTTGCTCAAGTAAAGGAGAATTTGAGAATTGCTCAAAGTCGATACAAGAGCTATGCTGACAAAAGAAGAAGAGAACTTGAGTTCAATGTGGGAGACTTCATCTATCTCAAGGTATCCCCACTACGTGGAACTATCAGATTCCACATGAAAGGAAAGCTCACCCCTAGATTTGTTGGGCCATACAAGATCTGGAAGAGGATTGGAAAACTCGCTTACAAACTTGAGCTACCCGAGGAATTGGTAGGAGTACATCCCGTATTCCATGTCTCATAGCTACGCAAGTGTTTGAGAGTGCTCGATGAAGTAGTTCCAACTGATACACTTGACATTCAAGATACTCTTGAGTATAAAGAACATCCTATCTGAATTCTGGGTAGAGATACCAAAGAGACCCGAAGCAAAACTATTCCTATGTGCAAGATCCAATGGAGCAATCACACTGAGAGAGAAGCAACATGGGAGAAAGAGTCTGACCTCCGGCTACAATATCCTTATCTCTTCGAAGAGTACGTTATGCTTTAATCTTGGGGACGAGATTCTGTTAAGGGGGTAGGACTGTAACAACCCAAAAATCCACATACCAAAAAAAATCCCAACTACAAAATTTTTCTTCAAAACCCCATGTGATGCTGAGTGACATTTATAGGAGCTAACCCTAAGTGTTGCATTAGTCGTAATCCAACTAAACCTACATGACTTGCACAAGTATCTCACCTCATCACCTTGAATTTATTTTACCACATAGCATACATCATGTTGCATTATATTCAACACGGTGATTTGGATTTTATTTGGGTTTATATGTTGATTAATAAAAGCTAACAAATATTTGTTTATAAATAAATGTACTAACATGGGATTAATATCCCAACATATACTATGACCAATGTTTATCACCATGGGACATTATACCAAAGGAGAAATATGCCACTTTGATTTATATACATGAAAGAAGTGTAACATAATACAAAAAGAAATAGAAAAAGAAAAGGAAATAGGAAAGAAGAGGGAACAGCAGTAGCCCAGGCCTGCTCGGCCTTGCGAGCCAGCCTGCCTGCCCTCCCACTCGCGCACGCGGCCCACGAAGACGGCCCAGCTTTGCCTCGCCACCCGCGCGCACGCAGACGCCGACCGCCGGGTCCCACCTGCCAGCCCGTACCGCTTCACCGCTTCGCGACGCGCCTAAGCCGCACCCGCTGCCAACCGAACACCATGCGTCAGCCACCCCAGCAATAGGGTCTTCTTCCTCCCCATCCCAGCCTCTCCTCCCGACCGAGCCCCGACCGAAGCAGCAAGCGCGGGCCTAGGGTCACGCAAATGGCATGACCTTGTTCCCTTGGCGCCGCGCCCACGCAACCCCTACGCCACTAACCCCGCATGCCAGGACCATCCGATGCTCACGGCGCATCGCCTGCCGTCTGCCCCTGTCCACCATTAGTGAGCAGTGGAACTTCGCCTATAAAAGGAGGAGCCCAGAACCCTAGCGCCTCACCATGCCTCACCGCCGCCGTGCGGATCACACCAATGCACTAAGCCGAGGGACAAGAGGAGAAGGAGAGACGCGCGAAGAAGGACGCCGCTGCTAGAGCAAGAAGGGAGGAGCTGCTGGCACGGAAGACGGCGAGTACCTCTGTCCTGGCTCGGCTCTGCTACACCATCGACACCGCACCACCACCATCGCCTTCGAGCTCCCCTTGGTGAGCCATCCTGCTGAGACCACCTCCCTAGCCAAATGGAACATGCACCGCCATGATCGAAACCTTGCTGAAGCTTCGAGCTCTGGCCTAGCCCAACTGGTTATCTAGGGAGACCACCATGGCCACGCTTGCCAAGACCCAAGACGCGCCATGTGCGCTGCCAATAGCCAAAAGGAGGACCCCAGCCATGATGTTGTACATCAGAGTAGGAGCGCACATGCACGGGCATGCTCACCATGGCTGAGAGCACAACCATGGCGAGACCACTGTGTCTTCTATGTTGCGGTAAAGGCGACGTTGACACCCCGACTGGCTCCGCCATGATGAGAGACACACCACGCTCACCTTAGCCTAGGAAGAAGCCCGCCGGAGCCCTGCGTTGCCGCACCGCACCTCGTTGGAGCGCCACCGCCTCTGTTTTGCCCCCACCACCGTGGCCAGAGCCACTGGGAGTACCAGGAGCTCCTTCAACATGCCCACCATGGTCGTAGAAGCACCGTGGAGCTCACATGCTCCTCCAACTGGGCTCTCATTACCACTGCAGCCTTGTCCATGCACGCCGACGAACCCACGCCGCCATTCACCGTGGCTGGAACCCTAGGAAGCCCCAACCGCCACTTTGACCCCACCACTGCACTCGCCGAGGCTTGGCCAAGCTTTTGCCCACCTTTATTGCATACCGCACCGCTGGAGGGGCTCACCGGGTTGTTCACCACCGGTGGGAGCACACCAAGGAAGAAGATGGGGATTTTCCCCTTGTCGACCACGTCGACCATGTCCCGAGCAGCTCCACCGAGCTTCGACCACGACCACGTTGACCACGTCCCGAGCAGCTCCGCCGAGCTCCGACCACGTCCCAGCTCCGCCGAGCTCCGACCACGACCACATCGAGCACGTGAACCAAACCCTGGGAAGGAGTAAGTGGACCAAGTCCTTCATAGACCGGCTCTGCGGTCTACGGACCAACATAGGCGGGTTCACCATGAACCGCGCCTCACCTACGCCCGTGGACCATGGCCTGTTAGTGGCCTAGTAAGATGACGTGGTCGCACCAGTGTGCACCACGTAGTGGGCCAAAGCCCAGCCCGTATCCAAGCCCAACCAGCCCAGTTTGGACCCGGCCTAAGCTGACCGTTGACCGGGCCCACAAGTCAGTGACAAACACAGCCGAGGTGATGTCACGATGATGTCAGCAGCTCTGGACCCACCTATCAGTACCAGAGCCGAGACGATGACGTCAGCAGCTCTGGACCCACCTATCAGTACCAACAGGAGCGTGACACGTGTTAGCACGATATTAATTCAGCCTTTCTCATTTTCAGAAATGATTGAAACTTCAGAAACTCATAACTCAGAAAAATACAAGACCAGGACCAAAATTGATCTAAAATTGAGCTCTACGCAATGAACCCATATTTGAGTGCATTTGGCTCTTTTGAATTTTCATTGCTTTTTGTGCTATTCTATAGTCGTCGCTAACACGACTATAATGCGATCGTTTGCAGACTCAAAGGAGAACCAGATGGACAAGGACCGAGAGTACCGTGAGGAGTACGGAGACAACTACACTGAAGGTGCCACATCCCACCCAATCTCGTAGCACCTATTACGCATGGCTAATATAGAGCTGCTATTGCTTTACTTTATTGTTATAGTCACACTATGATAGGATTTGCATGGTAGTATGCTTTCTTGATGGCCTTTACCTTGACACAACCTTACCCCTGCACACCCTGCTGATAGGCTAGTCACACGCTCGCTGCTATATTTCACTGCTTATTATTCCTACTACGCTTATATATACTATATTGATGCATGGTGGAAACTGGAGTTATCTGGACTTTGGGGAGAGTGCTGCGTGTGTGACTTGGGTGTGTGGAGGGTAAGGGTTGTGTCGACCAAGTTGGAGTATACGACGAGCCTAGGGCAAGTCTTGCCGTGGGGTGCTACCTGGGCACCCCTGGAATGGATACCTATGGTGGGTAAATGGTATATGAGGTGGTCCTGGGTGTGAACCTGTGATGGGAGGAGCCCAGGGTGGAGGTGCTGTGGTGGCACGGTAAATGGAAACCCTGATGAAGACATTCTGGCTTGGTCATCCCTAAGGACTTACTAGCACTCAAATTCACCGGGAAGCCTTATGTACCACTCACCCTATATGGTGCGGGACGGTCGGACTACTTGGTAGGATATTGCCACTACTACTAGGTTGATAGCGGACAGTGCAAGGAGGTATGGGGCGCGGAGGATTTCCCCCACACCCTTCCAAGACTTCATTGAGGCCTTGTGGACCTGGCTCATGATTCATAGTTTTAGCCACCCCAAACTAGACTTGGGGTGTACCAGGGCTGAATGGTAGAGTGGCATTATCCTAGGCTAGCAAGCGGTCAGAATCAGCCCAGTTGACGACGGTCAGCGAAGAAGGCAGATCTTGTGGTTATGTAAAACCTCTGCAGAGTGTATGGTTGATCGATCGATACATATGCTGACTAGTCGGCTATGGACCTTTCCTGGGTTTCGCTTAAACTAGATAGCGAGATGAGTCCTTCTCTTCTTCCCCTGTGAAAGAGTGTTGGTCATAGCCAGGGGCTACGGGCCATGAGACAGTGCCGAGAGGGAGTTGGCCTATCGACTGAGCGATGGTATGGTGATGATATGGAGATGGTGGTATATCGATCCCAGGATTGAAACCTGGCTCTAGACAAAAATAGGGTGGAATGTGTGTGGGAATGGTGTTAAAACTTGACTATACTATTATATACTTGATATGTTAATAACATAGGAAACCCTAGCCTTATAGGTTCCTTTTGATTTCATCCGACTTGCATCCAATTTCCACAAAAGCATTGCTCATAGGGTGGGAGTGGCCAGTACAAATCATATTGATAAACTTTGGCACACAGGTTCTGCTGAGGAGTATAGCTCTGAGGAATTTGATGGTTGAGGGGTTCGTTCCTACGCTCGAGTTTGGCGATCTTATCTTCAAGTTGTTCTGAATGAATGCTACTTTTGATTTCGCCAATGCAGTGATGAAATAATTTATGTAATTCCGCACTATTTGTACTCTGATATTATCGTTGTATGGAAGTGGTATTTGACTGGAAATTTGGGTAATATGATCTACAACGGTCATAATACACTTCGACTCTGTGGATTTCCCTTCGTGGAAATCAGGTCGTTTCAACTCCGGAGTTGCCGGTCTGGACAGCGCCGCATCCTCAAGGGTGACACTCTAACAGGAAGTGCAGGAATTTAAGCACCTGACCCCTTGGACTCACGCTAATGTCCCCAAGCACATCCTTACTGCCTCTAGAATGCGCATGACCCCTTGGTTCCTGGCCTGAGTCGAACTACTAGGCTTCGCGGCTGGAATGACTTATCCAGCCAACTAAGTGTTAAGCTGCGTTCAACATGACATGAGGACGTACAGCGTATCGGTCCTTAAATGACACAGGCAGAGTCACTATGTCCAACCCTACACAAGACTCCACCCGGTCTTAATTCATTATTAACATGGTTCTTTTCTACAATAGCAAATATAGCCAACCATGACACACCTCATCCTAAAGCTCGCAGGTGACAGGAAATCACCTGACTTCTACTGCACTAAGCATGGCTAAGCATTTAACCCATTCCTGAACTTAAATAGGATTCAAGTGCGATATCTGGACGAGGATAGATATATAATGCAACAATTGGTTCCAACCAATTCCTATACTTAATGCATCATCAACAATAAAAGATACTCAAGATATTTGTAAAAACATGGGAGACTTAGAATGCTATAGGGCTTGCCTTTCAGGAAAGAGGATGGGTGGCGGTCAGGGCACTCGGGCAACTCCTCCTCGGCGGCTCCTTTGTCGGTTGCCTAAACCTCGGGCTCCTCCTCCTGGCTCGCTCCCTCGAACTTTAGAAGCGTCACTCCCTCCAGCACACCTATTACATGTATGCACAAGATAAATATCATGGATGCACATGAATGAAGTTAGGGATGCTCGGGGAATGCACATGCTTACTGCAGTACACATATTCTAACTTAAGCTCTATTCAAATCACTTTAACTTACCAAGTTTAGACAACCTAATATACAATTGCTCATCTTTAGTTAAGGACCTAGCACCAACACCTAAGCATTTTCTCAAGTGAGCCTAGCACCTAAACAATCAACAAGAACAATGCTACAAAGCATTCATACCATCATTCATATTTCAGCAAAACTGGAATATACAGCAACATAGTAAATTGACCATAACTAGAGATTTACAAATTCAAATGACATGCAACCAGACAATTTGGAAAGCTTATGAAATTTCCTAAAATTCATTGTCAGACCTCAAGGCATGATTCCAACTTTTACCAGGTCGAAATCACTTAACAACAGAAATCTGTCCTCACAAGACAGAGAGCAGCCAAAACTGGACTCAAACTGAGAATAGCCATATCTCCTAAACTACTTGGCCAAATGCCACCAAATTTTAACACAAGCTAGTTTAGTAAGTTAATTACAACTTTGGTATTCACATGATTCCTAGAAAACCAAATTATCATGGTGAACTTTGCAAAGTTCCCAGAACTGTCTAGAAAGACATAATGCAAGAAAATAATTATTAACTTATGTTGCAAACATATAAATGGACAAAACCAACTTTACTAACTTATCACACATATCAAAAGAACACCAGAAAGTAAGGTGTTCACCACCAATAAATTTCTTTTAATGCCTTTCTTAATTTATTTAATTATTTAAGAGGAATAATAAACATATATAAAACTACACCATTTAATCTACAAAAATTATAGTAGGTACTAGATGCTCCAAGTAGGCTACTGTAAAAATTTGACCCATAGTTACTAATAGAAATATCCTACACAAAAATAACAAGGCAGCAAGGTTGATTTTGGCCTAAATTAGAAACTGTATTGAAAAGTGTCAAACAAAAGATTTCATATTTTTGTTAGCATCCTACAAGAACTAGGACAACCTCCAATAAATTTCATGAGCATGGGATTCATACATTAATTATTAAAATTCACCAAAGGATCACCTAATTATAAAAGGGAAATTCATAACTCAAAAACTAAACATGCACTGACTCTCAAATGTTTACTAGAGATTTTGCTCATCAAGAAAAGCTCACCATACAAATTTCATAATTTTTGGAGCACTAGAACTGTAGATATGAGTTAAACAAGTTTGCATTCATTTAAAAACATATTTTAAGTTGCAATTTAATTCTTCTAGAAACTTTACTACAAGTGCTCATGTTATATTTTTTTCCTAAATACTACACTTCACAAAGATCCTAACAAAATTGGAACCACCCAATTTGGATCTACCAAACTCTAGTTATGAATTTTACAAAACAGCATCAAAATCTGCATTTAAATCACCAAAACCTAAATATGGGTCACTGACGCGCGGGACCCATGGAGTCAATGGTCCCACCGGCTAGAGGGAGCAGAGCAAAGGAGCGGCGGTTGACCCACGCTTGCTCATCGGCGGTGAGGACTCTGACGAGGCCAAGGGCCCCGGCGTGCTTGCCTTGACGAGTCGCACCTAACTATGCCCTCCCCTCAACCTCTACCGAGCTCTAGCTAGGACGACGGCGTGCATGGCAGATGGCGGAGGGCATCCGACGGTGCTCCGGTAAGGTCTGGCCATATAGGGCATAGCTAAGCTTGGTATGAGCTTCTAGGGCTCGTGAGGAAACTAAGGGAAGGCAGAAAAGGGAGTGAGAGGGCTCCGGTGGTGGTCGGCCACGGTGAGCTCCAACTCCGGCGAGCCTCGGACGACGGCGGGAACGACAATGTGGCCACACCAGAGGTCGGGCGGCTACGCGGAGATGATGATGTGATAGAGGAGCTCAAGACAGAGCTATAAGTGAGATGGAGCGAGGCGAGACACGGTAGTGAGCGCGCGAGTGCTTGACGGAGCTCTCGGCGGTGATGGCGCTCCGCTTTCTCGGTGCCTTAGACGCGCGTGAGAGGGAGAGAGCGAATGAGAGCAAGTGGGATGGCAGACGAACGCGGCCTCCTTGTGGTCGACAGTGGGCAGCTGCGCCAGGCTGGCCATGGCATGTGGCAGCCACACGGCGGCAGCGGCCTATGGCTGGTCGGCCGCTGTGCCGGTCTGAATTTCTGATTTAGTGTTCAATGGTGCCGACTGACAAAGCAAGTTCCTTGCTCCATATCTCCTAAACCGTGATGATCTAGCTCATGGCGTAGTTGACAAAGTTGGAGATATAAGTGAGGACTACAACTTTGCCAATTGGAGCTCGAGCTGTTTTGGCCTGGTTAGGGAGATACAAGGCTCCAAACATCGATACTTGAAACTAAAAATTAGTTCTCAGACTTAGAAATTTTCTAAGTCTCCAAATAGCCCCCAAAACTGACTTGTGGCCCTTTTTGAGCATGTTCTGCACATTTTCATGAGATGGCCATAAAATAACTTTTGTTCCTTATAAAATTTCCTACAACTTTGCTTAAGGGTGTACAGCCATACAAACAATCTAAGCTATACTTTTTAAATAGTCAAACAAAAGAGCTCTAGGGGTCAACACAAGTCAAACTATTACTTGGAAGCATAATTAGGCAATATGGTCAACATGAACATTGTTCCTAATGACATTCTAAGTGTAGCTAAGTTGTTTAAGAGGACATTTGACACATATTTGCATAGACCACACATGAGCACACACAAATGCTAGCATAAAACCAAGCAATTCAAATAGAAACACACATGAAATGATAACATTCATCATGGTATGATTCTTATGAATGAGATGATGATGCACATGCTCATGTGATGCAAGTGTTTTAGTGCAACCATAACACTGAGGTGTTACAACCCTCCCCCTTATAAAAATCTTGTCCTGAGATTTGACAAGCGTACCATTGTTGATAGAATTCCTTATAACCTTCCCTCAAATAATCTTCTCTTTCCCAAGTTGCATTGCGTTCACTACCCTGATTACTCCACATGACCTTGTAAAACTTGACCACCTGACTTCGAGTCACTCACTCACGAGTGTCAATTACTCAGATCGATTTTTCTTCAAAAGTCAAATCAGATTCTAACTTGATATCCCCTAGTGGAACTCTCTCTTCAGGGACGCGAAGACATTTCTTCAACTGAGACATGAAAGACATTGAAGATAGCACTCATCTTAGGAGGTAATTGGATCTTGTATGCTACCTTGCCACTTTGTTCTATGATTTGAAATGGACCGACATATCTCGACACAAGCTTTCGCTTCACACCAAAGCGTTGGACACTCTTCATGGGTAAGACTTTTAGATAAACGAAGTCTCCAACTTCGAACTCGATAGGTTTTCTATGGTGATCAGCATAACTTTTCTACCTAGCTTGAGCTACGGCCATATGGGTTTGGATAGTACGGACTTGTTCTTCGGCTTCTTTAACAAAATCAATAACATAATATCTCCTTTCACTGGCTTCAACCCAATTCAACAGGGTTCTACACTTCCAGTCGTACAAAGCTTCAAACGGTGCCATCTTGATACTCTCTTGATCACTATAATTATAAGAGAATTCAGCTAGGGGCAACCACTTTTCCCATGAACCCTTAGATGAGATGACACACGCTCTCAACATATCTTCTAAGATTTGGTTCACTCGCTTTGTTTGCCCAGAGGTTTGCGGATGATAGGCAGAGCTTCTTACTAACTTAGTTCCCAATAACCCATGCAAGTGCTCTCAAAAGCGAGCAGTGAATTGTGGCCCTCTATTAGAGACAATAGTGCGAGGTACCCCATGAAGTCAGACTATCTAATTGAAGTACAACTCAGCATAGTCAATTGGATGGAAGTCTGTGCAAACAGGAATGAAGTGTGCAGACTTGGTCAGACGGTCTACAATCACCCAAATGGAGTTAAAATTCCTCTAAGTAGTAGGGAGTCCAACAATAAAATCCATACTTATCTCCTCCCATTTCCAACCTGGAATAGAGAGTGGCTGAAGCAATCTAGCCTTCATGTGCACAGCTTTAACTCGACAACAAGTGTCACACCTAGCCACATAAGCGGCTATCTCTTTCTTCATCTTGGTCCACCAAAAACGAGGCTTCAAATCATGATACATTTTGCTACTACCAGGATGAATAGATAATTTAGAGGAATGTGCTTCGGATATGATTTGATTTCTAAGCTCTCTATCCTTTGGGACCACTAACCTATCCTTGAACCATAACACATCATTCTCATCTACCCAAAAATGCTTGGTTTCTTGCTCTTTCATCTTGCGCTTGATGTGGAACACACCTAGATCTGTCTTCTATAGCTCAATAATTCAACTCTGTAGAGTACAACTGATAGTGATGTTGTGAAGGACTACATGATGTAGGAGATGTGACAAATGGAGGTCACTTTCAATCAAAGAGTGGTAATGAGATTTCCTGCTTAAGGCATCCGCAACGATGTTTGCCTTGCCTGGATGATAGTGCACTTGGAGGATATAATCCTTGATCAACCCGAGCCATCTTCTCTGACGCATATTCAACTCAGGTTGAGTGAAGGTGTACTTAAGACTTTTATGATCCATGTAGATGTGGCACACATTGCCAAGCAAGTAATGTCTCCAGACCTTCAAAGCATGAACAACTGCAACGAGTTCTAAATCATGCATAGGATAATTCACCTCATGTTTCCAAAGTTGTCGAGAGGTATAAGCAATGACTCGTCCTTCCTGCATAAGAACACCTCCTAAACCTGTGTCGGATGCATCACAAAACACATCAAAAGGTTTCTCAATGTCCGGTTGCGCCAAAACTGGAGCCAAAGTTAGAAGCGTTCATAGGGTGTGAAAAGCTGCATCACACTCGGAAGTTGTAGCACCCGGTTTTAAAGACAAAACCAGATACACACTATATGTGAGCCCAGGAAGTCAAATCTCACATACAGCCACAAATCAGGGTAATATCAAGAGACAATACTTATTACATAATGTATTAGTAAAAAGAAAATAACCACAGAGTAAAGACAGCGAAAAGTTGACTCTGATCTTCTGGCGAAGACTCTGAATTCACAGGGACGACTGACTGGTTGACCACAAGCCTAACTCTTCCAGACTGGCAATCTGGTACCCATCCGGGATTTTTATCCAAGTATAGAAAATAAAGCAAGCGTAAGTACATGTCGTACTTAACAATTATATCATGGGGTTCATGAGGCTCAAAAGGCTGACACTGGTTTACTGCGATTAGCTTTAATAGATCATCTTTTTAGCAATTGGCTGGCAACAAGTTTATCCATAAGCCCATAAACTCATGATCAAGTAAACATGAATAATGTATAGCATAAACGATTAATTATTAACATCGTCATCCATTAGTGATCATCTCTATTCCATAAGGGTCCAAGGCCGCTCGTGTCTGTGAGCACGGCTGTTATAACAGTTTTACACTCTGCAGAGGTTGTACACGTTCACTGTGAGTCGTGATTTACCCTTTCGCCCAAGGTGATCAGCCTCTTGACCCACTACCAAGGAAGGTCGGTAGGGTTCACTATGAAGCCTTTCAAAGGTTCGTCTAACAAGTTAGGGCCGCTAAGGTTTACCCATCAATAAGCATGAACCCCCCTCCAAGTAGTGACTAGCAAGTGCACCTACTTGGCAGACCGAGATCATACCCGTTGGAGCCCCTCTTGTGCCGTAAAGGTAACCACTAACAAGCTAGAAAAGGTCCTCATACTGAGCTAAAGCTAGAGCCATATAGCCCTCACAGCTATACTGTAAGTCCCGGATGATCACTTATAGATAAGTCCTTAGGGAGAGGAATCTATAGCATTTAGAAAGTAGCTAAACACTCCAGCCCCCTGATTCCATATTACTAAAAAGTCAAGTTTTAACGTTTATTGCATATATCATTAGTCAAGTTACAAGATCATGGTTTTGATTAAGCACTAGCAAAAACTATTCCATGCAATATCCCAAAGGTATCAAGGTGCAAGATATCAAATATCTAGGATATCTTTAATGGTAACAAGGGAGACACATGCAATATGAATTAAGTGATTATATATGAATAGGTAACAAGGATGGTCCCATGCTATACTTGCCTTACACACCGATCCTTCGGTAAGCTTTATTCTTTGATGTCTTTCTTCTTCTTCTGGATCACCACGTATATCTCACCGACTGGACAATCGTAGAACACCACACAAACATCCATACACATACATGCATAGCATACAGTTGTATCTATATCAAAACAGTACACCAATCATAGAAAAATAAGTAAAAGAGATTGATATACGATTCTACGCATCACTACGAACACATAGTCGCGAGAGGCACGCTACTCGAAGCTATGGTTGAAAAGTTACAACTACCGAGAGATTTGCCTTATACGTGGAAAAATAAACTATAGGCTTCATTTATGTTAACTTTATGAATTCATATACAAAAGATATTTTATAAATGATATGGATTGAATTAAGTCAATCTTAGATTTAAATTATAAAACAAAAGTAAAACAAATCATATTTTACGTATAAAACCTAGTTGCATAATCTTTAATCAAGATATGATTTAAACTATGATTTTTATGAAATAGTAATATAGTAAACATCATTGCTAAAGCGTAGATCTCGTCGTTACGAAACAAACGCAACTTGAACGGACTATTTCGGAGTTGAAATAAACAAGTTATGATTTAAACAAGTTTTACTTTGGTTAATTAATAGATTAAATCTACTCATGAATTTCTAGTGTTGAAAACATGCCTAACAGTTGTATAAACATGTAGAATTTGTAAATACGGTCCTAACGCAATTCGAACGGATCAAATCGGACTTAAAACGCAAAAGTTACGCATGAAATAAAGTTCAGTGGCATTTCTATGAATATTTGAACTCAAATTTGAATTAAAACAGTTTAAAATCTGAATTTAAATGTACTTTGGACTGGGCACACTAATTCAGGAAAATACAGGGTTTAAATCAGAAGAAAATAGGACCTAAAAGAAATCAGTTTGAACTAATTTGGATCGTGGGTTGATTCATTGGAAACCGAGGGGCTATTTTGTAAAACAGGCGTGGCTGACTGCTGGGTTGACTCGGCTGCTGACCGGGCAGCCACGTGGCAGCACGCTGTTGGCGTGGTGTGCCACGCGTGCGGTGAACGCGGTGCGCTGGCGCCGTAGGCAGGGTCTACGGGTCCATGGTGGACCGGTTACTTAAAGCCAAAGAGGTACGCGATCTCGTCCATCCAGCGCGGATCTAACGGCTGTGGCGAGTTAAGGGCAGCAGGCCACCGGGGAAGAGGCTCATGACGGCGGCGCCATTGTCGCCGACGGCCCGAGCTCGCGGATGCGACATTCTAGGACGCCATTTTACCATCTAGGGGCATGGGAAGGCGGAGGAGCTCACCGTGAGTTCCACGGAGGTGGTCGCGGCGTCCGGGAGGGCCTCGAGGGGGCGGTTCATTGTCGTCGGCGGCTGGAGAGAGAAAGAGAGGGCGCGGTGAGGGGAAATCCGAGCAAAACGAATCCAAAATCGAGAAGGGGAGGCACCTACGGCTACGTCAGGTCGTGGCGGATCTCACGGGCGCATCGGCATCGAGGATTGAGGCGTGGGTGAGAGAGATTGCCGGCGGCGGGGAGTTGCTTGAGCGCGGCCGGGAAAAGGGGAGAAGACGGGGCTCGGCTCGGGGCTTTATAGGTGGGTGGATGCGGCGTACAAGGAAGGGGGAGCGCGCGGCGATTACGGGGCTTCCATGCAGGTGCGGCGGCGGCTCTGACATGCCGTTCGGGCGTGCGCCATCGGCGGTGTGAAGAAGGAAGGTGTGCGCACGGGGAAGGAAAGAGACAGGGAAGAAAAGGAAAGAAGACGGCTGACGAGTGGGGCCGGCAGCGCGGTGAGAGAGGGAAGGAGCAGCGCGTTGCGGGCATCTGACGCGCGGGGCCAGCGGTGCTATGGGCAGGCTGAGCAGAGCGGCCGGTGACTTGCGCGCGCGAGTGCGGGTGTGCGCTGACGAATGGGGCCAGGGCGCAGTGAGAGGAAGAAGGAGCAGACGGGCGCGGGAGCTGCGGGGCCGCGGTGCCAAGCCGGGCCGCGCGGTAGTGGGCTGGTGCGGGAGGAGTGCGGCTGGGCCGCCAGCGGGCCGAGTGGAGCAGGCTGGAAGGGGGAAAAGGGAAGGGGTGCTGGGCCGTCCGGTTCCGAGGTTGGGCCAAAATAGAAAGAAAGGATATTTTTCCAATTTAAAATCTTTTTCCTATTTAGTTTTCAAAGCCAATTCAAAAGTAAACTAAATGCAAATTCAAATAGAGTTTGAACATATTTTTCAATTCCAATAAAAGTGAGCTAGTTTGGTAAGTTTCCAAAAATAACTTTTTAAGGTTCTTACATTTTCCAATTCCTTTTCTTTTTCTAATCTTCCAATTCCAAGCTAAATTCAAATCCAATTCAAGTATGGTTTCAAAATACTTTCCCATTTAATAAAAATGGTCAATTCCATTAGGTTTTCCAAGATAAACTTTACAACTTTTAAAAATACTTTTATTTTCTAATTTTCTTTTCTTTTATTTCAAAGCCATTTTCAAACTCTTTTCAAAAGCATTCCAAATTACTTTGGAGTTTGGATCAACACCATTCATCGCAATAAATAGAATGCAACAGCATGTATGCTCACACATGTTGCTACCTTATGATGAATTTTAAATTAATGAAACTTTTTATTTTCCTATATTTCATGTGCACAAAAATTCACAAATAAATCATTTTAATCCTATTTTCAAAAGAGGCAAATTTTTAGGGTGTTACAATTCTACCCCCCTTAAGATGAATCTCGTCCCGAGATTCGAGAAAACTAGGGACAAGGAAGGGAGACAGAACTAGGAATAGAACTCAAATGAAACATTCCAACATTTCAACTTGCATTGTAAACCAGCTTAACAAGTTACATCTGTCTCATCTGCAAAGCTTAAGAACAAAAGATTTGGCTGCATGGACTACCCCTTTAAGTCAAGGGATACAACTGTCTTGAATACAGAAATCTTAAACTTAAGGGCATAACTAACTTCATATGACACCCCCATCTTGACTTCTAACGTAGTTGTGTTACACCTCAAAGAGGTGAGGAAAATCCGTCTTCAATTGGTTCTCATTTTCCCAGGTTGCATCTTCCTCTGATTGGTTATTCCATTGAACTTTACACACATTAAGCACTTCTCCCTTAAGAGTTCCCTGGGCTCTTTCTAGGATTCTAACTGGATAATCACCATCTGACGGATGGAGTTCCTCCAAGGGTGTTTGTTCCTCTACACCATCATCTGGAAACTCACAGTCAACTTTACTATCCTCAGTATTCACACCTTCTATTAGATCATTTCCATTGTCATATTCCTCAGGTGTAGGTTGAAAACCCTCATACTCAATTCTTTCTCCTGACGGTGTGGTTAGAAGCACCGAATGCTGGGCATACTTGATGACTCCTTTACATGCAGACATCCATCCCATTCCAAGAATAACATCAATGTCCACTAACTCTAATATAATAAGGTTTGCTTCAAATTTTATCCCCTTTATGTCAAGACTAACTTTTAGGCATATGCGGTTTGCCTTCATTTCTCCTCCTGGGGACTTAACTATCACTGGTTTCCTCATTGGTAGCATAGTTATCTTATGTTCTTTTACGTATGCACTGGAGATAAACGAATGTGACGCACTGGGGTCAAACATCACCATAGCATTGGCTGAACCTACTGCAATCCATCCATAAATGACCTCCATAGCTCCATGAATGGTAGTCATATTCACATTATTCAATCTTCCAAGGATGTAATTTCATTTTAACTTATTTCCATGCACCTGCTTCCCATGGACATTCTGTTCTGGCTCTTGAGAGCTGACCTGTTGCACTTCACCATCGGGTTGCTGATACTGATTCTGATTTATACTCACAAGTAGATTCATAGGATGTGACTGATATTCTGGTTGCATAGCAAACCGAGGTTGAGTGTTCCTTAGCTAGCATTGAAGATCACGTTTTCTCTTCTTCTCTTCCATCGATTGAGTCTGCATCATCAAAGCTTGCTCTTTAGTTGGGGGACTTGACAGCGATGGGTTAGAAGTGGGAACATTCCTTCCAACATCTTGTGAAGCATTTCTCCTGGTAGAGGCCATCTGTTTCCAATATATGTGCATTAGGATTTAGTCATTCATAGCATTCTTTATTATAGTTTCAAGAGATGACAAGTTAGGATTGATAGTATGAAAGACTAGAGAAAGCCCCAACCATCGGGATATCCAATACTTCCACATGAATCACTAGAATGCAAGAAACTTAATCTTACAAATCCTTCAACTTGGCTACCCCCCTTAAGATAAGGTAAAGTAGGGGACACCAAAGTATAGCTTGCATCTTCTTGTGATTGAAGTCTACTGTTGTCCAAAATTTTCTCATGATTTCTTTTTATCGTCCAAAATCAGAGATATGAACCGATAGAGACAGACAGGCTACTCCAAAGACAGGATAGGTAAAATAGAAGAAAATGATAACCCAACTATTTATTTCATTAATCCTTATACCTTAGGCCTATAAACTAAATGAAATTGTGGGAACACCCAACAAGATCATTGCAATCATTACAAAGATGCAAAACAAGCATAAACATAATGACAATTCAACAAAGCACCTAAATATGCACAACTCAATCATTGACTCAACTTGCGATACTATCGTTTTTATTACATAAGGGGCACAAACTCCTATTTCTTAACTAAGGATCTTGGGTAGTCTAGCATAACTTCTTCATTCATCAATTTCACCAAGTACTTCTTTCAGGTTGGTTATCACTAACACTTTCTGGTGGCAGTCCGGTAGTGATCTGACTCTAGCTACTTTCATGGTGTACTTGTTGATTCTTCTGTGGGCAAGATTTAACATAATGTTCTTCCTGCTGGCAATGATGACACCTTCTCTTAGCTAGGTCTTTTGTGATGTCATACTCTATGGAATTGTTATTTGGTGTTTTGTCAGCTTTCTGACTCTGAAGATTCACCTTGGTTTGACTGATCTATTTTCTAGCTTGCTTGGTCTTTCGAGGTTGAAACTCCTTATAGGTGATAGTCCACCCATCTATGCATACCTCATGTGAAGTAGTTTTAGTTTGAGAAGCTTCTAACTCTTTACAGTTTAAATTCCTCTGACTAGGGATCAGAGCTAGATGTGACAAATCCAAATGTTGATTGCTTCCCAATACTTGCTCTGTTGAGACCTCCTTTCTCTTATTATCCATATTAGCTTCACAACTCGGGTTCACCTTAACTTCCTTCTTATTAGACTTGTCCTAAAAACAGGGAAAACCAAAATATTTATAGCACTGACTTGGATCCTAACCTCTAAGAGACTTGCTATGAACACCATCATTATTTAATACTTTTGAGTTCTCTCTTACATCCTTGAGTACCACCATGCTTCCACTGCACAAACTAGAATGTAGGACACTTCATCTTTTTCCAAGCTTCTACCACTTGTCTCTTCACTGGTCCCTTTGGTATGTTGGTTTGACCTTGTAACAAGCACTGTTGAAACTCCTATGTTGAGTTATTCCTTCTAGCACTTGTTGCATAGCTACAGGCTTCCCCTTGTCGAATGCAGTCACGGATAATGTAGCTTGATCCTCCTAATTTCTGATGCTAGTGGTTTCTTCATTACGACCCATCTATTTAGATGAAAAGAGAGGATTCAGGATAGAGACAAGGTTTTCATAATAGAACAGAGTCGGAAGTGAGCATAACTTTTTGCAAATAACAAGGTTAGAGGGAAAGAAAGAAGTAAGCAGAGATGAAGGCATGCTAATACGTCCAGTTTTAACTAGGCTTGCGTCCTACAGTCAGCATTGCTCTGATACCACTTTGTAGCACCCGGTTTTAAAGACAAAACCAGATACACACTATATGTGAGCCCAGGAAGTCAAATCTCACATACAGCCACAAATCAGGGTAATATCAAGAGACAATACTTATTACATAATGTATTAGTAAAAAGAAAATAACCTCAGAGTAAAGATAGCGGAAAGTTGACTCCGATCTTCTGGCGAAGACTCCGAATTCACAGGGACGACTGACTGGTTGACCACAAGCCTAACTCTTCCAGACTGGCAATCTGGTACCCATCCGGGATTTTTATCCAAGTATAGAAAATAAAGCAAGCGTAAGTACATGTCGTACTTAACAATTATATCATGGGGTTCATGAGGCTCAAAAGGCTGACACTAGGTTTACTGCGATTAGCTTTAATAGATCATCTTTCTAGCAATTGGCTGGCAACAAGTTTATCCATAAGCCCATAAACTCATGATCAAGTAAACATGAATAATGTATAGCATAAACGATTAATTATTAACATTGTCATCCATTAGTGATCATCTCTATTCCATAAGGGTCCAAGGCCGCTCGTGTCCGTGAGCACGGCTGTTATAACAGTTTTACACTCTGCAGAGGTTGTACACGTTCACTGTGAGTCGTGATTTACCCTTTCGCCCAAGGTGATCAGCCTCTTGACCCACTACCAAGGAAGGTCGGCAGGGTTCACTATGAAGCCTTTCAAAGGTTCGTCTAACAAGTTAGGGCCGCTAAGGTTTACCCATCAATAAGCATGAACCCCCCCTCCAAGTAGTGACTAGCAAGTGCACCTACTTGGCAGACCGAGATCATACCCATTGGAGCCCCTCTTGTGCCGTAAAGGTAACCACTAACAAGCTAGAAAAGGTCCTCATACTGAGCTAAAGCTAGAGCCATATAGCCCTCACAGCTGTACTGTAAGTCCCGGATGATCACTTACAGATAAGTCCTTAGGGAGAGGAATCTAGAGCATTTAGAAAGTAGCTAAACACTCCAGCACCCTGATTCCATGTTACTAAAAAGTCATGTTTTAACGTTTATTGCATATATCATTAGTCAAGTTACAAGATCATGGTTTTGATTAAGCACTAGCAAAAACTATTCCATGCAATATCCCAAAGGTATCAAGGTGCAAGATATCAAATATCTAGGATATCCTTAATGGTAACAAAGGAGACACATGCAATATGAATTAAGTGATTATATATGAATAGGTAACAAGAATGGTCCCATGCTATACTTGCCTTACACACTGATCCTTCGGTAAGCTTTATTCTTTGATGTCTTTCTTCTTCTTCTAGATCACCACGTATATCTCACCGACTGGACAATCGTAGAACACCACACAAACATCCATACACATACATGCGTAGCATACAGTTGTATCTATTTCAGAATAGTACACCAATCATAGAAAAATAAGTAAAAGAGATTGATATACGATTCTACGCATCACTACGAACACATAGTCGCGAGAGGCACGCTACTCGAAGCTATGGTTGAAAAGTTACAACTACCGAGAGATTTGCCTTATACGTGGAAAAATAAACTATAGGATTCATTTATGTTAACTTTATGAATTCATATACAAAAGATATTTTATAAATGATATGGATTGAATTAAGTCAATCTTAGATTTAAATTATAAAACAAAAGTAAAACAAATCATATTTTACGTATAAAACCTAGTTGCATAATCTTTAATCAAGATATGATTTAAACTATGATTTTTATGAAATAGTAATATAGTAAACATCATTGCTAAAGCGTAGATCTCGTCGTTACAAAACAAACGCAACTTGAACGGACTATTTCGGAGTTGAAATAAACAAGTTATGATTTAAACAAGTTTTACTTTGGTTAATTAATAGATTAAATCTACTCATGAATTTCAAGTGTTGAAAACATGCCTAATAGTTGTATAAACATGTAGAATATGTAAATACGGTCCTAACGCAATTCGAACGGATCAAATCGGACTTAAAACGCAAACGTTACGCATGAAATAAGGTTCAGTGGCATTTCTGTGAATATTTGAACTCAAATTTGAATTAAAACAGTTTAAAATCTGAATTTAAATGTACTTTGGACTGGGCACACTAATTCAGGAAAATACAAGGTTTAAATCAGAAGAAAATAGGACCTAAAAGAAATCAGTTTGAACTAATTTGGATCGCTGGTTGATTCATTGGAAACCGAGGGGCTATTTTGTAAAACAGGCGCGGCTGACTGTTGGGTTGACTCGGCTGCTGACCGGGCAGCCACATGGCAGCACGCTGTTGGCGCGGTGTGCCACGCGTGCGGTGGACGTGGTGCGCTGGCGCCATAGGCGGGGTCTACGGGTCCATGGTGGACCGGTTACTTAAAGCCGAAGAGGTACGCGATCTCGTCCATCCAGCGCGGATCTAACGGCTGTGGCGAGTTAAGGGTAGCAGGCCGCCAGGGAAGAGGCTCATGACGGCGGCGCCATTGTCGCCGATGGCCCGAGCTCGCGGATGCGACATTCTAGGATGCCATTTTACCATCTAGGGGCATGGGAAGGCGGAGGAGCTCACCGTGAGTTCCACGGAGGTGGTCGCGGCGTCCGAGAGGGCCTCGAGGGGGCGGTTCGTCGTCATCGGCGGCTGGAGAGAGAAAGAGAGGGCGCAGTGAGGGGAAATCCAAGCAAAATGAATCCAAAATCGAGAAGGGGAGGCACCTACGGCTGCGTCGGGTCGTGGTGGATCTCACGGGCACGTCGGTGTCGAGGATTGAGGCGCGGGTGAGAGAGATTGCCGGTGGCGGGGAGTTGCTTGAGCGCGGCCAGGAAAAGGGGAGAAGACGGGGCTCGGCTCGGGGCTTTATAGGCGGGTGGACGCGGCGTACAAGGAAGGGGGAGCACGCAGCGATTACGGGGCTTTCCATGCAGGTGCGGCGGCGGCTCTGACATGCCGTTCGGGCGTGCGCCATCGGCGGTGAAGAAGGAAGGTGTGCGCACGGGGAAGGAAAGAGATGGGGAAGAAAAGGAAAGAAGACGGCTGATGAGTGGGGCCGGTAGCGTGGTGAGAGAGGGAAGGAGCAGCGCGTGTGGGCGTCTGACGCGCGGGGCCAGCGGTGCTGTGGGCAGGCCGAGCAGAGCGGCCGGTGACTTGCGCGCGCGAGTGCGGGTGTGCGCTGACGAATGGGGCCAGGGCGCAGTGAGAGGAAGAAGGAGTAGACGGGCGCGGGAGCTACGGGCCGCGGTGCCAAGCCGGGCCGCGCGGTAGTGGGCTGGTGCGGGAGGAGTGCGGCTGGGCCGCCAGCGGGCCGAGCGGAGCAGGCCGGAAGGGGGAAAAGGGAGGGGGTGCTGGGCCGTCCGGTTCCGAGGTTGGGCCAAAATAGAAAGAAAGGATATTTTCCAATTTAAAATCTTTTTCCTATTTAGTTTTCAAAGCCAATTCAAAAGTAAACTAAATGCAAATTCAAATAGAGTTTGAACATATTTTTCAATTCCAATAAAAGTGAGCAATTTTGGTAAGTTTCCAAAAATAACTTTTTAAGTTCTTACATTTTCCAATTCCTTTTCTTTTTCTAATCTTCCAATTCCAAGCTAAATTCAAATCCAATTCAAGTATGGTTTCAAAAATACTTTCCCATTTAATAAAAATGGTCAATTCCATTAGGTTTTCCAAGATAAACTTTACAACTTTTAAAAATACTTTTATTTTCTAATTTTCTTTTCTTTTATTTCAAAGCCATTTTCAAACTCTTTTCAAAAGCATTCCAAATTACTTTGGAGTTTGGATCAACACCATTCATCGCAATAAATAGAATGCAACAGCATGTATGCTCACACATGTTGCTACCTTATGATGAATTTTAAATTAATGAAACTTTTTATTTTCCTATATTTCATGTGCACAAAAATTCACAAATAAATCATTTTAATCCTATTTTCAAAAGAGGCAAATTTTTAGGGTGTTACAGAAGTCCAGACAAACCTCGTGTCTTTTTGTAGCAACCGATTCATAGGCTTGGCTATTTTAGAGAAATCCGAGATAAAGCGATGATAATAACCAGCCAACCTAGAAAACTCCGAACCTCATGCACCGAGATTGGAGCCTTCTAGTCCAACACTTCTTGCACCTTGGTGGGATCCACCATAATTCCACCATCGGACAACACGTGCCTGAGAAAAGGTACCTGACGAAGCCAGAATTCACACTTGCTGAACTTTGCATAAAGCTTGTGTTCACGCAATCTAGTGAGAACCACTCGCAATTATTCAACATGATCTTCTTCATTCTTAGAATAGACCAAGATATCATCTATAAATACCACCACAAATTTGTCCAACTCGGGCATAAACACCGAATTCATCAAATATATGAAGTGTGCGGGGGCATTGGTCAATCCAAAAGACATAACAAGATACTCATAAAGACCGTATCTTGTAGAGAAGGTAGTTTTTGGAATATCCTCAGGCCTGATTTTGATTTGATGATAACCAGATCTTAAATCAATCTTGGAAAAGACTTTTGCTTTAGACAACTGATCAAATAAGATATTGATGCGTGGCAGAGGGTACTTATTCTTGATTGTGACTACATTCAAAGGCCTATAATCTACACACATGCGCAGTGAGTGATCCTTCTTCTTCACAAAGATAGCCGGACACCCCCACGGAGATGAACTAGGACGGATAAGGCCTTTCTTTAGAAGTTCATTTAACTAGGTCTTAAGTTTGGCTAGTTCATTGGGAGGCATTCTATAAGATCTTCTAGATATGGGCGCTGTACTAGGTAGCAACTCTATCTTGAACTCCACATCTCAATCCAGGGTCAATCCAGGCAAATCATCGAGAAAAACATCTGGAAAATCACACACTACAGGGATATCTACAATAGCCTTTGCTTGCACCGCATTTGCCGCACAAGAGAGATTGATGTCCCTAGGTAGTTGTATTAGAAAACCTTCCTAATTACTAGGATCTCTGAGCATAACTACTCTAGTCGATGTATCAATAAGAACCCCATGACTGCTCATCCATCTCATTCCCAATATTACATTGATACCCAGCCCCGTTAAAACTACCAGATCCACATGATAACTTCATCCCTCTATCTCAAGTTGCACACCCCCGACTACTAGCTTTGTTGGGATATTACCACTGGCAGCCCTAATACAATAACCCTCACCCTCAACAGTGTATGTTTTTGTTTAAACTTGGATGCAAATGCGGGGCTCATAAAAGAATGGGAAGCACTAGAATCAAATAGTACAACTGTAGGGTGTTGATCAACCAGAAACTTACCAGCAGTGACTACCTCTCCTAAAAGAATATCAGCAATATTAGTGTAGTTCACCTGCCCCTGGTGGCCACCTTGGTTGTTATTCTTCTTAGGATAAGGACACTTCCAACATCTACCATAGTACTGAGTCCATTACACAATGGCGGCAAAAGCTTAAACTAGTGAGACTTGCTAGCTAACTACTCATCGAAGTGGTCACTGTCCACATTGGAGATGCCCTGGACTTCTTTAGGGTCATCCTCTTCCTCTTCCTCTTCATTTGCAGGTTCAGCTGCATTGACATTCATCTGCACGTCCTCTTCTTCTTCATCGGCCTCAATCACTTGAGGACCAAGATCTGGGTAAACTGGTGGAGGGTGAGGAATTGGGTTCCTCTCATTATTAAGGCGATGAATCTCCACTAGGCCTTCCTCGATGCGATCATTGAGGTAATCCTGCATTTCCATGGCATTGATGTGGTCCTAAATCCGGGCCTGACGCCTTTCTTCTACCAACTCTAGGGCTGCATCTCTATGACAGGTCACACGGTCCAACTCTTGTACGACCTCATCTCTCTCTATGGTGAGGTTCATAAGCTGGTTATGAAGCTCATCTCTCTCGCGTGTTGCATGCCCCCACTGCTGTAGGCAATAATTTGCAATGCCCTGAATCTCATCTACCTCTAGCTGAGCTTGCCCACATGCCTTCGCCCTACGGCAATACTTGTGGGCACACAACCTGAACTTGCGTTGGGCTGCCATTGCCTTGCCAGCTTCTTCTAATACACTAGAGAGGGTGTCCTGCCTGACTCAACAAAGCTTCAAGACAGCCATCATAGCACTCATTTCCACATTGTCGCTCTGAACACGTTCACCATGGCCTTGAACCAAGGCATGGCCAGCTTCTTGAGTCCACTCAGCATCTGTAGGAGCCACTCGAGAAATGGATGCAGCTAGTCCACCCACCAATTCATCTCTGAAACTCTGTGCTATGTCCATAAGCACATCAAGAGCAGCAACTTGCGTGGCTTCCCATGGGATTTGCCCATTAGACTCAGTGCTCCACCCATGCCACAACGGTCTTGTGGGGTTCTGCGGCACCACCAAGGTCACATTGTACCATGGCACATCTCCAAATGGCACTATCTGCACCCACGTGTAACAGGGCACCTCTGGGTACCCAACTGAGCTTAGCACCCTCCAAAGCAAGGTAGGCATACCAAACTGGTCCAAAAAGGTGCTGCTATGAGGAGGAAACATGGGCGTGGCCATCTGTAACAAAAAGGGATGCAACTCTTGTGAGAGGATTATTTTTTTGAGAGATGAAAATTTAATAATTGGAATAAGCAATTATAAGGGAGGGAGTAATGTAGAATGTAATGTAGTAATGAACATGATGCATGCATGATCCGTACGTCCTCACAAACCTAAGAAAAGTTAAGTTCTAGCAGAATATACAGTGGCATACACATGTTCTCTCGAATAGCGGTAACTAGTCGATCTACATGGTGCGTTGTTAGCGTGCCTGCAGAAAATTTCATTGCAGCCCAACCCAACAAGATATAATGCTCACAATGAAAATAGTTTACTAAGATACTCTCTATATATACATCCCTAGATATATATACTTCGGTATCCAAAACTACCTGACAGATATACCCACAATTAAGTACCTTCATATGTACATATATGAAACATGTAAATATTCCAGTAACCACAACTAACTCTCCCCTAGACCGATAGTTGGACAGTCATGCTCTCACAACTCACACTTACCTAGGCGTAGAGGCAATTGATCCATACATTACCATTCAAGCGAATGGCACCCATGCAATAGCACGCCGCATGGACGACGAAATAGAAACAATCACTTTCCCTCAAGTCAGTAATTATATAAGCCACCTAAAAGTCCTTATGTGGGCTACAAGGGATATGATCACCGACACACTATAAATATAAAATTTCAGATTTTGGAACACCTATATATATAACCATAAGTTGGAAAACAGTTTTCGCAACAAAAGCTTTTGTTTTTAAATACCCGTATGACATATTTAGTGTTGAATCTAGCTCTGATACCAGCTGTAACAGAACCGACCAATTTATAAGAGCACAAGTACAAAAACGATCGCTGAAACGATCTAATTCTCGCACTTGAGCCCATATAAACCCGGTAGTCAACTGAAACCATGAAGGATTTCAAACCAACTTGCATACAACCAAGATCGTAGTGATTCAACATAACACATCACATGTTACAATATTTCACAAACAGTTTGCAGATAGATTACAACACATCGGAGTCATAGTTGTTACAAACCAAGTCTTGTAAAGTAGCAAAAGCAAATAGTTTAACTCACACACACGAGTTCAAATACAAGTACTAGCTTGCCGATCACATCTCACAAAAGCTTTCGGATAAGATAAATAGAGATCATGCCCGTGATCTAGTTTTCGTCACCCGCCGGGTGGAGACAGTACTTATAGAAGCCCTGATAAAGAAGGTCATCTACAACAAGAGGGAATAAACCCTAAGTACAAGAATGTACTCAGCTAGACTTACCTATCGGAAACCAAAAATAAATGATACCAAGGATCATGCATAGCTTAATTTAGTAGATCTGGCTAACACTTTCTTTTTGTGAAAAAGCATAAGTAATAATGATCAACTCTTAACCTGAGCTAGCAGTGACATTTAGCCATTAACCTGTCATCTATACTAGCACCTGTACTAAGCAATCACTTGATTAAGATGCAAACATTATTAACCATAGCAGGTATAAACTGTGGCAACATTATCATCATCCTCCATTTAACTATATCGTTAAATTAAGTGAATCTACGTTGCCGCTGCTCAGTCAAGTTCTCACTATCTAGGAGAGACGGCGACTCGAATCGATTCCTATCTAGCTGGAGAGGTATTCCTAACACAAACCCTGCTTCCCCCATCGGGGTTGCAATCAAGTCACCTTTGGTACAACTTCAGAGTCACGGGTCTAGACAGCGCTGCATCCTCAAGGGTGACACTCTGCTAGGAAGTGCAGGAATTTTAAGCACCTAACCCCTTGGACTCACGCCAATGTCCCCAAGCACATCCTTACTGCCTCCAGAATGCGCACGACCCTTCAGTTCCTGGCCTGAGTCGAAGTACTAGGCTTCGCGGTCGGAACGACTTATCCAGCCAGCTAAGTGTTAGGCTACGTTCAACATGACATGAGGACATACAGTGTATCGGTCCTTAAACAACATAGACAGAGTCACTATGTCCAACCCTACACAAGACTCTGCCTAGTCTTAATTCATTATTAACATGGTTCTTTTCCACGATAGCAAATATAGTCAACCATGACCCACCTCATCCTAAAGCTCATAGGTGATAGGAAATCACCTGACTTCTACTGCACTAAGCATGACTAAGCATTTAACCCATTCCTGAACTTAAATAGGATTCAAGTGCGATATCTGGACGAGGATAGATATATAATGCAACAATTGGTTCTAACCAATTCCTATACTTAATGCATCATCAACAATAAAAGATACTCAAGATATTTGTAAAAACATGGGAGACTTAGAATGCTCCGGGGCTTGCCTTTCAGGAAAGAGGATGGGAGGTGGTCAGGGCACTTGGGCAACTCCTCCTCAGCGGCTGCTTCGTCGGTTGCCTGAACCTTGGGCTCCTCCTCCTGGCTCGCTCCCTCGAACTCTAGAAGCGTCACTCACTCCGGCACACCTGTTGCATGTATGCGCAAGATAAATATCATGGATGCACATGAACGAAGTTAGGGATGCTCGGGGAATGCACATGCTTACTGCAGTACACATATTCTAACTTAAGCTCTTTTCAAATCACTTTAACTTATCAAGTTTAGACTACCTAATATACAATTGCTCATCTTCAGTTAAGGACCAAGCACCTGCACCTAAGCATTTTCTCAAGTTAGTCTAGCACCTAAACAATCAACAAGAACAATGCTACAAATCATTCACACCATCATTCATATTTTAGCAAAACTGGGAATATACAGCAGCATAGTAAATTGACCATAACTAGAGATTTACAAATACAAATGACATGCAACAATACAATTTGGAAAGCTTATGAAATTTCCTAATATTCATTTTCAGACCTCAAGGCATGATTCCAACTTTTACTAGGTCGAAATCACTTAACAACATAAATCTGTCCTCACAAGACAGAGAGCAGTCAAAATTGGGACTCAAACTGACAACAGCCATATCTCCTAAACTACTTCGTCCAAATGCAACTAAATTTTAACACAAGCTAGTTTGGTAAGTTAACTACAACTTTGGTATTCACATGATTCCCAGAAAACCAAATTATCATGGTGAACTTTGCAAAGTTCTCAGAACTGTCCTAGAAAGACTATAATGCAAGAAAATAATTATTAACTTATGTTGCAAACATATAAATGGACAAAACCAACTTTACTAACTTATCACACATATCAAAAGAACGCCAGAAAGTATGGTGTTCACCACCAATAAATTTCTTTTAATGCCTTTCTTAATTTATTTAATTATTTAAGAGGAATAATAAACATATATGAAAACTACACCATTTAATCTACAACAATTACAGTAGGTACTAGATGCTCCAAGTAGGCTACTGTAAAAATTTCACCCACAGTTACTAATAGAAATATCCTACACAAAAATAACAAGGCAGCAAGGCTGGATTTTGGCCTAAATTAGAAACCTATATTGAAAAGTGTCAAACAACATATTTCATATTTTTCTTAGCATCCTACAGGAACCATGACAACCTCCAATAAATTTCATGAGCATGGGATTCATACATTAATTATTAAAATTCACCAAAGGATCACCTAATTATAAAAGGGAAATTCATAACTCAAAAACTATACATGCACTGACTCTCAAATGTTTACTAGAGCTTTTGCTCATCAAGAAAAGCTCATCATACAAATTTGAATAATTTTTGGAGCACTAGAACTCTAGATATGAGCTAAACAAGTTTGCATTCATTTGAAAACACATTTTAAGTTGCAATTTAATTCTTCTAGAAACTTTACTACAAGTGCTCATGTTATATTTTTTCCTAAATACTACACTTCACCAAGAACCTAACAAAATTGGAACCACCCAATTTGGATCTACCAAACTCTAGTTATGAATTTACAAAACAACATCAAAATCTGCATTTAAATCACCAAAACCTAAATATGGGTCACTGACCTGCAGGACCCATGGGGTCAATGGTCCCACCGGCCAGAGGGAGCAGAGCAGAGGAGCGGCGGTTGACCTGTGCTTGCTCACCGGCAGCGAGAACTCCGACGAGGCCAAGGGCACCGGCGTGCTCGCCTCGACGAGTCGCACCTAACTATGCCCTCCCCTCAACCGCTACCGAGCTCTAGCTAGGACGATGGTGTACATGGCGGATGGCAGAGGGGATCCGATAGTGCTCTAGTGAGGTCCGGCCATGTAGGGCATGGCTAAGCTCGGTACGAGCTTCTAGGGCTCGTGGGGAAACTGAGGGAAGGCATAAAAGGGAGTGAGAGGGCTCCGATGGTGGTCGGCCATGGTGAGCCCCAACTTCGGCGAGCCTCAAACGGCGGCGGGAACGACAATGCGGCCACACCAGAGGTCGGGCGGCTGTGTGGAGATGATGATGTGATAGAGGAGCTCAAGGTAGAGCTATGGGCAAGGTGGAGCAAGGTGAGATGTGGCGGTGAGCACACGAGAGCTCGACGGAGCGCTCGGCGGCAACGGCGCTCCGCTTTCTCAGTGCCTCAGACGCGCGCGAGAGGGAGAGTGCGAATGAGAGCGAGTGGGAGGGTAGACGGATGTGGCCTCCTTGTGGTCGACAGCAGGCAGCGGTGCCAGGCCGGCCATGGTGTGTGGCGGCCATGTGGTGGAAGTGGCCTATGGCTGGTCGGCCGCTATGCTGGTCTGAATTTCTGATTCAGTGTTCAACGGTGCCGACTAACAAAGGAAGTTCCTCGCTCCATATCTCCTAAACTATGATGATCTAGCTCATGGTGTAGTTGACAAAGTTGGAGATCTAAGTGAGGACTACAACTTTGCTAATTGGAGCTCGAGCTAGTTTGGCCTGGTTAGGGAGATACAAGGCTCCAAACATCGATACTTGAAACTGAAAATCAGTTCTTAGACTTAGAAGATTTCTAAGTCTCCAAATAGCCCCCAAAACTGACTTGTGGCCCTTTTTGAGCATGTTCTACACATTTTCATGAGATGGTCATAAAATAACTTTTGTTCCTTATAAAATTTCCTACAACTTTATTTAAGGGTGCATAGCCATGCAAACAATCTAAGTTGTACTTTTTAAATAGTCAAACAAAAGAGCTCTAGGGGTCAACACAAGTCAAACTATTATTTGGAAGCATAATTAGGCAATATGGTCAACATGAACATTGTTCCTAATGACATTATAAGTGTGGCTAAGTTGTTTAAGAGGACATTTGACACGCATTTGCATAGACCACACATCAGCACACACAAATGCTAGCATAAAACCAAGCAATTCAATTAGAAACACATATGAAATGATAACATTCATCATGGTATGATTATGAATGAGATGATGATGCACATGCTCATGTGATGCAAGTGTTTTAGTGCAACCATAACACTGAGGATGTTACACTGAATGGCCGTCATCTCTCCGGATAGTGAGAACTTGACTGAGCAGCGGTAATGTATAGTAACTTAATGTAAACTTGATGGTTATGATGATGCTCAAATTATTTTTATACCAGATATGGTTACTAATGCTTGTTAGCTTAATCAAGTGATTGCTCTAGTATAGGTGCTAATCTTGAGATGCTTAACTTGAATAGGTATTCAAATTGATGCTAGAGGTACTAAATCTCCAAGTTATAATACTTAAGCTTTTATGCAAAATGTTGTCTAGCTAACTCCACCTTTTAAAGCCATGCATACTCCTTGGTGTCTTATTATTTTGGTTTATGATGGGTAAGTCTAGCCGAGTACATTCTCATACTCAGGGTTTATTCCCTATTTGTTGTAGATGACGTGATGTACCATGGTTACTACAAGCATTGCATAACTCCTATAGTGGATAGAGAGTAAGACCAAGGGCATGGTCATTTATATCATCTCACCTATGTGCTTTTGTTGGAGATGATCCTAAGCTGGCTATGTATTTGAACTATTGTGATGTTGTTTCAAAACTATGTTGCTTCCGCTACTTCTAAATTGAGTTGTAATAACTTATTGAAACTCCGATGTATGAGAACTATTTGTGAACCTATTGTAACATGTGACTGGTTATGTTGAATCATGTACGATCTTGGTTTGTACGTTGGTTTGTTTGAGATCCTTCATGATTTCATCGGACTATCGGGTTTATATGGGTTGAAGTATGACAGGTACGATCACTTCAGTGATTGCTATTGTACTTGTGCTCTTATAAATTGGATGGTTCTATTACAAGATCAGCCCAGACTGGCCCATATCTAGCCCATGACCCTAGCCCATTGAGCCCAGTCAACTGATGATCAGTTGACCAGGTCCATGCTGACTGTTGACCTGACCCTACCTGTCAGTCACTAGTTGACCATGGGTCCCACCTATCAGATGATCGTATTTCCCGCATCCAATAACATGCTGACACAGTGTCCTTCACTATTCAAAATTTTTATTTTCCTTTTTCAAAAAATAATTTAAACTTATTAAATTCATAGAAATTCATACGACCTCAGAAAATATGAAACTAGTGCCCAAATCTTTCTAAATATGATCTCTATGTCATAGGCTTGTGTTTGAGTGCATTTGGATCTTTTGGATTTCTGTTGCTTCCTTGTGATCATCTATAGGAGTCGCTTATCATAGCTATATGTCTCGTTTGATAGATGCAGAGGAGCCACTAGACTAAGGAGCATGACCCCGACTACACTAAGGAGCTTGGAGATGACCTGCCAGGTGCCACGTCCCACCCAACCTCATAGAATCCTATTAGACATGCTACAATGTAGATGCTAGTGCTTTACTTTTATGCAAATGATCTATGATAGGTTGCATGGTAGAATTGCTTGTGAGCCATTATCTTGTCGCAACCTATACCCTACACACCTGTTGTTAGGTTAGACGCTCGCTTACCTTCTTGCTACTGCTTCTACTATGCATTATATCTATAATGTGGCTTAGTGGAGGATTGTATGTGAGTGCTTAAGGCACAAGGTGCTGGTAATGTGGTAACAACCGGGGAGATCTTGGCATGCATTTTGGGTGTGTGGTGAGGGTTGAGTCAATCGAGCAAGATCTTATGATGAGTCGTTGGATGAGTCTTGCCAGGGGGTGTGGCCTAGGCATCCCCTATGAGTGGTACCTATGGCGGGTGCATGTGAGATGAGGAGATCCTAGGGTGGAGTGTCCTTTCTGGGCTAAAGCCCTAGGATAGAGGTGTCGTCGAGGCATGGGGTGCTAGTTATCCCCTATTGAGAAGATATCCTGTCAGGTCCTCCTAAGGACTGGTATGTTGAGAGAACCGGATCATAGGACCCTATGTACACACCACTCGCTCCTAAATGGGTAGGGGACGGTTACCCGACCAGCTAGGATAGTGCCACTACTGCTAGGTTGGAAGTGGATAGTGTAGGGTGGTATGGGCATATGGCCCACATCCTCCTAAGACAACATAGTGACCTTTTAGGGATTAGTACTATGTCTCACAGTCTCAACATGCCGGTGGACTCTAGGGTGGCCTAGGGCTAAGTGGGTAGGGTGGCACCATACTAGTTGGGAGGTAGTCGGTATTAGCCTAGGCGGGGCACTGTCGATGATGGTGATCTTGTGGTTCTAGGTGTACACACTCTGTAGAGTTGATCAATCTATACATATAGCTGTGTCCTCGGATATGGATATTCCTATGACCTACGCTTCCCTTGATTAGTGAGTGGAGTCCTTTCTTCTCTCCCCCTAGGTTCTTGTGTTGGTTTCCTAGCCAATGAGGCAAGGTATGGGCAGGAGTCATCCTTGTCACCTAAAGAGTGTGAGAGTGGTGAGATGTGTGTGATGGGATGGGAGAACGTGTGGATGAGATGGGTTAAAACTTGATGAATTATTATTATTAAAACTTGACATACTCGCATAGGAGACTATAGCCACAAATAGGTCTTTTGCTACTACCCTTGCATTCCACTAGCACAAAGTAAACAGTAAAGCATAGGGTGGGAGCCAGTGGCCAGTACAAATCATACTGATAATTGTTTGACTAGGTTCTAAGCCCGAGTATGACTACCAAGGAGATGATTGGGAGGATTAGAGGTCATGTTCCTATGCTTCAAGTTTGGTTGAGAAGATGGAGTCGAATGTCCGCTGCTCTTCTACTTGATGCTATTCTAGATGCTACATGCTCTGAGTGATTCCACCAAGTGGTGATGTAATAATAAGTAAATCGTGCTATTTGTACTTTCTTGAGACATGTATTTGATGTATGACTATGATATCGAACTGTTATTTGATAATATGATGGAATGATCACCTAGGGACTATCACGTTATACTTCAAATCTGTGGATTTCCCTTTGAGAAAATCGAGTTTGTTTTATGTTCCCCATGGGAGTTCTACCTAGATGGGCCCTAGGATGGCCCATGATATGTTGAAGGATGTGAGACTAGGTGGCGTGGACTTCAAGCTATCACAGATCAACTTAGTCGACTTACTTTGAAAGCTAGATTCTATAATAGGACTATGACTCTTCTCTGGTAACCAACTAGGATTAGATACATGCCCTTACCCTCTTTCCTATATAAAGAGAGGTATGGCGCACCCCCTTATAACCCTAACAATCATACAATCAATCCAACGCAAAGGCTACATGGTGACTGGACGTAAAGGCTCTTACTCAACAAGAGGGCCCGAACCAGTATAAATCATTTGTCTCTTTGCATTTACTGTCGAGTTCTGCATATGCCAAAGCCCTTCAAATATCATCCTAGGTAACCTCGTGATGAGTTACCTACCATCAAACATCGACATCTGGTGCGCTAGGTAGGGGCTTTCAACGACTTTGCGATTGAGAGGCCGATAGACCTCGACAACATGATTTTCTCGGTGGCAACCACCTTCATCTTTGGCTCCTGGATCTACAACACAGATGACAACGGCAAGCTCCAAAGTCATCTCATGGAGATCCCAGCACCTCAAGCTTCACCAGATGTCTCGACGATCACACTAGATCAACTCACTGAGAAGTTTTCGCACCTCTCAATTTCCTGATTCAACTCGAACTTAGGAGGTCACCATCAACCATGACTCCCACTTGGACACGTCACTTTTGTCTAGGTTGGAGATCCCATCTAAGTTCAACTCAAAGACCCAGTTCATTTTCCACTTGGACTCAAGAATTTGGCTTCAATCTATCAAGATAGGATCAGCCACCTCGTGCAGTGTGAGCAAGAAATCCCTCTTACAGGGTGCCCAAAGAGGATTGGTTCTATCCATCACACCCAAAGGAGGCATCGTTCATTGGCCAGGTGTTCGACCCAACACTTCTTTAATAGATCCATCTCATCTAGTCGACATGGTGGAGCTCTTACCTTATCAGGATGGCAGCACTCTTCCAGCGGACAACAATGATCACAATTCTATAGAGATCTTGGACATTGCGATGACTATAGAATCTAGAACTCACTCAGCCACAAAGCACTCTAGAGAACTCTTCATGGCTAAGCAACCACCTTAGATCCCTATGCCTAACCCACTAGATATCCAAGATGTAGTGGAAACCTTGTTTGACATCTCTCCAGACACTACGCCACCCAATGAAGAGACAGATGAGCAAAAGATGGCTAGGGAAAGGAGCTCGATAGGCTTGATGTAACAATGCCCAACCCCATAGGGAGGAGTGGCAGTGGTATCAATCAGCTTGTCTAGACATTAAACGATGGTGCTTGGCTATAGAGGGAGCGTATGAACAACTTCTATAGGATGAAGAAGTAGAACGATAGCACCAAGACCATGATGCCATCATAGCCTCTGCATCACGCAACATTGAGCCTGAATTCATGGAAGTAGCTAGCCACAGGGTCTTTACCATGCCCTATGCCAACATCTACGCCCTGGTAGAGGAGATGATGTCCATAGAAAACCCTACTCCAGATTAGCAATGACTCAAAGTCATTATGGAATCAACAACCCTTTAGATGTAGGCTATGAAAGCAACATCTCAATCTAACCCTTCTCGAGGACCAAAGGCATGGGCCCTAGCCCACTCTCATCTTGGACCATAGGGTAACCAAGGAGGAGAATAGTGAGTACTGACCCACTCCTGTCTAGGACCATAGGGTAACCAGAATAGGAATCAAGGTGCCATGCAGTTGGCCTATCATGGGCACCAGTATAGCAACAGGTAAGGCAGAGGTGAGTCTAAGTATATAGAAGCTAGTATCCCATCGGACAAGTTCTCATGTTTCACTGATAGACTACTCTCTATGCGGCTTCCCTAGAAGTTTAAGCTATCCAACCATACCAAGTATGACGAAAAGATAGAACCCAACCAATGGTTGCACATCTACTCTCAATCCATCGAGTTGGATTGAGAGTAGACAATCAAAGTATTATATTTTTTTCCATTACATTCAGCACTATGCCTCTCGCTTGGTTTGAGAGACTATGAGCTCGCTTCGTTGATACTTGGGGACAGCTTTAGCACAAATTTTGTGAAAATTTTTGTGGTGTCCTGACCCACCCAAGTACTTAGAATGAGCTTAGAACTTGCAAACATAAACCAAATGAATCCTTCTAGCAATATTATCACCGCTTTACTAAAATACGAGCCCAAGTCTTTGATATCATAGATAGGGTGGTGATAGATCACTTTGCCAACGGGATCAAATACAAGTGGTAGTTTGAAAAATTCTACGACAACAATCTAGAGACCGCTGAGGAATTCAAGCATATAGTACAAAAGATGATTGCATCTAAAGAGCATACTCGTGAATGATTCCCATGCGGCCCACAAGACAAAGGTTATGACCCTAGAAGGAATAAGGGTGGACAATCCGCTAGAAAGAGAGGACCTAACAACACCCTTGCTTCCATGGATAGATCCAAGAAGTCTAACAAGAATAACAAGAAGTTCGAAGACCTCAAGAATTTACCCTGCCCTTTTCACAATAACACCAAGCACACAGCGGCCGAGTGCAGACAAGTCCAATAACTGAGTTTCTACACCAAAACCAATAAAGGCAAGGGTAAAACTAATAACAACAAAGATGGAGACGACAACGCTAACCCTAGCTTCCAATAGTCCAAGGGTCAAATTGTAGTAATCTTTGTGGGGTCACTGACTTCATCAAACAAGCGCTCTAGGAAGTTGGCTCTTTGGGATATCATGGCAGCATAACCTTCAACAATAGCCGGCATGATAGTTCCCAATGTCCTTAATTGGTCTGAGTACCCGATCTAGTTTTCTAGGAAAGATCAATAGACGAGCATGACTAATGTTGGCCACTATCCACTGGTCCTAGGTCCAACAATAGCCAGCATGACAGTTCCTAAGGTCCTAATCGATGACGATGTAGGATTGAACATAATATTTGCAGACACTGCTATAGAAGATAGGCCGAGATTTTACTAACCTACTCACTCCCACTGACATCCCTTTCTATGGGATAGTACCCGGCAAGGCTTCCATGCCACTCGGATGAATCACGCTCTCGATAACGCTTGGCACCCCAAACAATTTCTAAATAGAGTTCATCCAGATTCGAGGTAGCTAACTTTGAATCATCATACCATGCTATCTTTGGTCAACTAGCTTTGGCCAAGTTCATGGCCATATCACATTACCTATACCTCTTGCTCAAGATGTCGGGTCCCAATTGCATACTCTCCTTTCAAGGTGACCTCAAGCGCTAATATGACTGCGACATGGAAGCCATCCAAATCATAGCCATAACACAACAAGCCTATGAAGCATAGAAGATTATCAACATTGCATAGCAGACTAAGCCAGAAGATAGGGAGATTCTGACTAAGAAGGCAAGAATCATTGCCCCACCCTCTAAGATGGATACCATCAAGATTGATCTAGGTACTAGTGATCCCTCTAAGATGGTTATCATCAATACCCACCTCTCCAAAGAATAGGAACTCATGCTCACCAACTTTCTCAAGGAAAACAAGGATATCTTTACATGGAAACTGGTTGATATGTCGGTGTTCTAAGAGAGTTGGCTGAGCATAAATTGGATTTAAATCCTGGCTCAAAGCCAGTTAAGCAACGAGTATGACGGTTCTCACCTGATAAGAAAGTGACAATCAAGAAGGAAATCACCAAGCTATTGGTAGTTGGGTTCTTTAGGGAAATTCTCCATCCTAACTGGCTAGCTAATCCTATACTCGCCTAGAAGAAGAACTCGAAAGAGTGGCCCATGTGCGTTGACTACATAGATCTCAACAAGCACTACCCAAAGGATCCCTTTGGCTTACAACAAATTGATTAGATCATAGACTCCATGGTTAGGTCGGCTCTTTTATCCTTCCTTGATTGCTACTCGGGTTACCATCAGATTGCTCTTCAAAAAGATCAGAGCAAGACATCCTTCATCACTCCGTTTGGTGCCTACTATTACACAACTAGGTCCTTTGGGTTAAAAAAACACCATGGTGCAACCTATCAACAGGCTATCTAGGCGTGCCTAAGCAAATAGATCAGTCATAATGTAGAAGCCTACATGGATGATGTCATCATCAAGACCAAGGATTCCCTCTACTCTGATCATAGACCTGAAGCAAACCTTTGACAATCTTCATGAGTACAAGTGGACGCTTAACCCAACCAAGTGTGTGTTTGGAGTTCCTTCTAGACAGCTAGTGGGTTTCCTCATGAGCCATCAAGGTATCGAAGCTAGCACAAAATAGATTCGAGCAATCACTCAAATGACTCAACTCACTAGCATCAAAGATGTTCAGAAACTAACAAGGTGCATGGCGGTCCTCAATCATTTTATCTCGCAACTCGGGGAGAAAGGTCTTCCCTTCTTCAAGTTGTTGAAAAAGATAGGGCAAGTTTGAGTGGACAACCAAAGCTAATGAAGCCTTCTAGAAGCTCAAAGAGTACCTGTCCACCTCTCCAATTCTTACTCCACCCAAGAAGCACGAACCACTCCTACTTTACATTGCAGCTACTACTATGGTAGGTAGCACAACAATAGTTGTGGAGTGGGTTGAAGAAGGGCACATATATAAGGTACAATGACCTATCTATTATATTTGCGAGGTGCTATGAGAATCCAAGGCCACAGTACCCACATGTGCAAAAGCTCTTCTATGCCCTCTTAATTACTTCACGCAAGCTACACCACTACTTTGATGAGCACAAGGTAATAGTGGTATCTGACTCCCCACTTGGCGATGTCTTATGCAATCAGGATGCAATAGGATGAATATCCAAGTGGTCAGTTGAACTCAGAGCTCAAAGCATTGAGTTCGTTTCCCACAAGGCTATCAAATCTCAAGTCTTGGCTGATTTCATAGCCGAGTGGACTAAAGTCCTAGCAAGCCTACTCTAACAGTTATCCTCGACCATTTGAAGATGTATTTCAATGGTTCCCTCAAGCTAGGAGGTGCAGGCATTGGCGTTCATCTTCATATCTTTGAATGGAAAGCAGCCTAAATATGTCCTACAAATACTTTGGCCTGTTACCAACAATGAAGCCAAGTATGAGGCCCTCCTTCATGGCCTTCGAGTAATAGTCTCACTGGGCATCAAGTGTTTACTTGTCTATGGCGACTCCTCAATAGTCATCAACTAGGTTAACAAGGATTGGGACTACACCAAGGAAACCATGGAGCACTTACTATGCAGAAGTCCGTAAACTTGAGAAACACTTCCAAGGTCTAGAAATCCTCCATGTTATGCGAGATCTCAACTGTTGCAGCTGACGCTTTGGCCAAATTGGGATCAGACAGAGCCTAGGTACCCCCTGATGTGTTTCTTCAGGAACTCCAAGTCCCTTCAATCAAGGAAGAGGCCTCCACACCCACTAGTACCCCAACTCCTAATGTCTAGGTACTAGTGGTTAACCCAGGCATGGACGCAAGTATTTATTGATTACATCCAAGATCACAAGTTGCCCTGACAACAAGGTAGAAGCAGAGCAGATCACACGTAGAAGTAAGAATTACATCTTAGTCAGAGATAGGCTCTACCAATGGGGTGCATCATCTGGTATTCTCCTCAAATGCATTACACCTAAGAAGGACAGTAGATCTTGGAGGAAATCCACTTCGGGTGTTGTGGTAATCACGTTGCTTCCAAGACTTTAGTCAGCAAGGCTTTCAGATCTAGGTACTATTGGCCTACAACACTTAAAGATGTAGAAGAGCTAGTGCAACACTACAAGGGCTGTCAGTTCTTTGCCAAACAAGCCCACGTCCCAGCTCAGAACCTTATCTGCATCCCTCCATCATGGCCTTTTTCATGCTAGGGGCTCAACATGGTTGGACCCCTCAAACAAGCACTGGGTGGTTTCGAGTACATCTACGTAGCTATTGATAAGTTTACCAAGTGGATAGAGTACAAGCCACTCGATAAGTTCAACGCTACAAAGGCAGTCAAATTCATGCAAGACATTATGTATCGGTTCGGTATGCCCAATTGGATCATTATAGATCTTGGCTCACCCTTTACAGCTATTGAGTTCAGAAGTTGGGCTCAAGATTATGGTATCCGCATCATCTATGCTTTCGTAGCCATCCTCAAACAAACAACCAAGTAGAGTGGGCTAACTGGCTAATCCTAGCCGGATTAAAGCCTAGGCTATTTGATGAACTTAAAGACTACTGCGGCAAGTGGATATATGAGTTACCCAAGGTGGTTTGGGGATTGTGCACTCAGCAAAGCAGAGCGATAGGGTACTCTCCCTTTTTCCTAGTTTATGGCTTAGAGGCTATCTTACCAGCAAATTTGATATGGAACTCTCCTAGGGTTGAATAGTACAATCAAGGCAAAGTAGACGAAACTAGGTGGCTAGAAATTGATAGTGCTAAAGAAATTAAGCTTAACGCACTCTTCCAGTCTACCAGGTACTTGCAAGGCCTATAACATCACTACGATAAGAACATGCACCCTCGTACCTTTCAAGTCAGAGCTCTAGTTCTCAAACATATCCAAAATACTTTGGGACACCACAAGCTACTTAGCCACTGGGAAGGCCCCTTCATCATCTCTAAAGTTACCCGACCAGATTTTTTTGAGTTAATTTCAGAGGATATTGATCCCGTGCCTAACTCCTAGAATATCGACCAGCTACGGAGATTTTATGCTTAAGTAAATTTAGTGTCCTAGCATCCGTACTTAAGGTTCTTTATTAATATAGAATCAATATTCTTCACTAGATCAATCTATCTTTTTTTCTTTTTACACAACTTTTTAGTTGTCCCCCTTTGTTGAAGTTTTTACGTCATATACGAGATATACAGCCGACTACTTGTGTGGCTACACATCTCTCAATACAATAAATTCACTTGACACACAGTTCTCATTCTGTATACCGAGTACTAAGCTATGTTACACGAGATACGCCTCCCACCGGAGGCTTACATCTCCTTGGCCGAGAGCTAATTACTGACATTTAATTTAACTATTGCATGTCGTCCTGGGTAGGGTGATTCCTAGAAGCAAGTAACCTAATTCATTGGCTATGGGACAGGATCCTAATAGCAAACAATCATCACATGGGTTCCTTCAACAAGTGACTTTGAACACTTAACATCAACAGAAGGGTCCAACATGATTTTAATCATAGCGACTACTTGGCTGCTCAGTCTTACACGCCTTTCTAAAGAACTCGACAAGACAAATTTATAGCCTAAGTAGACTACAGTCTTATTTGAAAGATTACTAAGTCTAAATGATTTGAAAAACCCATCTTAGGTGCTTAAGTACCCTAACAAGATGGATCATATTCATAGCATACATGCTAACTATTGTCATTAAACTAACAAGCCTACACAGGCAAAAGAATATCATTTCTTACAACGTGCCTACCATGCACATGTGCTCAACAAGTTTTTCAAACTTACATAGCCTATTCATCAGGCATCTCCATCCTAAGGTCTAGTTTATCAGTTATGGTGGGGGCAAGCCCGTCGAGTTGCTCCTCAGCCCTCTCCACGGCAACAAGGTGGCCTTCATCATCATAGTACATGGTTATCTACTGAAGATCGATAACCGGGTATAGTACTCAGAGCGTATTGAGTACATTCCACACATAGACCTTGGTGGATCCACGCACATAACCCTCAAAGCAGTTGGGGATGTCTTTCACTATATCCACCCACCTCTTTTTGCCATCTTTTGGCTTATAGAAGAGGAGGGCAAGTGGTTTCATAGCTAAGCCTTCATGTCATTCACTAACTTTAGAGCCTGCATTAGATCACAATCAGCTCCCTGCTTTATCAGCTTAGCTCGAGCGAGTTCTTCACTCGCTCATTCAGTTACCTCTTCAGATTGGTTGTGCTGGGTTCTTAGGGCTTTATTCAGCTCCTTCACCTACCTTCCAACCGTCGGGTTCTGGTCGGCTCTTCTACAAAATGGATCACAAATGATCATCATCATGATCACCGACTTCTACATGTCATGAACTATAGAGAAGTTGTATAGTTCTGTTACCTTTCACCTTGGTATCAAAGAGCTCAGCCTTCTCTATCATTTTCAACAAAGATTCAAATGCATCATTTTTCCTTGCTTCAACGGCCGATTTTGCCGCTCAGCCTCACCAATCTGAGAACAAAGAATATAGAGGGTCTCTTCATGGTGTTTCTATGTTGATTCCCACTTGGCCTCCATCGTGGCCTTCTCCTCCCTTAGCTTAGCGAGCTCTGCCTAGATCTTTCAAACCTCGACAGAGGCTTTTAGCTCCATACCTTGAGTATATGACTATTTATGGCATGAGAATTTGGAAGTTATTACAGCAGGAAATGACAAAACATTTTTACTTACCCTCAACTGGCCATCGAAGACGAAAGCCTGGTTCAGCAGCTCAGACCATGACTTCATCATCCCAGTGAACATCAGTTTATAAGCCTGGAGCTGGGTACCCGGTCTAGTAACTGGGACGACATCATCCTCCTCCATTTGTAGGGCACTCGTTGTCAGTGCCTCTAGGGTAGGAGTACTCGGTGTAGCAGTGCTTGGGTCACCCCTTGTGCTCTGCACTCCCTCTTCAGAAGTAGCCCTCGCGGGCTCTGGCTTGGGCAACGGATTTGCTTCATCTCCAACTGGCGCTGCTACCTGTGGTTGGGGCACCTCCACCCTCTCCACAGAAGCCAGCTGCGTAGGTTGCTCTGCTCCACCAACACCAGATGTTAGACCCTGCACCTAGGGCATTTTAGTAGACTCAGGTGGAGACACAAGCCTGCTTACATGCCCTTTTTCCACCCGACCACCCTTAGTTCATGGGTTCTCTTTAACCTAGGGCTCCTCATTCTGTCCCTAAGCACTTAGCGCCTTTTGTACCCTGGAATGAGTAGCATACAAGTGATGTCTCAAGAACAAAAATAATATACAAAGGAATTTTTTGACACTTACTTGGCACTGGATCTTTTCTTCAAGGTGGGCTTGCCTAGCGACATCCCACTAAGTGATCCACCAAGCTCTAGGCTTGATATAGATGCTGATAGCACTAAGTCCTTCTGATGAATCGTAGTGCTAGCACCTTGTCCCAGCGGGATACCATCACCCTAAGTTGGCACCCAGGTGCTCCATAGGTCTAGTGGCGGCATCCTGCTAAAAGCAAATAAACTTTATCAAGCATTCCTTTCTCAAGAATTCAGTAATAGAATTTTACTCAGAAAAATGCTTACTATCTAATAGAAATGAGGAGTCTTCCTCCTCCTCTTCCGCCTATTCCTCAATAGTCTCATCTGTAGTAGCTGTTCACAAATCGGATTTAGCAAAGATAACAACTAGACTACTCAGAGATAGTTCAGGCATCTTTTACCTAGTCTCAGTGTGTAGGCTTGATGGGGCCTTTTGGGCATTGTCTAGCTCCCAGCGGCAACATCGGCCTCCAGCGATTGTTTCCCACCAGCGGCTCCCTACCTGACACTCGGGATTTCCTAGACTATGATGACGACCGAGTTATCTTTAGTGTAACACCCCAGTGTTAAGCATTGCATTTGACACCTGAATTTCATGAGCACAAGCATCATCCAAGCATTCATGAACATGAGCATACGAAATTTCATCTCATTCTTATACATTGTCACATGAAATGTTGATATATGTGTTTATGCTTGCAATCATGTATGACCAATGTATGAGATGGTTGGGAGGTCATGAAAACACCTTAGACACATCTAGGATGATCAATGGAACAATGTTTGTATTCATGGCATAGGACAAATTTGCTTCTAAGTGTTGATTTCATTTGAAATGCCATTTTCATGATACTAGTTTGACCAAAGTTGAAAAGTAGTTTAGAATGTTTGCATGGCTATGTGACCTAAATAAAAGTTGTAGTACTTTACTAGGGTAACAACTTTTATTTTTTGGTCAAGGTCTAATTCAGTGCATTGCATGTTCAAAAATAGCTCACAAGTATCAACAAAATGTTGTTTTGAGACTTGCAAAATTTTCTAAGTGTTAAAATGATTTTCAGTTTCAAAGTACCTCACTTTGGAGCAGTGTAGTTTGTTAACCAATGAGAATTAGATGATGGTTCTTAAAGCATAGTTGGAGATCTCATGTAGCTTTACAACTTTCATTAAGGAGTTTTTGCAGTGGACGAACGGATTAGGAATTATAACATTGTTATGTTGCACTATCAGTCGACGATGGCGGCGTCTGAACCCACATCTGCACGTGGCGTCATGGCCAACCGGCCATAGGCTATGGCCACCGCATGGAGGCAGCATGCCAGCGTTGGCCTGACTGGTCAGGCCCGAGCACTCACTTAAGCACCGCGCGCTTGCCACTCCATCCACTCGCCCGCTCTCACTCCCTCTTGCTCGCTTTGCCTCTCCATAGCGCCGCGCTGAGCTCACCATAGCACTGCCGTAGCTCCACCACAACCGCTCACCACTGACATAGCCTTGCTGGCCAAATCATCTTGGCCATAGCTGCCACGCCATCACCTCCACCTCCTCAAACCAACAGCACCACCTACGGACCTAAGGTAGAGTGGCATTTTGCCTCGCCGTAGCCGCCGTCATCATCGAAGTGCCACCGTGCTCGTGGCTCACCATGAACCCACCATTTCATCGCACTGCATGCCTCTATCTTCTCTGGTCTAGCACTGTGCTAGACTCTAGATGCTTAGGCCTGATCTAGGGGTGACAACACCACCTGACAGCACCAGAATGAGTCGTCGCTCCGCCCGCGTCTACCATGGCCGCCATGGCACTCGAGCTTGCCGCCATCGAGTTGGTTCACCATCTCCCTCCTTTCTCTTGTGCCTTAGGTTGAGTAACCCTAGGCCTTGATAGTGGCATGATGGAGACCCACATTTCGCCGTCGTCTAGCCAAAACAGTGTGAGCATCGCCGTGCTCCGTGCGCCGCCACACGGCCATGCACGTGGCCAAGCTCACCGATGCCACCTTGAGCCCTCACCTACACCGTGTACCTTTACTAGGTCACTGGGATGGAGTAGCCATCCTCACCTAAGTGTGCCATAGCTGGAGATGGCCAGCGTACCACCGCTAACCTCTGTCGTCCGCCATGGCCACCGTTGAGCTTGCTCCGGCGAGCCACCGAGCCAACCATGCATACTAGTCGATGTGTGTGGATGAGACGAGTGCAGTGGTGAAGACGCTACCGCTGGAGACCTCGTCGTCGGTGAGTTCTCGCCAGTCAGCACCATCCTCTGTTTTAGTCGGATATGATATGATTTTCTGGATTTATTTCACAGATCTGAATGCATGTTTCAAAAATTCATATCTCAAGCTGGCAGTGTCCAATTTTGGTGAACCAAATTTTGTTAGTTTCATCTTGAAGTGTAGTATTTGATAAAAATATGATATGCACTATTTCTAGTATTTTTATGGGAGAATAAATGTAGCTAGATAAATGCTTTTTAAATGGTTTCTATCTTGTTAAATGCATAACTTGAGCTAAAAAGGTTATAAAATTGTGATTCCAATTTTGTTGGTCTTGTGTTAACATGCTCTCGCTAGGAAAAATACTAAACCTATAGTAAGCATATTTTAATATGGTCTTCATATTTAATCCTAATTAATTGCTAGTTTCTAGTGAAATTAATTGGGGTAAAAATACATAACATATGATTATGCAAATTTTTACACAGTATTCTTATACTTTTAGGAATGTAAGAAAAATATGAAATCTATTGCTTGACACTTTTCAATATGCTAAACTATTTTTGCTAAAATAAGCCTATATAACTTGTCATTTTGTAGAGGTAGTTATACTTATCCAAATGGCATCAAATTTGTATAGTAGACTATTAAGGACACTTGTAGGCTACTGTAATTGTCTCAAGAAATTTTAAGCACTGAGAAATATTTATCCTTCAATTTACCCTATTATTCAAGGAAATTAATAAATGGATATAAATAAGTTAGTTATGTTTAACCATGATGTTTTCTATGGTTCTTGTGATGCATATGATATGTTGATGTTATTAGTTAGGATTAAAAGTAATTGGTTATATGCAACTAGTTAATTATTGCTTTATAATTCAACTAGATGGTTGCATGTATAGTTTCGGTTATGGTGATAATTTCAATGATGATAATGGCCTTTTATGTAAAACTTGTTAATAACAAAGTTGTAGATAACTTACTTATATACCTTGTGTTAAATTTTCATAGTCATAGGCCTTATGGTTCAAGAATTATGGCTGTTAGAATTCTGCTGTCCGAAATGCTTGCTCTCTAGGATAGATTTGAAGGATTTAATTATTTGACCTAGATAACTGTTGAATCACATTAAGATGATTAAAAGAAAGTTGTAACAAATTTCATAAGATTTCTAGAATATCCACAACCATATTATTTTGATGTATATAACTCCAGTTATAGTCAAAACAAGTGGCTGCTGTCTTGTAGTCTAGAAAATAATTTACATAAGTGTTTGTTAGTTATTAGAAAAGAGATATGCACCTACTCAGTAAAATACGATGCAACTGGTTATTACTTTAATACAAAGCTGTTGAAAACACTTAGGAGGACGCATTCATCACATCATATCATATTATACATATCATCATATATGCATTCATGATATCTTATTTCATGCTCATGCATATAGGATCATTCGAAGAAATAACTTTGTTGGAGTTCAATGAAGAAGAAGACGAGGATCAGTAGGAGACGCTTTAGGCCATAGCTCTAGGAGAAGAGGAGCAAACTCTCAAAGATCTCCCTGAGTGCCCAGATCACTGACCAACCTCTTTCCTTAAAGGCAAGCCCCAGAGCATTCTAAGTCTCCCATGTTTAACAAAATACTACTTGAGTCCTTTATGTTTGATGCATTAGGTTATAAGAGTTGATTGGAAACACTTGATGCTTAGAACTACCTTGTCCAAGGGAAACATGGATAGCTCCAACATCGTAGTAACTGTGTTATGGAATGTGATGGTTTGGATGAACATGGGATTACTACACCGGCTATGGTTACTATTGTATGCTACTAAATGATATACCACATGTTTGGCATAGGTTAGATGCTAATCTAGAGATGAATAGCTATAATTAACTTGATGACCGAATTATAATTGTACAACTGAGTTAGTCACTTTTTATGTAAAATATTATCAAGCTAGCTCCACTTATAAAGCCTTGCATAATCCTTGGAGTCATTTATTTCTAGGTTTATGATGGGTAAGTCTAGCCTAGTACCTTCTCATACTCAGGGTTTTATTCCCATTATTGTAGATGGTACAGTTTATCATGGCTATTGCAAGAACTGCTTCTGTCCCATCATGGACAAGGAGTGAGCCCTAGGCAGGCATCTCTCATTAATCCTTCTTATATGCTTTTGTGGGAGTGTGATCATGAGTTGGCACTATTGAATCTATGAGGATAGATGTTAGTTCTAAACTTTAATTTGCTTCTGCTACTATTTACTGAACTTGGTTTGTAGTAACCTTAATTCGTACTCTGATAAATGAACTATATTTGTGAACCTTATGTAACATGTGACATGTATGTTGAATCATGTACTGATCTTGGTTGTATGTTGATGGTTTTATCGAGACCCATCATGGTACTTGATGGACTACTGGGTTTATATGGGCTCAAGTATGACAGTGCGATCGCTTGTGGGCTAGCATTGTACTTATGCTCTTATAAATTGGTCAGTTTTGCTACATTTAGACTCGCCCCTGGCTTCCTGGTCCACAGGGGAGGCAGAGGCGACGCTTCCTCTGGCTGCTCCACCAGATGCCGCTCTGCTTCCACCAACTCCTCTAGAATCAGGATGCGGAGGACAAGTAGGCAAATCATTGAAATTCTGCCCCAACTCCTGCAATCAACACATAGGAGTTAGTTTTCCATAGTATTAAGATATTTACAAATTACAATGTTAATATACTTACAGCGGCTGGCGGATTTTGATGATGATGCTCTGTGTACTGCTATGGTATCACCTGTACCAACTCAAGTACGTTCTAAGTCCTCTCCAGAACTTCACCTTCCATCAGTTCATCAGCAGTTACCTGGGCTAGGTCCTCTGGGCCGGTGTACTCGAACCCATAGTGGATCCTCTCTTGTAGAGGTTGTATTCGGCATCTAATGAAGCTGGCAACTACTCCAACTCCACTAAGGCCTTGGTCCTTCAAGGCTCGGATTTGCTTGAGGAAAGGACGAATACCCATGTCTCCTTATCCCAATGATTGTTGGGCACTAGCATGGTGTCGCTATGGACTTCTAGGGGAGGCCACATGTTTCCAGCATAAAACCACTTGGCTCTCCAATTTTTCATAAAATCCACCAGGGTATAGTGGATATACTCATTCTTCCTCCCCATGCAAAATTGAATACCAGCACCCCCCAAACGCTTGGATTTGCGGCGTCTGGGTGCGCTTTTAGTTTGAAGAAATAGCAGAAAAGAGTGATGGAGGGGGAATACCAAGGAAAGTTTTACAAAGATGAACAAAAATCAATAGATGTAGAATGGAGTTAGGGTTCAGATGGTTCAGGGTTATGTTGTAGTAATGCAAAAACCCTTGTAAAAATGGACAAGCTGGCAACCCTAACCCATGCTGGATGAATAGAATAAAGATCACAATTTCACCCGGTTCAAGATTGGGAATGTGATGCTCACCAGGTGCCTTCCATTCCCCTAGCTTTTGGTCAGGGAGGTAGCCCTGATCGCGGAGCTTCTAAAGGTGCTTCCACTTTGTGCTTGCGCCAGCCAGATCTAGATGGCGATGGCCATCTCCGGCATCTCCAGCGCCCTCTTCTCGGCAACCTTCTTGGCGGCGGTGCTCGGGTTGTTACCCTTACCCATCAAACAGAGCTCTTTTTTAGATCTAGGGTTTGAGGGAGACGATGCTCACAGCAGGCATGGGGGCTCAAGTAGAATGCAAAATATGATGGACAAAGAAGACGCATAGGGTGGTTATCTTTTATATAGGGATTCCACTACCGAGCGGCCCGATAATCACACCAATGGGCACAACATTTTGGTTTCCCTTCCATTTTAATGACGCTGCGTGGTTTGATACGACGGTTGCACGCCTTTTCATGATTTCCCATGCGTTAGAATGTGTTTAGGCTTATTCATTTGATTTCCTTCATCTGGGTACCAGCCACGATATGACTGTTATTTACACAGCCACATCGTGCAGTACCTAGATGATTCTGTAGTACTTGGACAATTGCTTAACAGTATGCACTACACAACGTAGTACTTGGATGAAGATTTTTTATTCAACAACAGTACCATGGATACAAAGTTGAACACTTTACAAGATTCAAGATCACTCAATACAAGATTTTTTTAGTCAATAACAAAGATAGCACCTATTCAGATATAACAGAGTACTCATACTCTAAGTGCTTCTCAGTAGGTACTTTTTCTACCCTATGCACCTAGATCCAAGAGAAGAGTCATGCATCCGGGTAGATAACAGAAGTGCAGTGTGTCCTAGCCTAGAACCTTGGGTAGACTGTCCGACTACAAACATGTGTTGGCCACCAACCCTTAGGAGCATAGCTACTGTAACAGGAAGCCTGTAGGCTAGTATGTAGGTTGAGCTACTCGCACATCTTGCCACCCAGCCGATGCCATCTATACACATTCGAGTCCGGGTATGACCCTTCATGGACAGACGTCGATAGGCACCCTAGAAGAACTAACATGGGACTGCAGGATGTGCTACCCCACTAGCCTTCACAAGATTTCTTCTAGTTGTAGATCTAGACTACTCTACTATCCACAACTATCGGTTTATCCTACCTCTAAACCCTCTCACAAGAATTCTTCTAGTCACTACAGCTCTTGGTTATGCCAACCTAGTACTCCCGGGGGCTGGTCTACTTCGCTCACAACCATATTTGTAAGCTACAAACTCTGAGCCACTTTGCTTCTTCTATAACTAAGGTTCAAGTGCTTGCTAGGGGGGTTTTATAGGAGTTTTGACAATGTCTATAGACCAGGTTCACGCGGAATACATAGACAAACTATTGACTCCTATACAAGTTCACGTGCTACACTACAAGGGTACAATGCATCCCACTACACCTTTTTAGTGTACAGGCAGCCTTTTCCCAGCACATGTAAAGTTACAGTACACCTGGTAGCATCTTTGATGGCATATTCTCACGGATATACTAAGCATCTTTGGACCAACAGTACTAGAGCTTTGCATGTGAGTTCGATAGTCCTTCCTGCTTTTGTACAAGCAGACAATGCAAAAATTTCCATTGGCACTCTCGTCCTCGAGTATATTCTTTTTTTATCCTTGTTTTGAGTACAAGTACTCGAACACAGGCTCAGGGGCTGTAGGGTACATATCCTCTATGGGTGTTTTTTCTTTTAGACCCTCTAACTCTTTGTTTTGCAAACAGCAAGAGGCTCAGGGGCTACACTCAATGAGTGCACTTTCCTAAAAAGTGCACGTCACCCAGAGGCTTTATAGAGCACCTCATGGCTTCACTCACGAAAGCACTCGGATTACACTTATTTCTACTCGACAAGACTACAAGGAACAAGAAGTCTTCTGAGTTCAACCATGACATGCTTGGGGGCTTGATGGACTAGGGTCCTAGGGGTTTCCTATAATAGAACTGTCCAATTTATAAGAGCACAAGTACAATAGCAATCACCAAAGCGATCAAACCGTCATACTTGAGCTCATATAAACCTAGTCCAATGAAATCATGAAGGATCTCAAACAAACCAACATACAAACCAAGATCATACATGATTCAACACAACCAGTCACGTGTTACATCATAGTTCACAAGTATCTCAGACCCGACAGTCATATGGTTGGAATGGTTGCCTTGTACATGCTCTTTGGAGAGAAGTATGGGTGTGAGTTTGGAATTGCTCAGCTGGATGTACATCGATTGCAATTGCCGCCCTCCTCAGATATGGATACCACTTGTCATTTCACTATCATTGTAGCTAATGCAACTGGAACATTGAGATGATAATAAGGCTACTACTAGATCATGAAATATATTCTAATTGCTTACCACATGCTTGAAAGTAGTACAAATGCTTACCTAGAATGGTTAAGTAATGAACTTGATGTGACTGCTAAAACCTTGAATATCAGGATGCACCATTAGTAATGCTTCTCTTCAAAAAACAACTAAACAACTAGCCAAATAGGCCCTGCATATCCTTGAGAGTCGGGATACTACTCCCACCTAGTCGGGTATGTCTTGCGGAGTACATTGTGTACTCAGGGTTTTATCCCCCTTATTGCAGGTAATAGGTGGATGCTGGAGCTAACTATTGCTATGTGCGGATACCTCCTGGTGGTCTCAGTGAGACTTCCTTATCGCCGTGATTGTAACATTTTACTCTTACATCTCTACTTCTGTTTCAATATTCAAAATTGTTAAATTTCTGCTGCTTTTGTATAAAATGACATTTCTTTCGCTGATATCTATTTGTAATAACTCTGATTTTTATAATCTTGTGATATATGAAATGATTAAGAATGATGGATATTTTATTCACTTATTTATGATCCTGATGAAAACATGGTTAATCGAGTTCTCCCTTTGGGTGGGCTTGATAGACTACTAGGTTTAACTTGGTCTCTTGTGTGCTTTGTGTCAAATGGCTGACAAGTACACTCAGGATTAGGTTAAATTGGATGGTTCTGCCACACGTAGCTAGAGCAACAGCCTCTGTAATTGAGCATACGAATACAAGAGCACCCGCACCACAGGAGTAGGGATTAGCGTGCACCGTGCCCCCAAACTAGTATAAATCTCCGTGTCTCACAAGCTACCATCTAATTCTGTCTAAGCGATCATGTTGCTAGATATTGCCAGAGCAAAACAATCGACAGTTGGCGCGCCAGGTAGGGGCCTTTCATGTTTAGACTAATATTGTGTTTTAGATGGGAAACGTCTTTAACTTTGGCGATGAACTAGAGGAGGAGCAGTCGGGCAAAAGGATCACCTTCGGCAAGCTCGACTTCATCACCAACCAATTTGGGGATCTATGCCTCTAGGAGCCAAAACCAACTAAGAAGGGAGAGTAGTCCCTCTAGATCCATGCCTTTGCTGCTGGATTAGAGGAGGCTATGGACGTAGGACCAGATCCCCTGAGGAGGTACCTAAGGCGCTATGCCCACCTCTTCATTGAGGATGGGTGAGAAGGTGAGCCTGTCCCTACTCTTCATATCAGCAAAACCATGGATCTTGACTCCACTTTGAATCTAACATCAACACCTCACCGTTCTATGTCCCAACCTCTAAACGACGACAACACATAGCGAGACACTCTCATAGGCTATGGTGGAACCCACCAAACCTCCCATAGAGGAACACCAGCTGCCAAACCCAATGGGCTGAGATGACATTGACAACACCCCCGACCAGCAAGTTTGGTGGGACGACGTAGATGTGTCCTGACTCATCAATCTTGTAGCTTTTTATTGTTTTCTCTATAGTTGCGACCAGCTACTTGAGAATTCAGACTCAGATCATGATGATGATGAGGTCACCCCACCTATGGTGGGTTCTAATACTAGGCCCTCATCAGATGAGCAGCCAAAGCTCAGACAACCCCCTCCAATGGAGGGATAAAACGCTCCCCACGACAGGGAAGAATTAGGAAATCGCACAACCGAACACTCAGATGTCGACCCTGCATAGGGAGACTCCCAACCCTGGCCACCTATTTTCACCAAGGGGCCAGTGGCCGTGAAAAAGAACGGTGGGAAATACCATCGACGAATAATGTTCACGAGCAGATCTATTCAGAGAAAACTCGTGCGGCCACTGATACCTTCTGAACCGATCAAAAAAGCTAGAAACTCTACCGACCAAGGCATAATTGAATGACTATACCAGTCGATCCATCATGTCCCTTCGGTCCCACAAGCAGTTGCTCTTGCTCCGCTGACTACTCGGGTGGTGATACCCAAACTGGACTAACCCTCCACTGACTAAGGATTCTGATCGCACAAAGGGGACGATGAAGCATTCTGGGAGCTAGGGCAGCAACATCGCCACCCTGAAACTCCAACCTTGCTGCCAACTTTCACCCCCCCCAAAAAAATACATCCCGGTAGCAAGAGGATGCTAATGCCTAGAGAGACAATCGGCGATCATCAGTTATGTCAATTTCATCTTCACCCTAGTTATTTTTCTCGTTATATTACACTTTGGGAGAATTTACATCTATCCATTTGATGAGAATATATACCAACATCTCCTGAGCACCTCGAGGAGAATATACCCAAATCACTCAGGGGCTGGCTATATCAGAATGACCCAGCTATGAAAACCTATAGTGAATCATGATCGAGGGTTGCGCTAACCCACCACTGCGATCAGAACTGTAGAGATGGTCCTACGGACCTCACACCCACTTCCTTTCTCTTTCCACCGATCGAAGTCTCATAGGCCTTGAAATGGTATAAGTGACTAACCAAAACCTCAGGTGGACTTTGTCAGGACATTCTGTTCTTGCCGGACAATCCCCATGTAGTTAGTCTATAACTTAAACAAGCATCAAACACTAAAGATGAAGAAAGGCAAATGACCAAAAATAAGTGTGAAGACCATGCAGAACATAAGTTTATTGTGGACGCCACCATTTCATTCTAAACATATTGGGGACATCACCCCAAATGCCAACTAAGAACATACACAAGGCTAAGGCTCAACGTGTTAGTGGCATTACCCACAATCGGGTTTAGGTCAGCCCTGACTCAATCAAAACATGCCATAAACCGAAAGTTGTACGCTTCTGAAACTCAGGAAGCTACTCCTTCAAGAACAATTAAGCAAAGCCTTGGCCCCACATGACAATAGCATCAAATAGCTTAGCCCTAGACATCTCATGAGATATTAAGGGGCCACCAAATTAACGTCGGCGTAGCTACGCTAACCGACCAGTATGCCACCTAGGGAACAACTATGACTAGTCAAACGGCGCCCAAACTTGCAAAAACAACATCAAACTACAAGGTCCAATTTTTATTACACTTTCTTCCTTACAAAGTATCACACTACCTATTCCTAAAGGGGAACGTCCTTGCTGATCTGCTCCACGTCAACGATAGCGGCGATTGCTTTGGCGTTACCACTGAACTTGGCAACCAACCACTCGACGTTCACACTATCGGGGATCTCCTCCACGGTCAAAAACCTGGGTGTCACCCTACGTAGGTCCGTCTGATGACAAAGACAGAGATGAGCTATGTTGGCAGTCACTAACGACAATATTTGACTGCCAATTATTATCCAAAATAGGAGAAATAAACATACTTTTGACACATGCATCTACTATTGACATTGTTCCACTTGTATTGGAGAAATCATATTCTGCAGGAATCATATTCGAATACAAGTGGAAAATAAACAAAACTAAGCAAAAAGGCACAAACAGAAGGTGTAAAGCAGAAATGCGCAAATGAAATACATGGAGAAGCCCACCTACACATCGAATCTAGGCCGAGCACCGATGTGGGAGGGGCCTAGGCCCACCCAGGAACCGACCACACAAAGGTAGTCAAGAGTTGGCCCCACCTAGGTGCGGGTGCACTAGGGGTGCGGCCACACCCCTGCTGCTGCCACCTAGGCCTAGCTTCCACCGACTAAAACATGGCGGCATGCAATGGTAGTTTTGGCTGGTTTCCTAATTTATCTATGCCAAACCGACCATGTTGTCACTATATAAGCATGGGTGGAGCTCTCCTTCAAGACACACCATCATTTGGAGCTACACCTCACTACCACCTCTTGTAATTTTACTTTTAGTAGTTTTGTGAGCAAGCCAAAAGCTACTTGGAGAGCTTGTCTACTTGGAAGAAGAGCACTTTGGTATGAATAATACTATGAAGAGTTCTTCCATAGTCATGCTCTCATATCATTTATATAGTAGTGCATATGAACTAGTGTATAGTTTTTAGGTTATAATCATGATATATGAACTAGCATATAGTTTATGTGTTATGATCTTAACATGTCCAACTTTTTGCTTAATCATTCATATAAATTATATGAATAGAAGTATAACTAGGGTTGAGGTGGTGGTTCGTCGTTCCTTCGGGTTTGCCTATATTCTTACTTGTCAATCCATAGGGTTGGAGTCCTAGGGGGATATAGGTAGTTTCCTTATACATAGGCATGGTGCTTGGGTACATAGGAACCTTTGGATATGATGGTATCCCATGATTGAGGGGTAGGCCATAGGTGGTGACAGCCCTGTCCATTCCTTGTAATCCTCCATGTTTGGGTATTGTGTAGGAGTCTTAAAGTCTCTCGTGTTTGCTGGCAGACCAGTGCTCGGAGATCTCCCGGTCCATCTTAAACTTAGCTCTAACTCTAGTCATATAACTTGTATGATCATTAACTATTCTTTCCATGGCTATATTAGAACATGCTGGCTCCATGTAGGAATATTCTTTTATTCTTTGTTTTCCTTTTATCCTTGAGGTTGACCTAGATGTGTGTCCACTATCCATGAAATATTGTTTTTACCCCTGTCATGCACTATGGTCCGCTATGCAAGTATGTAATCATGTTTATGCTCATGCTAGACTCTTAATACCTTACCCTCCTTTGGGAAAATATAAATAATGATACCCCGAATACTTCTAGGTAAAATACTACAATGATAGATCCATACGCTTGCGGATATTTTCTATAATTGTTAAGAACTATCATAGCTGGTGTTTCTTGGTGGCATTCCTAAGATTAACTCAATCTTAGTAATGGTGTTAAGAAATACCAACAGGCATTTCTAGCTCCATCTGTGGTAGAACCAAATAAATTTATAAGAGCACAAGTACAATGTCAACCACCGGAGCGGTTGCGCTATCATACTTGAGCCCATATAAACCTGATAGTCCGTCGAGTGTCGCGAAGGACCTCGAAACATAACCAACATACAAATCAAGATCATACATGATTCAACATACATGCCACATGTTATATAAAGTTCACAAGTAGTTCAACATACATCGGAGTCTGAATAAAGTTATTACAACCCAATGTTCAAATTTAGTAGCGGAAGCAACATAGTTTTAAAACCATCACACACATGGTTTAGATACATGCTAGTTCCATGATCAAGTCCAACAAAAAGCAACCTGAACAAACTAATATAGAAGGACCGTGCCTATGGTCTCACTCCTCGTCCACAGCTAGAGAGAAGCAGTTCTTGCAGTAACTATGATACATAGTACCATCTGCAACAAGTGGGAACCCTGAGTACAAGAATGTACTCAGATAGACTTACCCATCATAAACCAAAAATAAAGAGACACCAAGGATTATGCAAGGCTATAGAAGGTAGAGCTGGCTTGACAACATTTTGCATAAAAGCAGAAGTAGTATATGTCTTGATCTGTTTAGTTATTCTAGCAACAAGTTATACTTATTCAAATTAAGCATGTCTAGGTTGGCACCTGTACTAGAGCAATCACTTGATTTAAGCTAAAGCAAACAATAGTAACCATATCCGTTGTAGTATTTTCATATTTATCATAACCATCACAATCCATCAAGTTACTATGATGAAGGAGCTCAGTCAAGTTTCTCACTATCCGGGAGAGATGGAGATTCAAATCGATTACAACTAGCTGGGCAAAAATCTAACACAAACCCACACTTCCTCGTCGGGGTCATGTCGGGTCACCTTTGCTACAACTCAGGACTCAACTTCGTGGGTTCGATCAGTGCTGCACCCTCAGGGACTAACTAGCTATTAGGATGCTTAGGCCTGGCCAACCCTTGGACTCATATCCGGTTCCCCACACATCCTTACTACCTCCAGTGTGCGCACTTGGAGAGAACGACTCCCAGCCTGAGTTGAGCTACTCGGCTTCATGGTCAAAATGAGTTATCCAGCTAGCTAAGTGAGAGGCTACGTTCAAAATTACATGAGGGCCTACAATGATGTGGTCCTTAAGCGGCTTGGACGAAATCACAAGTGTCATCCTACAACCTAGACTCTGCCCGACCTCCCTTTACATCATCACATGGTTATTTTCCACAATAGCAAATATAGCCAACCATGATCAGGTATCCACCTATATCTCGCAGGTGATAGGAAATCACCCGACTTCTACCGAGCTAACCATGGCTAAGCATATATTCGATCCTAGACCTATGCAGGGTTCAAGGTATGTATTTCTGGACAAGGAGATTATATGCATCAAGTGTTTCCAAACAACTCCTACAACCTAATGCATCAAACATAAAGAACTCAAGTCAGTATTTTATAAAACATGGGAGACTTAGTGTCGGGTTCATAAACCCGGGGTCCCTAATGGGCCTACTTCCAAGCAAAAGCTTGGCCTAGCAGATGGCATTACAAATAATGCGCAACTCCTAGGCTAGCCTAGATACCTAACAATAGGCCAAAAGAGCAATCCAGTCTCCGACCAGAAGGCATGGCCAAGGAGGGGACGATGCTCGCTTCTGACTCCGACCTGCTTCTCCGACCGGAAGGCTGGGCCAAGGAGGGGACGATGTTCGCTTCTGACTTCAACCCGCTTCCCTGACCGGAAGGCCTAGCCAAAGAGAGGACGATGCTCACTTCCGACTCCGACCCGCTTCTCCAGCCAAAAGGCCTGGCCAAGGAGGGGATGACACTGGCTTCCGACTCTGACCCACTTCTCTAACCAGGAATACACCGAACCTCTACTTATCTTAATTAGCCTAAGCATCTAAATAACAAGCATCAAGCTCACACAAAGCAAACAAGTCAAGAAACTAGATGCAAGTGAATTATAGAGCAATAAATAGCTAACTCTGTACCACCAATCAAAATTGGGCACAACCAACTGTACCAACAGGTTATATACATCACCAACATGTTAAAAAGTATAATGGTTGGACCCAAATCAATTTTAAATAAGCCTTTATTAATTTATCAAATAATTTAGATGAAAATTGGAACTGCTACTTCCAATGCTAAATAAACTCTGGAAAAATTACAACAGCCTACACATACTCCCAAGAGTCTACTGTTAAAACATCATGCCATTTGAACAAGTATAACTATCTCTACAAAAATGACAATTTACATAGGCTTATAACCACTTAAATAGGTTTAGCATAGTAAAAAGTGTCGAACAACAGATTTCCTATTTTTCTTACATTCCTCATAACACCAGAATACTGTGGAAATTAATTCATGCCCATAAGTTACATAAATTTACCACAATTAATTTCACAAGAATTTAGCATTTAATCAAGCTAAATTACAAAGTCTTACTCAAAGCATGCTCACTATAGGTTTAATATTTTCCTATCTACAGCATGTCAAAACAAGACCAACAAAATTGGAATCACATTTTTAGCATCTCCCTAACTCAAGTTATACATTTTACAAGATTAATAGGTATTAAACAAGATAAATTCAAACAGGGTATAAAACTATAGCACATACCAAGTTTCACATTTTTAACAGATAGTACTCATCAAGATGAAGCTAACAAAATTTGGTTCACTCAATTTGGACACTCCTAGAATTAGTTATGAATTTTACAAATTTGCATTGATTTCTGTAAAAGAATAAAAGAAAAACATTCAAAACCCCTAGAATCTGCTAAGTGCACCCAGTGTAGTACACCCCAGAGACGCTGACACCTAGGTCCTATGGTCAACCTGCCCCACCCATCATACATAGAGAGCAGAGGTGTCGTTTGACCAGCGAAGAGCTTGCCGATAGCGAGGTCTCCAGCGACACGGTCATCACCATCCACTTCCCCTCGTCATTCCGCACACAAAGAGCTAGATGGTTGAACCTATTATGGTGGTTAGGCATGGTGGCAGCGCTCATGGCTGACGGTGGAGGCACGCAGTGGAGCTCTAACCATCTTCGGCCATAGCAAGCTCAGGCGAGCTCAGCTATGGCTTTAGGATGACCTAACGGAGATCTAGGGTTAGGATTAGGGCTTTTGGAGGCACTGGTGAGACACGACCACATGCATGGAGGCATGGCAGCATGGGCACAATGGCGGTGTCATGGCATTCCGGTGAGCCAAGCGGCAGCATTGTTCAAGCGTCTTCCATTTGAGCTTCACCGTCCTAAGGCTAAGCCCTAACGCCTAGAAGCAAGAGAGGAAGAAGACGAGGCGAGGGTGTCCACGGTTGTGTGTATGGTAGTAGCACGGCCAGTTCATAGCAGTGTAGTGCGGCGTTCGACCTCTACCAAGGCCAGCATTGGCCAAAGGCCAATGGCTATAGCTACCACTAACCCTAGCGACTATGGAATAGGGGAGATAGGGAGTAGTTGAGGTGCGAGGTTGCTCGGCCATGGCGAGCTAAAGCTTGGTGGCACAATGGTGGCAATGGTGATGGCGTAGTCACCCTAGGGTGCTCACCTAGGCTCGAACGGTGCCGTTAGCGGGTCGGTGCGGTAGAGTGCGACACGACAGAGATGTGGGTGAGGCGAATCAGATGGTGGTGCAGCGTTGGTATCTAGCTTGGCCAGTGAAAGCTCGGCGATGGCACAGCACGGTGGTCTCTGCTTTGGTGTTGTGCGAGGGCGAGAGAGGGATGGGAGAGAGCGAGTGAGAGTGAGAGATAGAGTGCGAGGCCATGCTACCTTTAGTGCCACCCCGACCATAGCGTGGGCCCGGCGCTGGCGTATGACAGCCATGTGGTGGCCATGTCCTACGCTCGATCGACCATGATGTCGCCTAGTCAAGGGCTGGTTTAGGCCTGATGAACCGACTAAAACCCAATTTTCATCCCTCCAAATCTCCCAAACCGTGCAGTGATTTGATCAACCAATTTCACCAATTTGTAGAGCTACAAGAGTACTACAACTTTGTTTAAAGAAATTTGGCCAAATTTGAAATGGTTTGTAAACTAAAATTCTACAAAGATGGCTACATGCAAACTGAAATGCAGTCTATGACTTGGCCGGTTTTTGGAGATCTAAAACAGCATTAAGTTGATTTTTGTGAGCCTTGTTTGACTAAGCTAGGCACTGATTTGGTTCTTGACCCTTAAACAAAGTTTGTTCTACATGATTAAAACTACAACTTTTATTTAGGTTCCACTACCATGCCAGCTCTCTAAGTAGTTAGTCAAGATAGGTCAAACAATTAACATGATAAAGGCAATTTCTAGGAATACCAACACTTAGAAGCATTTTTGGACCAAGTCATGAATATAAACATGGTTCCATTTTTCATCCTAAGTGTGTCTAAGTTGTTTTGGTGACCAAATAACACCCACTTGCATTATCAAGCATGATCACTAAGCATTCAAAAGGCAATTTAAGCATTTTATGAAAGGAATCACAATTAGAAAATGTATCATTTCATGCTCATGAATGAATGAATGATGCCAGCCCCTCCCCCTTATAGGAATCTCGTCCCAAGATTGAAGTACCTACCATTTTTCATAAAATGCGGGGTAAACTTCACGTAGATAATCCTCTCTTTCCCATGTTGCATCCCGTTCACTGTGATTACTCCACATTACTTTGTGGAACTTAATCACTCAGTTCCGAGTTACTCTGTCTTTACCATCCAACAGCTATGCCAACTTTTCTTCAAAAGCTATGTCTTATTCTATCTTGATATCTATAGTTTCAACTCTTTCTTCAGGGACACCTAAGCATTTCCTCAATTGAGAGATGTGAAAGACACTGAAAATAGTTCTCATCTCTGGAGGTAACTATAGTTTGTAGGCTACTCTTCCACTTTTCTCAATGATCTTGTAGGGACCTACATACCTAGGTGCAAGTTTTCTTTTCACACCAAACCGTTGTACTCCCTTCATAGATGATACCTTTAGGTATACATAGTCACCTACATCAAACTCAAAAAGGTCTTCTTCTTTTGTCAGCATAGCTCTTTTGTCTAGATTGAGCAGCTTCAATGTGTTGTTGGATGATGCAAAACCTGCTCTTTAGCTTCCTTGACAAAATCGATACCATAGTACCTCCTCTCCTTGGGTTCAACCCAATTCAAAGGAGTTCTACATTTCTGACCATATAAGGCTTCGAAGGCAGCCATCTTAATACTCTCTTGGTAACTGTTGTTATAGGAAAACTTAGCTAAAGGTAGCCACTTTTCCCATGAACCTTTTGAAGAGATTACACATGCCCTTAACATGTCTTCCAATATTTGATTCACTCGCTCAGTGTGTCCAGATGTTTGAGGGTGATAGGTAGAACTTCAAATTAAGTTGGTGCCTAACTCCTTGTGCAAGTGCTCCTAGAAATGAGCAATAAACTGAGATCCCTATGTAACACGATGGTTCTTGGTACATGTTGGGTATCAATATTAGGGATACCCAAAGCAAGGAGGTTAGCGCCCACGCTGACTTCCTCGGATGAAGCAAGACGTATTAAAAGGTCTTGTCCGACCCCAAGGCCACGGGGGTCTCACCCAAGGCCGCAGGCTCTGCCTCGCTTGACCCCTTGGGTGCGGGCTCCATCTTGCTCGACTGTAAGGACGCGGTTTCTGCCTCACTCGACCCCTTGGGTGTGGGCTCCGTCTCGCCTGACCCCAAGGCCATGGGGGTCTCACCCAAAGCCGTGGACTTTGCCTCGCCCAAACCCTTGGGTGCGGGCTCCATCTTGCCCAAACCCAAAGGCCGCGGGGGTCTCACCCAAAGCCGCGGACTCTGCCTCACCCGACCCCTTGGGTGCGGGTTCCATCTCACACGACCCCAAGGCCACGGGGGTCTCACCCAAAGTTGTGGACTCTGCCTCACCCGACCCCTTGTGTGTGGGCTCTGTCTTGCCCAACCCCAAGGGCACGGTTTCCATCTCGTCCAATGGGGACCCATACCACCGCCAACCACTCTAGGTCCAAGCATATGGGCCTAGGTCAAAACTCTAACATCAAGAAAGAGACTAGCATGCCTCAATGTAACTCGTGGCCATGATAGGCCATACCTGAGGATTCACATCAAGAATAGCGTCGGGCGTGCTGGTGCTGTTCTGCCTAACCCTCGTATGAATGCTGACAGGCATGTCAGTTCACCACGATGTCCGCCAGAACGGAATGGAATGCCATGACCAATAGACAATGCCTGTGCATGGCATCAGTGATGAACAGGGCCATGATGTGGAGTCATCCCTATTGACATCTACAGGGTTGGTGAGACCCACATGAAGAGGAAGAAGGACCCGGCGATCCAAGAAGCCTTCTTCTATCTCTCGTTCTTCTCCTTTTCCTCTGTTGTAACATGTGCTTTCCCTTCTCCTATAAAAGGGGAAGTAAGGCACCCTATGAGGAGGGGGGAGGTACACACAAAGCCAGATCATGAGATAAATACACAAGAGCACGACACGAGCACACAGCTGAGTAGCGATCAAGCTCTCAGCACCCGTTCACTCCTTTCATTAGAGACTTGGGATCCTTTCCATCTCTCGCCTGCTTGTAACCCCTACTGTAAACCAAGTACCGATAACACGAGCAGCAGGAAACTAGACGTAGGGACATTCTGCTCGAACTAGTATAAATCCTTGTGCCTCCGAGCACACCATCCGAGCTAGATGCATAAATACAAATTTACTCGTCGTTGGTCTAAAAACACCAACAGTTGGTGCGCCAGGTTGGGGCTTTTTACGCATCTTGACATCCACTTCAGGCCTTGGATGGCTAATCATGATGTCAGCTAGATCCTAGGTGCGCATGTGCGCTTTGGGAACCTAGACTCCATCATCATGATGGGAGGAGAGTTGGTGCAGGCTCTTGTTGCCGTCCAACCTCTCCACTCCGCCGGCCTCAACGTGATCACTGAGGCACTTGAGGAGCTATGACTGCATGCACCAGAGGCCCACACCCCCAGGAGTGACCAGCTCATGGGGTTCGATTATAGGAGGATAGAGCATCAGCTCGGCTCCTTCCTAGGACCCCGACCGTCCTAGGATGACCTAGGCCACCTTACCTTCTCGTTCGCCAACGTCATGACATAGCTCACCGGAGGAGAGCCGCTCTCCCTAGTATAACTCATCCGGAGCACCCCGATAGCTCTCCCATTTGGCCTGCGCAACGCTATAGAGACCATTGCCCACCTTGTGGCACAACGCACGCCCCCATCCCTCACGAATGACGAGTTCATGGGGATGACTGAATATGTCGTGGAATCTTTCCATGACCTCCTCGTAGGAGAATCGGAGTTGCCCTCCAACTCTAACTCCAATAATGGGAGCCATCACCCCTCTTGCGAATGTTTCATGGCAGGTACCCCCAAGGGATACGTTGAAAGCATCCACGAGGGAGAGGCTACCCCAATGAATGGCTCTAACAATGAGGTCGAGGGGGATGTAGGGGCCCCACCTTGCCTATGGGTAGAGCAGCTGAAGGCCCGACACCAAGAGCTCGAGGAAGCATGACTCTAGCTCGAGCATGAATGTGTAGAGCTCGAGCGAGAGATCGAGCACCATCGAGACAGTGGGCGTGCGCGCGGCATGGCACGCGACATGAACTGGACGATCATCGACGACGACGAAGCCCTCCTGCAGTTCACCTGGGCAAGCCAGAACATCGCTGCTGTGGCGGCCTTGCTCCGGGGCTTCTGGGGCCCATGACAACCAAGGATCGTCGGGCCCATCACAAGATTCACACACTACTCGAGCATGCGGCGGCACAACAGGTCGAGAGCTCACTATCCCAATGATGCGAGCTTGACGCCAGCCAGCGCGTGCCCTTAGAGCAACCCAACAGGGACATGTTAGTCCACTAGGAGCAACAAGGCGGTAGGCCATGTGCCACGGTTATAGTGCATGAGCATCTTGGCCTCTACCGTGACGTGTGTGACACCCTCGATGCCCGTAGGCATACCCACAGCGATGCAAGGGAGGAGGCTAGCTATGGGTACCACCCTCGGCGTGGCAGATGCTACGACAGCGACGAACACCAAAACTTGAGCCCTAACTTGCTGGGATGTTAGGCCTTTGGCTGGCACATCCTCAGCGTCATCTTCCCACCATGGTACCGACTGCCGACCAACATCCTAAAATACTCTAGGGAAATGAACCTTGGACTATGGCTCAAGGATTATTGGCTTGCTTGTCAAGCCAATGGAGTGGATAATGATAATTTCATTATCCGTAACCTTCCATTATTCAAGGCTGATTCAGCGCGAACGTGGTTGGAACACCTTCCGCCCAACCGAATCCAAAGTTGAGCGGACCTAAAAGAGATCTTCATGGGAAACTTCCAGGGCACATACACGCATCCTAGGAACCCATGGGATCTCAAAAAATACAACAAAAGTCTAGGGAAACTCTTCATGGGTACATCTAGGGCTTCTCCAGGCAGTGTAACAAGCTGCCCAATGTCACCAACGCCTACATCATTGGAGCTTTCTTGTATGGGACCACCTGTGAGTCCTTGGTTCACAAGCTAGGAAGTAAGGGACCACAAACCACCAAGGAGCTCCTCGACATTGCCACCAGCCATGCCTCAGGTGAAGAGCCGATCGGGGTGATTTTTGACCGCCTCAAAGGCAAGGCAAAGTGGGATGAGGACGCAGGCAGTGGCATAAGGGCCCGCTCATGGCCACTATTGACTACAAGGGGAGTCAAAAGCCCACTGAGGGTACCCTAGACCACTTTGAGAAGCTACTCGAAGGGCCATGCCTGAACCATGCTTTCTCCGTCAAGCACCTATACAAGGATTATGTCCTCATGAAGCGGTTCTTGTGAGGAATCTCCAACAAGGGGGTCATAGGAAGGAGCCTAGGCTAGCCATAGATGATGCCAATGGGAAGGACGATAGATTTTCGACGCTGGATGGCTGCCTCATGATCTTCGGAGGGTCAGCGGCCTATGACTCTAGGTGCCACTAGAAGCTTGCGTGCCGTGAGGTCTATACGGTCGAACCAGCCATGCCTTCTTTCCTTTGATGGTTGGAGTCTGCCATAACCTTTGATCGGACTGACCACCCGGAAAGTGTCCCATAGCTAGGAAGATATCCACTCATGGTTGAGACAAAGCATCTCACCAAGGTGCTGATGGATGGAGGTAGCGGCCTCAACATCATGTACTCTAAAACGCTCAATGCCATGGGCGTCGATCGAACGTGCATCCAGCCAACCGGGGCACCTTTCCATGGCATCATGCTAGGAAAGTAGGCCATGCCACTTGGGCAGATCAATCTGCCCATCACCTTTAGGGATCCAACCAATTATAGGATGGAGACCCTTACCTTTGAAGTGGTTGGGTTCCACAAAACCTACCATGCCATCCTAGGACATCCATGCTACGTGAAGTTCATGGTCATCCCCAACTACACCTATAGGAAGTTGAAGATGTTGGGTCCATGTGGGGTCATCACCATCGGCACCTCCTTCCAGTGCGCCTACGAGTGCAACATCAAGTGCTGGGAACACGTGAGGGCCCCCGCACATGGGTCCAGAGGGGTGTGAGTTTGCGCAGACTCCGCAACCACTGGCGGCTGTCCTAGAGCATCCACCATAGCGCACTCCCGGGACGGACAATGGCGGGGCGCCATGTCACCAATGCTGGAACCGTCGCTCTCGCCCTCACCATCTAGGAGTTCATGGGAAATGGCAGGAACGTAGCCTACCATTCCCACGAACTCGGATGTGAGGGGGGATGGTGCCAGCATCCTTCGGTGCCCCTGAGCGAATGCGTCCGCGGAGGACATGAGGCCATAGGGGAATTGATCGTATGGTGTTTGTGGTGTGGGCGGTACATTCCCTCTAGGTGATTGGTGGGAGATAGTAAATAAAGGGCGAATAGTAGTACGCATATTACTTATAGTGAGGTTTGAGCAGAGAGTTTGCTTGAAATGAAGCGCAGATGCCGCGTCGTTGAAGTTGCGTGTCCCGAAGTCAATGGAGGATGTCTCCCCAACGGGTGCCAGGTCGTGAGTCTCCTCATGGAGGTGGAGTACGCCGAGTCAGTCGGCGACGAAGTCCAGGCTTCTGAAGAGGAAGGCCTAGGATGGCCGAAGACGGGTGGAACCCAAATCCCAGCGGGCGAGAGTGTGGGAAACACCAATGAGCCAAAGCAAATCATATCGCCCGAGTCCGCCATGGTGGGGGTGGCAGAAAGATGGGCCATCCAATGACCAAAAAAGTGTTGAACGTATAACGTCTTCCCTACGGACGACGCCAATTATCAGTGCAGAAAGTGATCAACTAGTGAATATTTGTAGTTTTGTTGTATGTTGTGATCGGAGGTGGCCTAGCACTCAATGACACAGGATTTATACTAGTTCAGGCAACATGCCCTACGTCTAGTCGGGGTCGGTCGGTGACTTTATTCCTGAGCCCAGGTGCTCGAAGTCTGCAGTGGGGTTACAAACGAGAGGGAGAAAGATGGGGTGTACAAGAGGTCCGGTCGGCTCCAACCGGAAGGGCCGAGAGTGACCAGAACTTTGTATGAGCTAAGTGTTCAAGTGGGTGCTTGAGGTCTGAACCTGGTGGTTCTGTGGTTGTGAGCTATCGATCTAAGGAACTCTAGCCTACTAGAATCAGTCTTCGGTCGGAGGAAGCGCACCCCCTTTTATAGATGAAGGGGATGGCTTTACAAGTGAGAGAGAAAGGGTGTGTAGGCTACCAAGCCTTGTTGTCCATGCCTACTGAGCCTTGTTTCCCACACCGGCGGCTACCAGATAATGGTAGACGCCTACAACACTATTGATGTCACTGTAGAATGTTAGATGCATACGGGAGGTCGTGTTGCCTTCTTCTGGGATGGTGGACGTTGGTACCTGCAAATATTGTTCGATGCCTAGAGGCATGTGAGGAGTCTCACTATGTTTCCCCGGTATAGTAAATCCTAGCACCTAGACCGCTATCGATGCCCAGAGGCACGTGGAGGGCCTTACCATATGGGAGTTTTAGAGTCCCCTACAATACTGTAGAGAGAGATGTCGACGCCTATAATACTATTTGTGTCAGGTGGCTACAGAGTACTGTTCTGTGTAGGGTATGGTCCCTAGATAGTGGTTTTGACTTGTGAGCCTTGCCTTGCTTTTCTCCGCACGTCTTCTGGTTCCTACCAAGCGGGCGTCCCTAGTCAGATGGCGCCAGTCGGTTTTGGTTGCGCCGGTCAGAGAAGAGCGGTGAGCAGGGTCCTTACGTACCTCGGTCGGAGAGACACGGGGTCAGGGTCAGAAGTAAGGCTCAGAGCAGGCCTTCCAATCGGAGAGGCCATCCAGAGACAGCTGGAGCCCTAATCGAGCGCCCCAATCGGATAGGTGGTCTGAAGTAGCCGACGACCAGGCTTTGCTCTTCTTGGGCCTGGCCTTCTGGTCGGTTGCTGGACTACCCCTTTGCCCTATTGTTTTTAGACTCTTGGGCCGAGCCTTGGTGCAGAAGCTAGTCCTCGAGGGACCCCGGGTTTATGAACCCGACAGGAGCCCCTGAGCCCCTAGGCGATTCAGGTAGAATCGTCCAGGGGATTTTTGTCTTGACGACGGGTGCGCGTGAGCGCACCCACGGGTGTAGCCCCTGAGCCCCTGAACGGTTTGGGCAGAACCATCTGGGGGGATTTGTTTTAGCGGGCGTGTGTGCGTGTTTTCAGTCTGAGATGGAATTTTGTCAACCAAGGTGTCGTTGTGCAGCCAAGGCATTCTTTTAGTTTGTTTTGAGAGATTGGGTGAGAGGGAGCTTGTGGATCCCAACGTCGGTGCGCACCATGGGATCGAGCGAGGGAGTCAGTTAAGTGTTTTGGATGAGACAGAGCTCACTGATCCTAGCATCGATGCGCGCCATGGGATCGAGTGAGGGAGTTAGTTTGGTCGTGAGAGAGCTTACTGATCCTGGCATCGATGCGTGCCGTGGGATCAGGTGAGGGAGTTAGTTTAGACAAACCCTAGCATCGGTGCATGCTGTGGTTTCTAAATAGTTAGTTTAGGGGTCGGACGAGATCGAGACCATGGGTCCTGGTGTTGGTGCGTGCCGTGGGACCGAGCGGGTCAGAGTCGTGGATCTCGTCCTTGGCGCATCCTAGGCGGCCAAGGTAGTTAGTTTAGTTAGTTTTCACACGAGTTTGGAGTTGCGGTCCCTAGATTTTTGGAGCGCAGTCGGAAGTGAAGCAGTTACGCGAGTTCGGTGTCGTGGTCCCAAGCCGTAGCCGGATGTCATAGATCCTATCGACGTGAATTTGGGGTCGTGATCCTAGGGTTTTTTGGAGCGTAGTCGGAAGTGAAGCCGTTATGCGAGTTCGGAGTCGCGGTCCCAAGCCATAGCTGGATGTCGTAGATCCTGTTGACGTGAGTTTGGGGTCACGGTCCTAGGGTTTTTTTGGAGCGCAGACGAACCGTAGTTAGTTAGTTAAAGATTGGACGAGGCGGTGCTCGTGGATCTTGGCGTCGGTGCGCGTTGTGGGACCGGGCGAGTCATAGTCGTGGATCTAGCGAGTTCGAGGTCACTTCCTTGGCGTTTGTCTTGAGCCCCCAAGCCCTATTGGGCCTTCGTGGGGGTCTATGTGAGTTGTGTGTGTTACCCCATCCGGTTCCTCACAAACCAGAGGGGCTGAGTTTCATCGCTTGTCCCAATCGCTCAGGCTCGAAGACTAGCTCGGTGAGTTCGCTAACGGGTGTGATCAAGCAGAATCCAGGTCTGTCGTTCATGACAGGGTCGACATAGCCCTCTTGTGACATTCCACTACTCCTTTACCTACAACCCTGTAGATGCCTAGGTCATTCCGGAGACCGACCCGGGTGGCCTAACGGCCTCCCCTCGATGGAGATTCTGTGGGTCTGGTGAGAGGTTCAGGATCGAACGAGAAGGTTGAGATGACCTGGTCTATCGGACCGGGCTAGGGCCGCATGGTGCTCATCTATGGTTTTCTCCCCTGGCTCTATTGTTTGTTCATGTTGAATGAGGCAACCGCCGCTTCGTGACACAACACAGAGCATTCTGGTGCATTTCACTACATGTGCGATGCTTAGTTCCTGAGCCCCCAGGCGGTTCAGGGCCTGAATCATCCGGGAGGCATGGGCATATGGAATGAATGTGCGTATGGATGTATGAAATGATTGTAAAGAAATAGAGGGGTTGATAGTGCTCACTTTGATGGCTTAAGTGACGGGGTTCGGAGAGCTTCAGTCGGAAATGTTCGACCGGGACCTGCGCTCGTCAATCGTGGGTGAGCCCTTGTGTGAATAGTTTTTGTATTAATGAATGCATGCTCACCTTGATGACCTGAGTGACGGGGTTCAGAGAGCTTTAGTCGGAAATGTCCGACCGGGACCCACGCTCGTCGTTCATGACAGAGTCGGCATGGCCTACATGGGGCGTCCCTTCGCTTCCAACCCGTTGCGCTTGACGAAGCCAAGGGAGCGGAACCGAGCGGATCCCTTGCGGTCGCAGTAGTATTTGCTGTAGTAGAAAATGTAAAAGTTAAGTTTGTGGGGGAGCCCCCATGTAAACGTTTTTATGTGCTTAACGGTTATAATGGTATTTTTGTTTTCTGTGATGGAGTCACTCCGTTCAGGGAAGCTTGTTCCCTTTCATTCCTTTGCTTTTCCTTAGCATAACTTTGTTTTTTTATTTCTTTCTTTCTCATACCTGCCCGTTTGTCCCATAGGCTACAACCTTGGGAGCCTGAGGCATGGCCCACGAGGCTTGGCCGCTTGTAACCATCGGAAAAAGGCGGGGTGCGATCAGTCAGAATGTTTTAAAGCAAAGCTACGTAAGGTAAATTAAACGAATGAACCACCCCTTTGCTAGGGTAGGAAGGAGTTTCTCCACATGACAGTAAACAAAACAGAGAGGTAGTAGTTAAGCATATTGATAGTAGTGTACTCTAGTGGAGCCCCCGAGCGCCCCGGGCCAAAAAGTGTTCGGGTCGGGGTGCTTTTGCATGAGCATATACTAAATAAGTAATGGTAAGACTGAAACTTAGGGGAAGAAAAAAACGACATAGCTATTCCAAGGTGTTTGGAGAGAGCATCGTCGTTGTTGTCCTTTCAGTCGGTAGGCGTCTAGTTGGATCACTTCATCCTTCAGTTGTCTGGATCCTTGCCCGTTGTGCCCCCTTCTTCGGTTGCTGCTTCTTCACCTATGGCCCTGCGCCTCTCATCGTCGAAATGACACAGGCAATGCTTGGCGGGCTTTGAGCCCGAAATAAAGCATAGTGCGTGCTTGGCGACCTACCATGGTATCCTCGACATATCAGAAGGCTGCCATATGAAGACATCATGATTGTCGAGTAGGAAGTCGATGAGCTCGCATTCCTATTTGGCCGGGAGCTGGGTCCCGATTTGCACCATTTTGGCTGGGTTGGTGGGGTCGACACCCACCGCCTTGGTTTCCTTGAGCGGGCGGAAGGCCATCGAGAAGGTCAGTTTGTTACAGTCTGAGACTGCTGGGGTTGATAACTCCATGAGCTGTAGGAGCTCGGATGAGTTGACGACCGTCATGGCGAGCTCATAGTGCTCATGGTCGCACGCAAAGGCATGCGAAAAGGCGCTACTTACGGTGATGACGCCGTTTGGTCCTGGCATCTTCAACTTGAGGTAGGTGTAGTTGGGGATTGCCATGAATCTTGCGTAGCATGGCCGCCCCAAGATGGCATGGTAGGACCCCAAAAAGTCCACCACCTCGAAGGTGAGGACCTCCAAGCGGAAGTTGGCCCGGCCGCCGAACATGATGGGCAGATCGATCTGTCCGAGCGGGTATGCCTGCGCTCCCAGGATTACCCCATGGAAGGGGGAGCCTGCCAGGCAGAGCTCTAACCAAGGGATGCGCATGGCATCGAACGTGTCGATGTATAGGATGTTGAGGGCGCTGCCCCCATCCATCAGCACCTTGGTGAGGTGCTTCTTGTGGACGATGGGGTCAATGACGAGCGAGTAGCATCCTGGTCTCGTGATGTGGGAGGGATGGTCCCTCTGATCGAAGGTGATCAGCGATTTCGACCAGCTGAGGAAGGCGGGGACGGCCGTCTCGGCGATGCATGCCTCTTGATAGCGGATCTTGTGCTAGCACTTGGACCAAATGATGTCGGATCCGCCGAAGATCATGATGCACTGGTTAGGCTTAGGGAAGCCATCTCTGTCCTTGCCTACCGTGCCCCCCTTCTTGGCTGTCGCCTCTTTGCCGTCTCCCTCCTTTGGCCGGCTGGCCTATCAGAGGAAGCATTTGAGGAGCTCACATTCCTTGTAGAGGTGTTTGATGGGGTAGGCATGGTTGGTGCATGGACTGTCCATGAGTTTGTTGATGTGGTCAGGCAGTCCCTATTGGGGCTGCTTGGCCGTGCGATTGGTCGCGGCGACTAGTGCGGAGCTGTCCGATTGGCGCTGATCTTTTTTGTTTTTCTTGCCCCTCTGTGTGGAGGGGCCTTCGTCTGGGTCTATGTGCTTGGCTTTGACCTCATGTTGGCCTCTGCCAAAGACCGCTCCGACTACCTCCTTGCTAGAGGCGTGGTTGGTGGCGATGTCGAGTAGGTCACGGGTGGTACAGGGTTTCAAGCAACCAAGCTTGTGGATCAAGGACTCATAGTTCATCCCGGAGAGGAACGCGCTGATGACGTCTATGTCAATAACATCGGGGAGGGAGTTGCATCGCTAGGAGAACCTATGGATGTAATCCCGTAGGGACTCGTTGGGCTACTATTGATAGCTCTTGAGGTCCCAGGAGTTTCCCGGGTGGACGTACGTCCCCTGGAAATTCCCGACGAAGACCCTCCTGAGGTCTGCCTAATTGCGGATGCTGTCGTGCAGAAGAAATTCAAGCCATGCCGAAACATATTCCCCCACACAAATGGGAAGGTATTGAATGATGAAATAGTCATCATCCACTCCTCTGGCCCGACAGGCGAGCTGGAAGTCTTCGAGCCAAATGCCTAGGTTGGTCTCCCCAGTGTATTTGGTGATGTTGGTGGGCAGCCAAAAATGCTATGGGAACAGTGCTCTTTGGATATGCTGATTGAAGGCCCGTGGCCCTAGGCCCTCAGGGCTGGGGCTCTAGTCGTCTGGCCGGCGATCGCGCCTAGGGCGCATTTCACTAGTTCCCTCGATGGTTTGGCCGGGGTCCATGTCGCCTACTACCGTACGGTGGACATTATTATCATGTCGAGCCCGACGCTAGTTGTTGATGATGCTACGAGCGTCCTGGTATGGATCGGGCTGCTCGTGTACTGGCGGTTGGTGTGGAGCAGGCGCTAGGTCAGACTGTGGCGCGACTGCCGCACCCCGATGTAACACCCCGGGTGTTTAAATATTAAAAACAGGACATGACATCATATGCATTGCAAGGCATTGGTCATATTGCAAACTTTGATATGCATTCACTAAAACAAGTTTACATTTATGTTATGAGTGTTGAATTGAATTGTTTGAATCAAGTTCAAAATTTGGTTTGGGCTTGTAATTTTCGAGAAAACCCTAATTTTCAGTATTTAAATTCTACCCTGAAAACTCATTTCAAAATCTAAGCATATTTTGGGGTTGAGCCTTAAAGCAAAAGTGTAGAGCTTGTCAAGTTATACAAAGTTTGTTTTTGGAGTTTTAAAAGTTGTTATGAAAAATTTGAAGTAATTCGAAAAGGCGTAATTCGTTAAATATTCCCTATATGAATTCAAAAGTTCATTTCAAAATGTAGACCAAATTTGGGGTTGGGTATAAAAGCAAAGTTGTAGAACTTTTGATGTTGAACAACTTTTATTTTTGGAGATTTTTGAGTTGTTATACAAATTTGGGAGTAATTTGAATTTGAAAATGAATGGCAATTCTGTAATTACTGTGAACAGTGTTCACCGCCTAAGCAACATTGCCGGCGACCTTCGGTTCGCATCTAGGCGCGCGCGTGGACATCCTCGGCTTCACGCTGGTGCGGAGAAGTCTCCTGCGTGGCTTCCTTATGCTTTTGAGCTGCTCTATTTAGCCTTGGCCGTCGCCGTTTGCCCCGCTCCCTTGCTCTATTTTTCCAGTCGCCGACGCCATAGCTCCGGCGAGCTCGCATCGCCTTCCCAGCGCCGTTGCCGTCTCGGTAAAGGTCATCCCAGCTCCGTCTCTTCCTTGTGAATCTAGCTAGCTAACCTTGGTCACCTGAAATTGCTGAGAATCTATCCACATCTTTCTTCCTCGCAGCCGGCAATCTCACCGCCGCGGGCGTGTCATCGTGGCTAGAGCCCTCCGGTGAGCCATTGCCCGTGATCAATGTACCTATGGCTTCATCTTGATGTTGTGGTACTTAATCTGTTGTTGCTTGGTCATTTTGCCCACTGCAATTGCCGGTTCGATGCCGTCAACGATCTCTGCTTCGCCGTGACCACCATGAACGTCGACCCGCCTCTCTGTTGTTCCTCCGGCTTGTCCATCGCCTTCAACGTGATCGGGGTGAGCTCCTGGTTCTTCCTATGCCTTTTGTTTCACCATTTTCGGTTTCGTTTTGCCGGCGTAGCGCCGCCGAGCCGCCATGTCCGCCATGGCCGGTGTTGTGCTCATCTTGTGCCACAATCGATGCAACTAAGGACGTTAGTTGATACGCATAGTCGTGGGGAGCATGTTGGTGCAGTTGCCTTCGCCGTTGGTCTCACCGGCGGCGAGTTATCGCTAGTCAGCACGTCGTCCTCGTTGTCAAACGTGGGAGGTTGAAGATGACAAGTGGGACCCGGATGTCAGTGACGGTGTAGTTCAAAATGGATTTTTCTATTTTCAGAATTGAATGAATAGTATCTATTTTTGTTATTTTTGTGTAGATTTATTTAAAGCTCCAAAAATTATGAAAATTTTTGTGTGACCTCTCTGTGATGTATATTATTTAATAAAAATATGAAATGTTATTTTTCAGCACATTTTGAATATGATGAAAATTGCTTAATTTATTAATAAATGGAGTTCCATGATTTTTCTAGGCTTATTTAATTGTCCAAAAATTATGAAATTTGTTTTGCCACTTACTTATCATGTGATAAGCATTTACAAAAATTTTGAGGTCAATTGGAACAAGTTGATTTATTTCATAATTCTTAATTAATTAATTAATTCATAAAAGCAAATAGTAACCTTTAGTGATTTAGGTTTTGTTTGAATTTTTGATTGCGTGATGTCCTTGGGTCATTAGTTGGTAATGATCTTTGGCAATTGATGTTAGTATTCCAGAAAGGTTTAGTTAGTTTGACTTGCAACTGTACCGCGAAGGAAAGTTGTATTCGAATTGTTAATTTTTGCATCCATCATCGAGCATCATGTTTCGTATTCTGCATCATGTCAAACATGGCATTGTTACTACGTGTAGTGAACGAAGGTGAACATGTGGTAGTTAATCAAGTTGCAGAGGAGGTTAATCTGTCTGTTGAGGTCGGATCGAATACTTGTGGAACGTCGTAAGAACTGGACTTTTCCGTCAACAAAGGCAAGCCCGGATGCATACAATCCTATCTTGTGTTTTACAAATTAATTTTGCTTTTGCTTTCCTGTACTGCATTAAGTGATTAGAAGTCAAGTGGAAACCTAATTGGTGCATTACCAGCCTTGCTTTTCCATATCTACCTTGATTACCTGTTTTATTCATAAATGACTAGTTATGCATAGTCATGCTTAGTCGGGTGATTACCTGTCACCTGCGAGTTTTAAATGGATCTTTGGTTACTTATGTTATCATGTGATATGAGCATGTGGAGTAATAAATCTAGACCGAGCGGACTCGGTGTGTGTGAGCCACAAGACATGGAGGTCTTGTGAGCGGGTTCTTTCCGCCTGTGTCGGTTAAGGTACATCCGTTGTTGAACTATGTGCGGTGAGACTTCGTAGTACTAACCACATACTCCGGTAAGCCTTAACTTGGCTATTCTATTATGAGAATGGCTACTTGCGCACTGGGAGTGGAGAGATGGCGGGAATAGCGTGTACCCACGTGGCAATGGGCTGGATTGGTGGAGTACTGTATTCTCGGGTGGCGCGGACCCGTTCTTGTTTTAGAGGATCTGAGGGTAGGTTGGTATATGTAGGTCGGGGACCTGCATATGTCGTGTGGTCTAGAATTCCCAGCTGGGTTATAATCGATTCGAGTCGTCGTTGCTCCTCGGTTATGGAGACTCACTTCTCTGTTCATCATCGTAGATTAATAACTGGAACTTGAGGTTGGTTTGAGAAAGTGTGGATATGAAGTTTCATGATCTCAATGCGGGTCATGTCAGCTTTGTAGGTGATCTATATGAAGTTTTAAATGTTGATATAAAGGATTTTTGTTAAAGAGCTTTTACGCAAAAGAACCTTGATTATTGCTAAAGCCATACCTTGAAACCCTGAGCCTGAAATCCTGAGTTTATAAGTTCTTATTTCGGTTAAGTCTTGTTGAGTACTTTTGTACTCAGGGTTCGTTGACCCTTGTTGTAGGTGAGCCTCATGAGCAGATCTATTTTGGATCGTGCTGCATGACTATTGTTCGATCTGATGATGAGAAGTAAATGTGTGGTCCTTGGGTAGGGCAGTTCTATTGTGTGTTTTATATTATGTTACAATGCCACTCCACTACTACTATGGTTTGTAATAATTATCGAACTTAGTTTCTAAGGTTTGAAACAACTAGTTTGTAAACTATGTTATTGTAAGACTTCCGCTGTTTTTACTCTGATGTATATATTTGAATAAATGTTATAATACTGCAATGACTCTGTAATGTGATCCTGCTCGGAAATCATGGATGATTCGAGGTTCCCCGAGGACACCTGACAGACTTCTTAAGCTATCAGGAACATGTGCATGGATGTCAAAGGTCGTTGGATAGTGACAAATGCATGTGAGCCCTATAATTTAGGAGGTTCTGCCATAGAATGGTATCGAAGCGATCGTTACAAAGTTTTTGTTGTATTGTTTTACAAAAACTTCAAAATGATTTGGGATGACTAAATTTAACTTGTTAATTTGGTCCAAATTGCTTCTGACTTATCTCTTTCTCACCATTCCTTATTTGATTAAAAAGGTTTTGTGTGGTGGAGTAGTAATCTTACTATGCCCTATATAAAAACAAATGTTGTTTATGTGCATTATAAGTTTGGATGATTTTGTTCATAAGAACGATTCATGCATCATGATTAATTCACTCATTGCTTCCTTCACCTCTGAGTCTAGAGTTGAGTAGTGAGTCTAGTTTGAGTAATGTAATCCATCCTAGCTGCTCTTTAGACTTTGATCAAGTGGTCTTACTTGGATTAAATTGGCTTCCTACAGTATGGCTCATACCAAGATGATGCCTCGTAAGTCCACTAGACCCAAAGGAGTTCCTCGTCACCAACTTGCCCCTAGGAATGATGGTGCTAGCAGTAGCAGCTCTAGGCCTGATCCCCAGGCAGAGATACAGAGGCTTTCAGCTGAGTTAGCATAGGCTACAAGAGACAGAACTTTGGATGCTATCCAGGTAGGAGAACTACATGATCAATTGAGGCGTCTCACCACCACACATGGGAACTGTGAGAGTATGTTAGTTCATATGGTGGATGGGAGAAATGAAGCCTGGCATAGAGAAAATGTAGCTAGAGCTAGAACTCATGATCTAGAATTCTATGTAGAAGATTTAGAAGAACATAATACTTATCTACATGAGGAAGTTCATAGGCTAAGCAATCTACTAGATCCGAATCATGAACCCCAAGCTGATGCCATGGACCCTAGTGTCATCCTTGCTGATGATGATGAATCAGAAGAGGAAGAAGAAGAAGATCCTGAAGAATTAGTAATGATCGATGAAAGTGATAATGAAGGCGGTAATATTTCTGGAATGGATACCGAGCCTGAAGTTTGAAGTGATCAAGGAAAGGAGTAGAGTTGTATAATAGTTAGTTCTAGTTAAGTTATGTAGTCTTGTTTTGGTACTTACGGGTTTTTTGTTTATATTAGTAAACTCTATGTAATGTGTCTGGAGTAAGCTTTGGTGCAATTCAATAAAGACTTGTAATAAAGTTTGGTTTGTTATGAGCAGATGCGTCGTACGTGGGTTTTGTATATTCTGGGAACTTCACAAGATGAGGATGGTATTCCAGATTCGCCACCAGTTCTAACAAATTTGGCTGATGCTATAACCGCACTTGTCAATGTGATGGCCGAAAATTCTCGTTTGCTTCATGAGATAGCTCAGAGTAATCAGAATCAGATGCACGGAAACCGTGATCGCCATCATAACAGACAGGAGGCCACATATGTTGATTTTACAGACACAAGACCACCGGTGTTCACCAAGGCAGATGAACCATTAGAGGCTGATGACTGGCTTCGAACCATGGAGCAGATATTTGATCTTATTCCATGCACAGAGTATCAGAAACCTACGTTTCTCGCTCAGCAACTTAGAGGAGCAGTAAGTTCTTGGTTTGCAAACTTAGTGGCTATGCAACCAGCTGGCATTCCAATAACTTGGGCTAAGTTCCGTACTGCCTTTAGAGCCCATTATATCCCTAAAGGAGTTATGGCTATGAAGCTGGATGAATTCCTTGCTTTGAAGCAAGGAGATCAAACAGTGATGCAGTATGTGGGAAGATTCAATCACCTATCACAATATGCATCTAAACATGTCAATACTGATGTTAAGAAGAAGAGGTGGTTTATGAGAGGTCTGAATACCAAGCTGCAGACAATGATGACAACTTGTACTAATGTTACTTATCATGAGGCAGTAAATATTGCAATTGCTTCAGAGTCAAAGTATCGGCAACATAAGGAGCTCAAAAAGAAAAAGAGTATGCTGTCTGGATCTTTTGGGGGAAATCAAAAGAGGCAAAGGGTGATCTATCATCCAGTAAATCATAATCGTCCTCCTTATCGTCTGCCGCAGTCTCAAGCTGGGCAACAGTCAAATGTCCATCCTGCTATAACCTACCCGAGTTCACAGTCGACCAATGCTCCTGGTGGCAATGCTCCAACGTCCCAGGGTCACAATTATCCGTGTTACAATTATGGAAGGACTGGTCATTTCTCTAGGGAATGTCTATATCCCAGGTAGGCTAATCAAAATTATCAGAAGGCCCCTGCCAATCAACAACAGGGTCAGGCACCAAACAAGAACCCCAATCAGAATGCTCAGAAGGGCAAAGATGAGAGGAAGACAGGACGGGTGTTCTATATTCAAGCTGGAGAAATTCCGGAAGGGGAGCTAGTGATGATGGGTATGTTTCCTGTTGCCAATCACCCTGCAGTTATACTTTTTGATTCAGGTGCATCTCATTCATTCATCAATAGAACATTTGTGGTAAAGCACAAAATTTCAATTAGGGCAATAAAGGAAAATTTCTTTATACAGTAGCCCGAGGGACGTCTGTGTACTAAGGAAATGGTATACCAGGTACTCGTAAACCTGGGTGGGCATATTTTTCCCACTACCATGATTATCCTTAAGGATCAGGATATAGATGTAATCTTAGGAATGAATTAGATGTATCAGCATAAGGCTATTATAGATGCTTTGAATAGGACATTAAGGGTGAGTTTGCCTGATAGTAATTCTCAACTTCTCATCCAACTTCCAACCTTAAGAAGATCAGTGGTCAAGGTTTGTGCAACTGCTGTCAAAGAGATTAGAGATATCCTGGTAGTGTGTGAATTTCCGGATGTGTTTCCTGAAGATTTACCCGGTCTACCACCTGATAGGGATGTATAGTTTAACATAGAGTTGCAACCTGGAACAGCTCCAATTTCTTGGAGAGCTTATAGGATGCCACCTAAGGAATTGGCTGAGTTGAAGACTCGGTTACAAGAATTGATTGAGAAAGGATTTATTCAACCTAGTTCATCACCTTGGGGATGTCCGGCAATTTTTGTGAAAAAGAAAGATGAGACCTAGAGGTTATGTGTTGACTATCGTCCGTTGAATGAAGTGGCCATCAAGAATAAGTATCCCTTACCTCGGATAGATTTGCTTTTTGATCAATTGGCCGGAGCCAAAGTTTTCTCCAAGATAGATTTGAGGTCAGGATATCACCAAATCAAGATAAAGCCTGAAGATATCCCAAAATGGCATTTACCACAAGATATGGATTATATGAATACTTGGTAATGTCTTTTGGTTTGACAAATGCTCCAGCTCATTTCATGTATCTGATGAATTCAGTATTCATGCCTGAGCTAGACAAGTTTGTAGTGGTGTTTATTGATGACATTCTAGTATATTCCAAGAATAATAAAGAACATGTGGAACATCTCAGAATTGTTCTGACCCGCTTGAGAGAACATCAACTATATGCCAAGTTCAGCAAGTGTGATTTCTGGCTTAAGGAAGTACAATTTCTTGGACATGTCTTGTCAACTGAAGGCGTTGCAGTTGATCCAAGCAAAGTGAAGGATGTGCTTGATTGGAAACCGCCAACCACAATTCATCAAGTTCAGAGTTTTCTAGGATTGGTAGGGTATTACCGTCGGTTTATTCTAGATTTCTCTAAAGTATCAAAGTCCATAACTGAGTTGTTGAAGAACCAAGTCAAGTTTGTCTGGTCAACTAATTGTGAAGAGGCTTTTCAGACTTTGAAGAGACTGTTGACTACTGCACCAGTATTAGCCCAACCTAATATCGAGAAGTCGTTTGATGTTTATTGTGATGCTTCAGGTATTGGTATTGGATGTGTGTTGATGCAAGAAGGCCGAGTCATTGCCTATGCATCTAGGCAACTTAAGCAACATGAAGAACACTATTCGACTCATGATCTGGAATTAGCAGCTATGGTCCATGCTCTGAAGATTTGGCGGCATTACCTACTTAGTAATACATGCCATATTTATACAGACCATGAGAGCTTAAAGTATATTTTTACTCAGTCAGAGTTAAACATGCGACAAAGAAGATGGTTAGAACTGATTAAAGATTATGACTTGGAAGTACATTATCACCCCGGTAAAGCAAATGTGGTTGCAGATGCCCTCAGTCGCAAAAGTTATTGCAATTGTCTGGCAGTGAGAACAATGGGTTTGACTTTATGTCAAGAAATGGAGAAGTTGAATGTAGAAGTAATTCAACAAGGTAGTTTGGCCAACATAATTGTTGAAGCCACTATTCAAGATCAAGTTATTGTTGCTCAGAAAGAAAACAAGGGTATAGCCCATATCAAAGAAAGGGTCAGGAATGCAAAAGCAGAATGCTTCAGCATAAATGATGAAGGTGTGTTATGGTTCAAGGATCACCTGGTGGTACCAAAGGTTCCTAAGTTGTAACAGTCAATTCTGGAAGAGGCACATGCTACTAGGTTATCTACCCATCTGGGAAGTAACAAGATGTACCATGACTTGAAGCAAAGATTCTGGTGGACTAAAATGAAAATAGAGATTGCTAGATATATAGCAAAGTGTGATACTTGTCAAAAGGTGAAAGCTATACATTTGAGGTCTGCTGGTGAATTACAACCATTACCTATTCCATCTTGGAAGTGGGAGGACATAAGTATGGATTTTATTGTTGGTCTACCCAAGACATCAAAGGTATTTGACTCAATATGGGTTATTGTAGATCGACTAACCAAATCAGCACATTTTCTTCCAGTCCAGAATACATATCCCACTATACGGTATGCCAAGACGTATTTAGAGCAGATTGTGAGTCTCCATGGAGTAGCAAAGACTATTGTGTCAGATAGGGGTACACAGTTTGTCTCTAGCTTTTGGAAACACTTGCATTCTTCATTGGGTACCAAGCTCCTGTATAGTATAGCTTATCATCCGTAGACTGATGGACAGACTGAAAGAGTCAATCAAGTACTTGAAGATATGTTAAGGTGTTGTGTCCTTAACTATTCCAATAAGTGGGATGAATGCTTACCTTTGGCCAAGTTCTCATACAACAATAGTTATTAGGAAAGCATTAGAATGGCTCCATTTGAAGCACTCTATGGTCGTAGGTGCAGAACATCGCTAAGTTGGTCTGAGCCTAGAGAAAGAAGGTTCTTTGGGGTTGACCTTGTGAAAGAAACAGAAGACAAGGTTAAGCAAATACAAAGTAATTTGAAGATAGCTCAATCCTGACAAAAGAGTTATGCGGATAGACGACGTAGACCATTGGTGTTTAACAAAGGAGATTTTGTATATCTGAAAGTATCACCAATGAAGGGAGTTACCCATTTTGGTGTTAAAGGCAAGTTGGCACCTCGATATATTGGACCATTTCAAATTTTGGAGAGGTATGGAAAAGTGGCATATCGCTTGAAATTACCAGAACATCTTTCAGCTGTGCATGATGTATTCCATGTTTCTTAACTAAAGAAATGTCTCTGAGTGCCTGAGCATAATGTTGAGGTTGAAGGAGTGGAACTTGAACCAGATTTGACTTATTCCGAATATCCTATCCGAGTTTTGGATCAGAAAGATCGTGTTACTCGAAGAAGGACAATCAAGTTCTACAAGATACAATGGAATCAACATTTAGAAGAAGAAGCTACTTGGGATCAGAAGATTACTTATTAGAAAAATTTCTAGAGTTTCTTGCGTCAATATAGAGTAATGTTAGTTAAGCTAGGTTGATACAAATTATGTTTTGTAAAGGAACCTCAGCTGTTTTATGGATAGGTTTTGGATGTTTTTGAACTGACACATTTCTTTTTCCATTACTTACCCTATGGCTTTGAATCTCGGGGCGAGATTTCTTTTAGGGGGAAGGATTGTAACACCCCGGGTGTTTAAATATTAAAAACATGACATGTCATCATATGCATTGCAAGGCATTGGTCATATTGCAAACTTTGATATGCATTCACTAAAATAAGTTTACATTTATGTTATGAGTGTTGAATTGAATTGTTTGAATCAAGTTCAAAATTTGGTTTGGATTTTGAATTTTCGAGAAAACCCTGATTTTCAGTATTTAAATTCTACCCTGAAAACTCATTTCAAAATCTAAGCATATTTTGGGGTTGAGCCTTAAAGCAAAAGTGTAGAGCTTGTCAAGTTATACAAAGTTTGTTTTTGGAGTTTTAAAAGTTGTTATGAAAAATTTGAAGTAATTCAAAAAGGCGTAATTTGTTAAATATTCCCTATTTGAATTCAAAAGTTCATTTCAAAATGTAGACCGAATTAGGGGTTGGGTATAAAAGCAAAGTTGTAGAACTTTTGATTTTGAACAACTTTTATTTTTGGAGATTTTTGAGTTGTTATACAAATTTGGGAGTAATTTGAATTTGAAAATGAATGGCAATTCTGTAATTACTGTGAACAGTGTTCACCACCTAAGCTACATTGCCGGCGACCTTTGGTACACTTCTAGGCACGCGCGTGGATGTCCTCGACTTCGCGCTGGTGTGGAGAAGTCTCCTACGTGGTTTCCTTGTGCTTCTGAGCCGCTCTATTTAGCCTTGGCCGTCGCCGTTTGCCCCGCTCCCTTGCTCTGTTTTTCCAGTCGCCGACGCCATAGCTCCGGCGAGATCACATCGCCTTCCTAGCGCCGTTGCCATCTCGGTAAAAGCCGTCCCAGCTCCGTCTCTTCCTTGTGAATCCAGCTAGCTAACCTTGGTCGCCTGAAATTGCCAAGAATCCGCTGTCCACGTCTTTCTTCCTCGCGGCCGGCAATCTCACCGCCACGGGCGTGTCATCATGGCTAGAGCACTCCGGTGAGCCGTTGCCCGTGATCAGTGTACCTACGGCTTTGTCTCGATGCTGTGGTACTTAATCCATTGTTGCTTGGTCGTTTTGCCCACTGCAGTCACTGGTTCGCCGCTGTCAACGATCTCTGCTTCGTCGTGACCACCGTGAACATTGACCCGCCTCTCTGTTGTTCCTCCGGCTTGTCCATCGCCTTCAACATGATCGGGGTGAGCTCCTGGTTCTTCCTGTGCCTTTTGTTTCACCATTTTCGGTTTTGTTTCGCCGGCGTAGCGCCGCCGAGCCACCGTGTCCGCCATGGCCGGTGTCGTGCTCATCTTGTGCCGCAATCGATGCAACTAAGGACGTTAGTTGATGCGCATAGTCGTGGGGAGCATGTTGGTGCAGTTGCCTTCGTCGTTGGTCTCACCGGTGGCGAGTTATCGCCGGTCAGCACGTTGTCATCGTGGTCAAACGTGGGAGGTTGAAGATGACAAGTGGGACCCGGATGTCAGTGACGGTGTAGTTGAAAATGGATTTTTCTATTTTCAGAATTGAATGAATAGTATCTATTTTTGTTATTTTTGTGTAGATTTATTTAAAGCTCCAAAAATTATAAAAATTTTTATGTGACCTCTCTGTGATGTATATTATTTAATAAAAATATGAAATGTTATTTTTCAGCACTTTTTGAATATGATGAAAATTGCTCAATTTATTAATAAATGGATTTCCATGATTTTTCTAGGCTTATTTAATTGTCCAAAAATTATGAAATTTGTTTTGCCACTTACTTATCATGTGATAAGCATTTGCAAAAATTTTAAGGTCAATTGGAACAAGTTGGTTAATTTCATAATTCTTAATTAATTAATTAATTCATAAAAGCAAATAGTAACCTTTAGTGATTTAGGTTTTGTTTGAATTTTTGATTGCGTGATTCCTTGGGTCATTAGTTGGTAATGATCTTTGGCAATTTATGTTAGTATTCCGGAAAGGTTTAGTTAGTTTGACTTGCAACTGTACCGCGAAGGAAAGTTGTATTCGAATTGTTAATTTTTGCATCCATCATCGAGCATCATGTTTCGTATTCCGCATCATGTTAAACATGGCATTGTTACTACGTGTAGTGAACGAAGGTGAACACCTGGTAGTTAATCAAGTTGTGGAGGAGGTTAATCCGTCTGTTGAGGTCGGATCGAATACTTGTGGAACGTCGCAAGAACCGGACTTTTCCGTCAACGAAGGCAAGCCCCAGATGCATACAATCCTATCTTGTGTTTTAGTTAGGTGATTACCTGTCACCTACGAGTTTTAAATGGATCTTTGGTTACTTATGTTATCATGTGATATGAGCATGTGGAGTAATAAATCTAGACCGGGCGGACTCGGTGTGTGTGAGCCACAAGACATGGAGGTCTTATGAGCGGGTTCTTTCCGCCTATGTCGATTAAGGTCCGTCCGTTGTTGAACTATGTGTGGTGAGACTTTGTAGTACTAACCACATACTCCAGTAAGCCTTAACTTGGCTATTCTATTATGAGAATGGCTACTCACGCACTGGGAGTGGAGAGATGGCGGGAATAGCGTGTACCCACATGGCAATGGGCTGGATTAGTGGAGTACTATATTCTCGGGTGGTGCGGCCCCATTCTTGTTTTAGAGGATCCGAGGGTAGGTTGGTATATGTAGGTCGGGGACCTACATATGTCGTGTGGTCTGGAATTCCCAGCTGGGTTATAATCGATTCGAATTGTCGTTGCTCCTCGGTTATGGAGACTCACTTCTCTGTTCATCATCGTAGATTAATAACTGGAACTTGAGGTTGGTTTGAGAAAGTGTGGATATGAAGTTTCATGATCTCAATGCAAGTCATGTCAGCTTTGTAGGTGATCTATATGAAGTTTTAAATGTTGATATAAAGGATTTTTGTTAAAGAGCTTTTACACAAAAGAACCTTGATTATTGCTAAAGCCATACCTTGAAACCCTGAGCCTGAAATCCTAAGTTTATAAGTTCTTATTTTGGTTAAGTCTTGTTGAGTACTTTTGTACTCAGGGTTCGTTGACCCTTGTTGCAGGTGAGCCTCATGAGCAGATCTATTTTGGATCGTGCTGCATGACTATTGTTCGATCTGATGATGAGAAGTAAATGTGTGGTCCTTGGGCAGGGCAGTTCTATTATGTGTTTTGTATTATGTTACAATGCCACTCCACTACTACTATGGTTTGTAATAATTATCAAACTTAGTTTGTAAGGTTTGAAACAACTGGTTTGTAAACTATGTTATTGTAAGACTTCCGCTGTTTTTACTCTGATGTATATATTTGAATAAATGTTGTAATACTGCAATGACTCTGTAATGTGATCCTGCTCGGAAATCATGGATGATTCGGGGTTCCCCGAGGACACCCGACAGACTTCTTAAGCTATCAAGAACATATGCATGGATGTCAAAGGTCATTGGACAGTGACAAATGCATGTGGGCCCTATAATTTAGGAGGTTCTGCCACACCAAAGCTGGACCTAATGGCTATGGCGGTGAGCAAATGGAGCGATCCGTCTGGTGCATCCTTGTCCCCCCGATGGGGAGAGAGGGCATGGGTTGGAGTCGCGACGTGGAGCTTTCTGCCCGTTGGATGGCGGTGGCTTCTACTAGAACCTAGAGGTTCCGATAGACTGCCCACTCTAGGGGGTCGGCGGGCTCAGGAATGCCGCGTAGAAGCATTGCCGTAGCGGCAATGTTCTGGCCAGCCCGGGCAAATTGAGGGAGATCGTTCCCCTCGTTCATGATGTCGTGTTGGACCTGACGGGCGTGACCCCGGGCACCGCCCACCGGGCCATGCACATGGGGTGCAACGGGCTGTACTGACGGTGCCGGCACAGGCGTCGGCTGGTTTTGCCATCATTGTCGTAATTCCTCGGTGTGTGCTTGCACAGACGCGAGAGCCCTCGCACGTGGGTCCAGAGGGGTGTGAGTTTGCGTAGACTCCGCAACCACCGGCGGCTGTCCTAGAGCATCTGCCATAGCGCACTCCTAGGATGGGCAGTGGTGGGGCACCACGTCACCGATGCTGGAACCATCGCTCTCGCCCTCACCATCCAGGAGTTCGTGGGAAATGGCAGGAATGCAGCCTGCCATTCCCACGAACTCAGACATGAGGGGGGATGGTGTCAGCATCCTTTGGAGCCTCCAAGCGTATGCATCCACGGAGGATGCGAGGTCATAGGGGAACCGATCGTACGATGTTTGTGGCATGGGCGGTACATTCCCACCGGGTGATTGGTGGGAGATAGTAAATAAAGAGCGAATAGTAGTATGCATATTACTTACAATGAGGTTTGAGCAGAGAGTTTGCTTGGAATGAAGCGTGGATGCCGCGTCGTCAAAGTCGCGCGTCCCAGAGTAGATGGAGGACGTCTCCCCGATGGGCGCCAGGTCATGAGGCTCCTCGCGGAGGTGGAGTACGCCGAGTCAGTCGGCGACGAAGTCCAGGCTTCTGAAGAGGATGGCCTGGGATGGCCGAAGACGGGTGGAACCCACATCCTGGTGGCGAGAGTGCGAGAAACACCAATGAGCCAAAGCGAATCATATCGCCCGAGTCCGCCATGGCGGGGGTGGCAGAAAGATGGGCCATCCGATGACCAAAAAAGTGTTGAACGTTCAGCGTCTTCCCCATGTACGACGCCAAATATCGGTGCAGAAAGTGACTAACTATTGAATATTTGTAGTTTTGTTGTACGTTGTGATCGGAGGTGGCCTAGCACTCAATGACATAGGCTCAAAGTCTGCAGTGGGGTTACAAATGAGAGGGAGAAAGATGGGGTGTACAAGAGGTCCGGTCGGCTCCAACCAGAAGGGACGAGAGTGACCGGAACTTCGCTATGAGCTAAGTGTTCAAGTGGGTGCTTGAGGTCTAAACCTGGTGGTTCTATGGTTGTGATCTATCGATCTAAGGAACTCTGGCCTACTAGAATCGGTCTTTCGTCAGAGGAAGCGCGCCCCCCTTTTATAGATGAAGGGGACGGCTTTACAAGTGAGAGAGAAAGGGTGTGTAGGCTACCGAGCTTTGTTGTCCATGCCTACAGAGCCTTGTTGCCCACACCGGCGGGTACCAGATAATGGTAGATGCCTACAACACTATTGATGTCACTATAGAATGTTAGATGCATACGGGAGGTCGTTCTACCTTCTTCTAGGACGGTGGACGTTGGTACCTACAAATATTGTTCGATGCCTAGAGGCATGTGAGGAGTCTCGCTATGTTTACCCGGTACGGTAAATCCTAGCACCCAGACCGCTATCGATGCCCAGAGGCACGTGGAGGGCCTTACCGTATGGGAGTTTTAGCGTCCCCTACAATACTGTAGAGGGAGATGTCGATGCCTATAATACTATTTATTTCTGGTGGCTGCAGAGTAATGTTCTGTGCAGGGTATGGTCCCTGGATAGTGGTTTTGACTTGTGAGCCTTGCCTTGCCTTTCTCCGCACGTCTTCTGGTTCCTACCAAGCGGGCGTCCCCGGTCAGATGGCCCCAGTCGGTTTTGGTTGCGCCGGTCGGAGAAGAGTGATGAGCAGGGTCCTTACGTACCTCGGTCAAAGAGACGCGGGGTCAGGGTCAGAAGTAAGGCTCAGGGCAGGCCTTCCGATCGGAGAGGCCATCCGGAGATGGCTGGAGCCCTAATCGAGCGCTCTGGTCGGATAGGTGGGCTGAAGTAGCCGACGAGCGGGCTTTGCTCTTCTTGGGCCTGGCCTTCTGGTCGGTTGTTGTACTGCCCCTTTGCCCTATTGTTTTTAGACTCTTGGGCCGAGCCTTGGCGCAGAAGCCAGTCCTCGAGGGACCCTAGGTTTATGAACCCGACAGGAGCCCCCGAGCCCCCGGGCGATTCGGGTAGAATCGTCCAGGGGATTTTTGTCTTATCGACAGGTGCGCGCGAGCGCACCCGCGGGTGTAGCCCCTGAGCCCCTGAGCGGTTTAGGCGGAACCATCTGAGGGGTTTTGTTTTAGCGGGCATGTGTGCGTGTTTTTAGTCTGAGATGGAATTTTGTCAACCAAGGTGTCGTTGTGCAGCCGAGGCATTCTTTTAGTTTGTTTTGAGAGATTGGGTGAGAGGGAGCTTGTAGATCCCGGCATCGGTGCGCACCGTGGGATCGAGCAAGGGAGTCAGTCAAGTGTTTTGGACGAGATAGAGCTCACTGCTCCTGGCATCGATGCACGCCGTGGGATCGAGTGAGGGAGTTAGTTCGGTCATAAGAGAGCTTACTGATCCTAGTGTCAATGCGTGCCGTGGGATTAGGTGAGGGAGTTAGTTTAGACAAACCCTGGCGTCGGTACGTGTCGTGGTTTCTAAATAGTTAGTTTAGGGGTCAGACAAGACCGAGACTGTGGGTCCTGGCGTCGGTGCGTGCCGTGGGACCGAGTGGGTCAGAGTCGTGGATCACGGCCTTAGCGCATCCTGGGCAGCCGAGGTAGTTAGTTTAGTTAGTTTTCACGCGAGTTCGGAGTCGCGGTCCCTGGATTTTTAGAGCACAGCCGGAAGTGAAGCCGTTACGCGAGTTCGGTGTCGTGGTCCCAAGCCGTAGCCGGATGTCGTAGATCCTATCGATGCGAATTTAGGGTCATGGTCCCAGGGTTTTTTGGAGCACAGTCGGAAGTGAGGCCATTACGTGAGTTCGGAGTCGCGGTCCCAAGCCGTAGCCGGATGTCGTAGATCCTATCGATGTGAATTTAGGGTCGTGGTCCCAGGGTTTTTTGGAGCGCAGTCAGAAGTGAGGCCGTTACGTGAGTTCGGAGTCACGGTCCCAAGCTGTAGCCGGATGTCGTAGATCCTATCGACATGAGTTCGGGGTCATGGTCCTAGGGTTTTTTGGAGTGCAGATGAACCATAGTTAGTTAGTTAAAGATCGGACAAGGCGGTGCTCATGGATCCTGGTGTCGGTGCGCGTCGTGGGACCGGGCGAGTCATAGTCGTGGATCTGGCGAGTTCGAGGTCACATCCTTGGTGTTTGTCTTGAGCCCTCGAGCCCTATTGGGCCTTCGTGGGGGTCTATGTGAGTTGTGTGTGTTACCCCATCCGGTTCCTCACAAACCGGAGGGGCTGAGTTTCGTCGCTTGTCCCGATCGCTCAGGCTTGAAGACTAGCTCGGTGAGTTCGCTAACGGGTGTGATCGAGCGGAATCCAGGTATGTCGTTCGTGACGGGGTTGACATAGCCCTCTTATGACATTTCACTACTCCTTTACCTACAACTTGGCAGATGCCAAGGTCATTCCGGAGACGACCCAGGTGGCCTAATGGCCTCCCCTCAATGGAGATTCTGTGGGTCTGGTGAGAGGTTCAGGATCGAACGAGAAGGTTGAGATGACCCAGTCTACTGGACTGAGCTAGGGCCACACGGTGCTCATCTACGGTTTTCTCCCCTGGCTCTATTGTTTGCTCATGTTGAATGAGGCAACCGCCGCTTCATGACACAACACGGAGCGTTCTGGTGCATTTCGCTGCACGTGCGATGCTTAGTTCCTGAGCCCCCGGGCGGTTCAGGGCCCGAATCATCCAGGAGGCATGGGCATATGGAATGAATGCGCATATGGATGTATGAAATGATTGTAAAGAAATAGAGGGGTTGATAGTGCTCACTTTGATGGCTTAAGTGACAGGGTTCGGAGAGCTTCAGTCGAAAATGTCCGACTGGGACCTGCGCTTGTCAATCGTGGGTGAGCCCTTGTGTGAACAGTTTTTGTATTAATGAATGCATGCTCACCTTGATGACCTGAGTGATGGGGTTCAGAGAGCTTCAGTTGGAAATGTCCGACCGGGACCCATGCTCATCGTTCGTGATAGAGTCGGCATGGCCTACATGGGGCGTCCCTTCGCTTCCTACCCGTTGCGCTTGATGAAGCCGAGGGAGCGAAACTAAGCGGATCCCTTATGGTCGCAGTAGTATTTGTAGTAGTAGAAAATGTAAAAGTTAAGTTTGTGGGGGAGCCCCCGTGTAAACGTTTTTATGTGCTTAACGGTTATAATGGTATTTTTGTTTTCTGTGATGGAGTCACTCCGTTTAGGGAAGCTTATTCCCTTTCATTCCTTTGCTTTTCCTTAGCATAACTTTGTTTTTTATTTCTTTCTTTCTCGTACCTGCCCATTTGTCCCATAGGCTGCAACCTTGGGAGCTCGGGGCATGGCCCGCGAGGCTCGGCCGCTCGTAACCATAGGAAAAGGTGGGGTGCAATCAGTCAGAATGTTTTAAAGCAAAGCTACATAAGGTAAATTAAAGGAATGAACCACCCTTTGCTAGGGTAGGAAGGAGTTTCTCCACATGACAGTAAACAAAATAGAGAGGTAGTAGTTAAGCATAATGATAGTAGTGTACTCTAGTGGAGCCCCCAAGCGCCCTGGGCTAAAAAGTGTTCGGGTCGGGGTGCTTTTGCATGAGCATATACTAAGTAAGTAATGGTAAGACTGAAACTTAGGGGAAGAAAAAAACAACATTGCTGTTCCAAGGTGTTCGGAGAGAGTGTCGTCGTTGTTGTCCTTTCAGTCGGTAGGCGTCCGGTTGGATCACTTCATCCTTCAGTCGTCTAGATCCTTGCCCACTGTGCCCCCTTCTTTGGTTGCTGCTTCTTCGCCTATGGCCCTGCGCCTCGCGTCGTCGAAACGACGCAGGCGTTGCTTGGCGGGCTTTGAGCCCAGAATAAGGCGTAGTGCATGCTTGGTGACCTCTCGTGGTATCCCCGGCATGTCAGAAGGCTGCCATATGAAGACATCACGATTGTCAAGCAGGAAGTCGACGAGCTCGCATTCCTATTTGGTTGGGAGCTGGGTTCCGATTTGCACCATTTTGGCTAGGTTGGTGGGGTCGACACCCATCGCCTTGGTTTCCTCGAGCGGGCGGAAGGCCATCGAGGAGGTTGGTTTGTTATAGTCTAGGACTGCTGGGGTTGATGACTCCACGAGCTGTAGGAGCTCGGATGAGTTGACGACCACCATGGTGAGCTCGTAGTGCTCGCGGTCGCACGCGAAGGCATGCGAAAAGGCGCTACTTACGGTGATGACGCCATTTGGTCTCGGCATCTTCAACTTGACGTAGGTGTAGTTGGGGATTGCCATGAATCTTATGTAGCATGGCCGCCCCAAGATGTCATGGTAGGACCCCGAAAAGTCCACCACCTCGAAGGTGAGGACCTCTGAGCGGAAGTTGGCCTGGCCACCGAACATGATGGGCAGATCGATCTGTCTGAGCAGGTATGCTACGCTCACAGGATTACCCCATGGAAGGGGGAGCCTGCCAGGCGGAGCTCTGATCGGGGGATGTGCCTGGCATCGAAGGTGTCGATGTATAGGATGTTGAGGGCGCTGCCCCCGTCCATCAGCACCTTGGTGAGGCGCTTCTTGTGGACGATGGGGTCAATGATGAGCGGGTAGCATCCTGGTCTCGTGATGTGGGAGGGATGGTCCCTCTGATCGAAGGTGATCGGTGATTCCGACCAGCTAAGGAAGGAGGGGACGGCCGTCTCGGCGATGCATGCCTCTTGATAGCGGATCTTGTGCTGGCGCTTGGACCAGATGATGTCAGATCTGCCAAAGATCATGATGCACTAGTCAGGCTTGGGGAAGCCATCTCCGTCCTTGCCTGCCGCGCCCCCCTTCTTGGCTGCCGCCTCTTTCCTATCTCCCTCCTTTGGCCTACTGGCCTATCAGAGGAAGCATTTGAGGAGCTCACATTCCTTGTAGAGGTGCTTGATGGGGTAGGCATTGTTGGTGCATGGACTGTCCATGAGTTTGTTGATGTGGTTAGGCAGTCCCTGTTGGGGCTGCTTGGCCATCCGATCGGTCGCGGCGACTAGTGCGGAGCTATCCGATCGGCGTTGATCTTTTTTGTTTTTCTTGCCCCTCTGCGTGGAGGGCCTTCATCTTGGTCCGTGTGCTTGGCTTTGACCTTGTGTTGGCCTCTACCAAAGACCGCTCCGACTGCCTCCTTGCTAGAGGCGTGGTTGGTGGCGATGTCGAGTAGGTCGCGGGTGGTACGGGGTTTCAAGCAACCAAGCTTGTGGATCAAGGACTCACAGTTCATCCCAGAGAGGAATGCACTGATGACGTCTGTGTTGACAACATCGGGTAGGGAGTTGCATCGCTGGGAGAACCTATGGATGTAATCCTACAGGGACTTGTTGGGCTACTATTGATAGGTCTTGAGGTCCTAGGAGTTTCCTAGGCGGACGTATGTCCCCTAGAAATTCCCGACAAAGACCCTCTTGAGGTCCGCCCAGTTGCGGATGCTGTCGTGCAGAAGAAATTCAAGCCATGCCCAAACATGTTCCCCCACACAAATGGGAAGGTGTTGAATGATGAAATAGTCATCATCCACTCCTTCGGCCCGATAGGCAAACCGGAAGTCTTCGAGCCAAATGCCTGGGTTGGTCTCCCTAGTGTATTTGGTGATGTTGGAGGGCGGCCAAAAATGCTGCGGGAACGGTGCTCTTCGAATATGCCGGCTGAAGGCCCATGGCCCCAGGCCCTCAGGGCTGGGGCTCTAGTCGTCTGGCCGGCGACCACGCCTAGGGCGCATTTCACTAGTTCCCTCGATGGTTTGGCTGGGGTCCATGTCGCCTGCTGCTGTACATTGGACATTATTATCGTGTCGAGCCCGATGCCGGTTGTTGATGATGCTACGAGCATCCTGGTATGGATCGGGCTACTCGTGTATTGGCGGTTGGTGTGGAGTAGGTGCCAGGTCAGACCATGGTGCGACTATCGCACCCCGAGCCGGACCTAATGGCTGTGGCGGTGAGCAAATGGAGCGATCCGTCTGGTGCATCCCCGTCCCCCCGATGGGGAGAGAGGGCATGGGTCGGAGTCGTGATGTGGAGCTTTCCGCCTGTTGGATGGCGGCGGCTTCTACTAGAACCTAGAGGTTATGATAGACTGCCCACTCTAGGGGGTCGACGGGCTCAGGAATGCCGCGCAGAAGCATTGCCATAGCGGCGATGTTTTGGCCAGCCCGGGTGAATTGAGGGAGATCATTCCCCTTGTTCATGATGTCGTGTTGGACCTGACGGGCGTGACCCCAAGCGTCGCCCATCGGGTCATGCGCATGGGGTGCAACAGGTTGTACTGATGGCACTGGCGCAGGTGGCGACTGGTTTTGCTATCATTGTCGTAATTCCTCGGTGTGTGCTTGCACAGATGCGAGGGCCCCCATACGTGGGTCTGGAGGGGTGTGAGTTTGCATAGACTCCGCAACCACCGGTGGCTATCCCGGAGCATCCACCATAGCGCACTCCTAGGATGGACGGTGGCGGGGCACCACGTCACCGATGCTGGAACCATCGCTCTCGCCCTCACCATCCAGGAGTTTGTGGGAAATGGCAGGAACGCAGCCTGCCATTCCCACGAACTCAGATGTGAGGGGGGATGGTGCCAGCATCCTTTGGAGCCCCCGAGCGTATGCATCCATGGAGGACGCGAGGCCATAGGGGAACCGATCATACGATGTTTGTGGCGTGGGCGGTACATTCCCTCCGGGTGATTGGTGGGAGATAGTAAATAAAGAGTGAATAGTAGTATGCATATTACTTACAATGAGGTTTGAGCAGAGAGTTTGCTTGGAATGAAGCGCGGATGCCACATCATCGAAGTCGTGCGTCCCAGAGTCAATGGAGGATGTCTCCCCGATGGGTGCCGGGTCGTGAGTCTCCTCACGGAGGTGGAGTACGCCGAGTCGGTCGGCGACAAAGTCCAGGCTTCCGAAGAGGAAGGCCTGGGATGGCTCAAAGACGGGTGGAACCCACATCCTGGTGGTCGAGAGTGAGGGAAACTCCAACGTGCCAAAGCGAATCGTATCGCCCGAGCCCACCATGGCGGGAGTGGCGGAAAGATGGGTCATCCGATCACCAAAAAAGTGTTGAACATACAGCGTCTTCCCCACAGACGGCGCCAACTGTCGGTGCAGAAAGTGACCAACTAGTGAATATTTGTAGTTTTGCTGTACGTTGTGATCAGAGGTGGCCTAGCACTCAATGACACAGGATTTATACTAGTTCGGGCAACGAGCCCTATGTCCAGTCGGGGTCGGTCGGTGACTTTATTCCTGAGCCCGGTGCTCAAAATCTGCAGTGGGGTTACAAATGAGTGGGAGAAAGATGGGATGTACAAGAGGTCCAGTCGGCTCCGACCAGAAGGGCCAAGAGTGGTAGGAACTTCGCTATGAGCTAAGTGTTCAAGTAGGTGCTTGAGGTCTGAACCTGGTGGTTCTGTGGTTGTGAGCTATCAATCTAAGGAACTCTGGCCTACTGGAATCGGTCTTTGGTCGGAGGAAGCGCACCCCCCTTTTATAGATGAAGGGGACGGCTTTACAAGTGAGAGAGAAAGGGTGCGTAGGCTACCGAGCCTTGTTGTCCACGCCTACCGAGCCTTGTTGCCCACACCAGTGGGTACCAGATAATGGTAGGTGCCTACAACACTGTTGATGTCACTGTAGAATGTCAGATGCATATGGGAGGTCATGTTGCCTTCTTCAGGGGTGGTGGACATTGGTACCTGCAAATATTGTTCGATGCCTAGAGGCATGTGAGGAGTCTCGCTATGTTTACCTAGTATAGTAAATCCTAGCGCCAATACTGCTATCGATGCCTAGAGGCATGTGGAGGGCCTTACCGTATGGGAGTTTTAGCGTCCCCTACAATACTATAGAGGGAGATGTCGGTGCCTACAATATTGTGTGTCAGGTGGCTGTAGAGTACTATTCTGTGTAGGGTATGGTCCCTGGATAGTGGTTTTGACTTGTGAGCCTTGTCTTGCCTTTCTCCGCATGTCTTCTGGTTCCTACTGAGCAGGCATCCCTGGTCGAATGGCCCCAGTCGGCTTTGGTTGCGCCGGTCGGAGAAGAGCGGTGAGCAGGGTCCTTATGTACCCCAGTTGGAGAGACGTGGGGTCAGGGTCAGGGTTAGAAGTAAGGCTCAGGGTAGGCCTTCCGATCGGAGAGGCCATCCGGAGACAGCTGGAGCCCGAATCGAGCGCTCCGATTGGATAGGTGGGCTAAAGTAGCCGATGAGCGGGCGTTGCTCTTCTTGGGCCTAGACTTCTAGTCGGTTGCTAGACTGCCCCTTTGCCCTGTTGTTTTTAGACTCTTGGGTTGAGCCTTGGCGCAGAAGCTGGTCCCCAAGGGACCCCGGGTTTATGAACCCGATAGAAACCCTTTGCTTCCTTGTTGCATACTCCAGGTACCATCAAATCATGATGAAAGAGTCTAACTAGCTCATGACGTCTTTCATCACCCTGTTTGGATCATTCTGCTAAATCACAATGCTGTTCAGTCTGAACAATGCGGGGGCTACGTACCAACGCTGCATGCTCAAGTGTTTTGGGGATCTCATCGGGTGGACCATTGAGGCCTACATAGATGACATTGTGGTCAAGTCCAAATAGGCTGACTAGGTCATGGCCGACCTAGAGCAGACCTTCATGAGACTCTGAGCAAATGTCATTAAGCTCAACCTCGAGAAGTGCATTTTTGGGGTCCCAAGGGGTACGCTGCTGGGTTTTATCATCTCTGAGCATGGCATCGAAGCCAACCCAGAGAAGATCTCAGCCATCATAATGATGGGCTTGATTGAGAACATAAAGGGGGTACAGCGAGTTACAGGGTGCCTCGCCGTTCTCAGCTATTTTATCTCGCGCCTCGGCGAATTAGGTCTCCCCCTCTATCAGCTTCTAAAGAAGGCCGACTGTTTCGAATGGACGCTCGAGGCCCAGGAGGCACTTGACAAGGTGAAGCAGCTCCTGACAAAGGCCATGATCCTCATCCCTCCAACCGATGGGGAACCGCTTTTGCTCTACATTGCGGCCACCACGCAAGTGGTCAGTGCAACCCTACTAGTAGAGCGAGAAGAAGAGGGACACACCCTTAAAGTGTAGCATCATGTGGACTTCATTAGCGAGGTATTGTCCGATTCTAAGACTCACTACCCCCAAATGCAGAAACTCATGTACGATGTCCTTATCGCTAAGAGGAAGTTGCGCCACTACTTCGAGTCGCATCCAGTGACGGTCCTAACATCCTTCCCTCTCGGTTAAGTCATCCAAAACCAGGATGCCATAGGAAGAATCATAAAGTGGGCACTCAAGCTGACGGGTCAAGGCATTTTATATGCCCCTCGAATGGCCATCAAGTCCCAAGTGTTGGCTGATTTCATTGTAGAATGGACCGAGGTCCAAATGCCACCAGCAGTCATCAACCAAGAGTACTAGACAAAGTACTTCAATGGATCACTGATGAAGAAAGGTCCTAGCATGGGGCTGGTCTTCATTTTGCCCCTCGAGGTATGCATGAGGTACATGGTTCGCATCCATTTCCCCTCCTCCAATAATGTGGCTAAGTATGAGGCACTCATCAACGGCCTACGCATCGCCATCGAGTTGGGTATCCGATGGCTCAATGTCCGAGGTGACTCCCAGCTGGTCATTGACCAAGTCATGAAGGAATCAAGCTACCACAATGCCAAGATGGGTGCATATTGCCGAGAAGTCCACCGGCTATAGGACAAGTTCGACGGTCTTGAGCTCAATCACATCCCGAGGCATCTCAACGAGACAGCCAATGCGCTAGGGAAAATGGCATCTGGCCAAGAGCCAGAGCCAATGGGTGTCTTGGCCAGCGATTAGTACAAGCCCTCAGTCCATTATGAGGAGCTGGAATAGATTGGTGATGTGCCGCCTGCCCTAGGCTTGGGGGCTAACCAATCGGTGGCTCCATCCGACCTCGAAGTCATGGAGCTTGACAATGATCCAACAACAGAGCCTGACCCTCTAGCCAACTAGAGGATGCCTTACCTTGACTACCTCCTCCATGAGGAGCTGTCGACAGACAAAACAGAGGCTAGGTGGCTCGCACGTTGCACCAAGTCCTTTGTCCTTATTGAGGGTGAGCTCTAGAGGCGAAGACACACCGGGATCCTACAACGCTGCATCCCCATCTAACAAGGGAAGAGGTTGCTGAGTGATATCCATGGTGGGGGTCTTCAGGCACCATGTCATACCTAGGACCCTAGTCGAAAACGCGTTCTAACAAGGCTTCTACTGGCCAACCACATTAGCTGACATTGAACAGATTGTGCGCACCTGTGAAGGGTGTCAATACTATGCTCGGTAGACCCACTTGCCGGCCCAAGCACTCCAGACGATCCCCATCACATGGCCATTCATGGTCTAGGGCTCAATCTGGTTGGACCTCTCAAGAGGGCGCCCAGGGGCTATACGCACTTGTTTGTCACCATAGACAAGTTTACAAAGTGGATAGAGGCTCGACAGATCTCCACGATCAAGTCCGAGCAAGTCGTGCTGTTCTTCCTTGACATCGTCCATTGCTTTAGGGTCCCGAACTCCATCATCATGGACAACGACATGCAATTTACCAGGAAGAAGTTCCTCCTATTCAGCGACAAATACCACATCCACATTGATTGGGCTGCTGTGGCAGACCCCCGCATGAACGTGCAGGTTGAGCGAGCGAACGGCATGGTCCTACAAGGCCTCAAACATAGGATCTTTGACCTATTGAACAAGTTTGGCAGACGATGAGTCATGAAGCATCCCGCGGTGCTCTACAGCCTAAGGATGACCCCCAGTCAGGCCACTGGCTACATGCCATTCTTCATGGTCTACTACGGTTCTAAGACTGTCGAAATGACCTGATTTCCGCGAAGGGAAATCCATAGAGTCAAAGTGTATTATGACCGTTGTAGATCATATTACCTAAATTCCAGTCGAATACCACATCCATACAACAATAATATCAGAGTACATAAAGTGCAGAATTACATAAATTATTACATCGCCGCATCGGCGAAATCAAAAGTAGCATTCATCCAGAACAGCTTGGAGATAAGATCGCCAAAACTCGAGCGTAGGAACGAACCCCTCAACCATCAAACTCCTCAGAGCTATACTCCTCAGTAGAACCTGTGTGCCAAAGTTTATCAATATGATTTGTACTGGCCAATCCCACCCTATGAGCTATGATTTGTGGAAATTGGATGCAAGTTGGATATAATCAAAAGGAACCTATAAGGCTGGGGTTTCCTATGTATTAGCATACCAAGTATATAATAGTATAGTCAAGTTTAAACACCATTCCCACACACATTCCACCCCATTTCCATCCAGAGCCAGGTTTCGATCCTAGGATCGATATACCACCATCTCCATATCATCACCATATCATCGCTCAATCGATAGGCCAACTCCCTCTTGGCACTGTCTCATGGCCCATAGCCCCTGGCTATGACCGACACTCTCTCACTGGGGAAGAAGGAAGGACTCATCTCGCTATCTAGTTTAAGCGAAACCCAGGAAAGGTCCATAGCCGACTAGTCGGCATATGTATCGATCGATCAACCATAGACTATGCAGAGGTTTTACATAACCACAAGATCTACCTTCTTCGCTGACCATCGTCAACTGGGTTGATTCCGGCCACTTGCTAGCCTAGGATAATGCCACTCTACCATTCAGCCCTGGTACACCCCAAGTCTAGTCTAGGGTGGCTGAAACTGTGAGTCATGAGCCGGGTCCACAAGGTCTCCATGAAGTCTCGGAAGGGTGTGGGGGAAATCCTTTGCGCCCCATACCTCATTGCACTGTCCGCTATCAACCTAGCAGTAGTGGCAATATCCTACCAAGTAGTCCGGCCGTCCCGTACCACATAGGGTGAGTGGTACGTAAGGCTTCCCGGTGAGTCTGAGTACTAGTAAGTCCTTAGAGATGACCAAGCTAGAATGTCTTCATCAGGGTTTTACCGTGCCACCATAGCACCTCCACCCCGGGCTCCTCCCATCAGAGGTTCACACCCAGGGCCACCTCATATCACCATTTACCCACCATCGGTATCCATTCCAGAGGTGCCTAGGTAGCACCTCACGGCAAGACTTGCCCTAGGCTCGTCATATACTCCAACTTGGTTGACACAACCCTTACCCTCCACACACCCAAGTCACACACGCAGCACTCTCCCCATAATCCAGATAACTCTAGTTTCCACCACGCATCAATATGGTATATATAAGCGTAGTAGAAATAATAAGCAGTGAAATATAGCAGCAAGCGTGTGACTTAACCCTACAGCAGGGTGAGCAGGGGTAAGGTTGCGTCAAGGTAAAGGCCATCAAGAAAGCATACTACCATGCAAGTCCTATCATAGTATGATTATAACAATAAAGTAAAGTAATAGCAGCTCTATATTAGCCATGCGTAATAGGTGCTATGAGATTGGGTGGGATGTGGCACCTTCAGTGTAGACGTCTCCGTACTCCTCACGGTACTCTCGGTCCTCGTCCATCTGGTTCTCCTTCGAGTCTGCAAATGATCACATTATAGTCGCGTTAGCGACGTCTATAGAATAGCACAAAAAGCAATGAAAATTCAAAAGAGCCAAATGCACTCAAACATGGGTTCATTGCATAGAGCTCGATTTTAGATGAATTTTGGTCCTAGTCTTGTATTTTTCTGAGTTCGTATGAATTAGTTATGAATTTTCGAAATTTCAATCATTTCTAAAAATGGGAAAAGGCTGAATTAATATCGTGCTGACATGTGTCATGCTCCTGTTGGTCCATGTGGCATGCTGACATCAGTATGACGTCAGCATGACAGCATCGTCTCGGCTCTGGTACTAACAGGTGGGTCCAGAGCTGCTGACGTCAGCAGCTGATGTCATCGTGACATCATAATGATGTCACCTCGGCTGTGTTTATCACTGACAGGTGGGACCCGCATGATGTCATCATGACGTTAGCATGACATCACCCACTGACAAGTGGGTCCAGCGGATCTGTGTCGTTGACTTATGGGCCCGGTCAACGGTCAGCTCAGGCCGGGTCCAAACTGGGCAGGTTGGGCCTGGATACGGGCTAGGCTTTGGCCTGCCACGTCGCGCGCGCTGGTGCGGCCACATCGTCTTATTGGGCCACTAACGGGCCATGGTCCATAAGCATAGGTGAGGCGCGGTTCATGGTGAACCCACCTGCGTTGGTCCATAGACCACAGAGCCGGTCTATGGAGGACTTGGTCCACTTACTCCTTCCCAGGGTTCGGTTCACGTGCACCAAGTGCACAGACGTGTGGCCAGCGAGGGGAAAATCCTCTGCTTCTTCCCCGACATGCTCCCGCCGGTGGTGAGCTCCCCGGTGAGCCCCCGCGGCAGTGCTAGCATCCGACTAGGGTAGGCAATAGCTTCCCCATGCCATGGCGACTACGATGGTGGGGTCGAGGCGACGGCTAGGGCTTCCTAGGGCTCTGGCCACGGTGAACAGAGACTCGGCGTGGCGGTGCTCATCAGCGAGGCATCTAGGGGCAATTCTAGGGGTCCTGGTGCCCCATCTTCCTTCAGACAGTTAGTGGGGAGGCATAGTGTAACGTCGAGGATGACCATAAGGCGCGGTGGTGGTGCACGGTGGAGCTCCGCCTGAGGTCCGGTGCACATGGCCAAGGAGCAGCGGCTGGCTAATGGCTTCTTGGTCTACACGGCTATCATCCAGGTGTCACGGCGGTGCTCTACTGCCACTCCTAGTCCAGTGAGGTGGCCAGATGCGCATGCGGTGGCCGCGCCATGGTGGCGGCGTTGTGAGCGCGGCGAGCGCATGCCTTGCGATGGCGTTCCCGATGGGCTTGGAGAGGTCTCAGCCAAGGTGCTCACCATGGTGTGCTTGGCGGTGTGGAGTGGCGGTGTAGTGTTGATGGTGCGGCCATGTAGCGGTGCGTGGTGCTGCGCCGGCTCACGGAAGAAGATGGTGGCGCCTTCCTCTACTCTGGCGGTGGCGTCCTTCTCCGCGCCTCTCCTTCTCCTCTCATCCCTCGGCTTAGTGTGCTGGTGTGAACCGCACGGTGGTGACGAGGTGAATGGAGGGCTAGGGCTTGGGGTCCTCCTTTTGTAGGCCAAGCTCCATGCTCACCATGGCAGATGGTAGAACGGCTGGTGATGCACCGAGCGCATCAGACGGCTCGTTGTGCGGGGGTGGTTGTGTGGGCGTGGTGCTAAGGTGGGGGACAGGGTCATGCGATGTGCGTGACCCTGGGCCCGCGCCTGCTCTGCGGTCGGCTCCCAATCGCGTGGTGGAGGGAGCGTGGGGAAGATGACGATGCTGTAGTTGGGCGGCAAATAGAGGGGGGGCGTTTGTCAACATGTCCTGATGCGGTGGCGTGCGGTGCGTGATGGCTGATGGGCGGGTCCAGCTCGTCAGTGGCTTGTGCGCGCACGGGCAGTAGGGTGTTGCTGGGCCGGCTTTGTGGGCCGCATGAGCGAGTGGGAGGGCAGGCAGGCTCGGCCAGGCTGGCTCGCAAGGCCGAGCAGGCCTGGGCTGCTGCTGCTCCCTCTTCTTTCCTTTCTCTTTTTCTTATTCTTTTTCTATTTTGTTTTCCTTTCTCTTTTATTTGTTGCCAATTTGGTTAGGGTTTAAACTTGAGCTTCGAGTTATGTAGTGGGTCCCACAAGGTGTTTCAAATGGTGGTCAAAATACATCCCATATATCTGTAGAGGTTGTACACGTTCACTATGAGTTGTGATTTACCCTTTCGCCCGAGGTGATCAGCCTCTTGACCCACTACCAAGGAAGGTCGGCAGGGTTCACTATGAAGCCTTTCAAAGGTTCGTCTAACAAGTTAGGGCCGCTAAGGTTTACCCATCAATAAGCATGAACCCCCCTCCAAGTAGTGACTAGCAAGTGCACCTACTTGGCAGACCGAGATCATACCCGTTGGAGCCCCTCTTGCGCCGTAAAGGTAACCGCTAATAAGCTAGAAAAGGTCCTCATACTGAGCTAAAGCCAGAGCCATATAGCCCTCACAGCTGTACTGTAAGTCCCGGATGATCACTTATAGATAAGTCCTTAGGGAGAGGAATCTAGAGCATTTAGAAAGTAGCTAAACACTCCAGCCCCCTATTTCCATGTTACTAAAAAGTCATATTTTAACGTTTATTGCATATATCATTAGTCAAGTTACAAGATCATGGTTTTGATTAAGCACTAGCAAAAACTATCCCATGCAATAACCCAAAGGTTTCAAGGTACAAGATATCAAATACCTAGGATATCCCTATTGGTAACAAGGTAGACACATGCAATATGAATTAAGTGATTATATATGAATAGGTAACAAGGATGGTCCCATGCTATACTTGCCTTACACACCGATCCTTTGGTAAGCTTTATTCTTCGATGTCCTTCTTCTTCTTCTTGGTTCACCACGTGTATCTCACCGACTGGAGGTAATTCGTAGAACACCACACAAACATCCATACACATACATGCATAGCATACAATTGCATCTATATTAGAACAGTACACCAATCATAGAAAAATAAGTAAAAGAGATTGATATACGATTCTACGCATCGTTACGAACACATAGTCGCGCGAAGCACTCTAATCGAAGCTACGGTTCAAAAGTTACAACTACCGAGAGATTTGCTTAATACGTGAAAAAGTAAACTATATGCTTCATTTATGTTAACCGTATGAATTCATATATAAAAGATATTTTATAAACAATATAGATTAAATTAAGTCAATTCTAGATTTAAATTATAAAACAAAAGTAAAACAAATCATATTTTATGTATAAAACCCAGTTGCTTAATCAGTAATCAAGATATGATTTAAACTATGATTTTTATGAAATAGCAATATAGTAAACATCATTACTAATGCGTAGATATTGTCGTTATGAAACAACACAACTTGAACGTACTATTTCGGAGTTAAAATGAATAAATTATGATTTAAACAAGTTTTACTTTAGTTAAATATTAGACTAAATCTACTCATGAATTCCAAGTGTTGAAAACATGCCTAATAGTTGTTTAAACATGTAGATAACGTAAATACGATCCTAACGCAATTTGAACGGGTCAAATCGGACTTAAAACGCAAAAGTTACGCATGAAATAAGGTGTAATGGCATTTCTGTAAATAAACTAAACCTATTTTTGAATTAAAACAATTAAAAATATGAATTCTCATGGGTATAGGACTGTGGGCATTAAATCTGGTAAGTACAGGGTCTAAAGTGAATAAAAACAGGACTGAAAAAGAATTATTTTGAATTAATATGGACTGCGGGTTGATTCTACAAAAACTTAAGGGCTTTTCTACAAAACTGGCATGGCTGACCAGTGTTGACTGCGCGTTGCTGACTGGGCAGACATGTGGGCGCATGTGATTGGGTTGGTGCACCACGTGGTGTAGTGGACGCGGTGCGCTAGCGCCGTGGACCACGTCCACAAGTCCATGGTGCACCGATTACTTAATGATTTGGCCGATCTAATCCTGACCGTCCGTGCAAGATCCGATGACGCTGGTGAGTGCGGGAGGTCCCTGGCGGCTACATAGTATGTCGGCGAGGACGCCATGGCCGACGGCGAGGCTACACGGCGGCGGTCGCTAGAATGACGCTCGGGACCGTCTCGAGATAAACTAAACGCATGAATGCGATCTACAGGTGCTTGCGAACTTGCTAGGGTACCGATTGGGGATGGGGGTCGCGTCAGGGTGGCGTTCCGTGGTGGCGCCATGGCCGACGGTGTCGGGTGCTCGCTGCTACAGCGCTCTAGGATGCAAAGCGATGAACAAAAGGCATGGGAAGTCAGCTAAGCTCACCACGATTCAATTGGAACGGAGCGCTACGTCCGGGGAGGTCTCCGAGGCACGGTTCGTCGTCGGCGGCGGCTGGAGAGAGAAAGAGAGGGCGGGTGAGGAGAAATCCGGGAAAATCGTGGCCAAAACGATGAACCGATAGTACCTACGATCGCGGGGGAGTACGGCGGAGCTCCAGGTGGCGTCGGAGACGGCGATTGAGCTCGGGACCGGTGGATTGCCATGGGGCGGTGGTGACTGGAGCGGTGAACGGAGAAAGGAGAAAGGGAGGCGCTCGGTTGGGGGCTTTATAGGCCTAGGGTGCTGCATGGATGGAAGGGGAGCGGGCGCTCGGTGATTGGGCGCTTGCCTTGCATGCTCGACGGCAGCGGCGGCTTACCATGTGCGGCTGCACCATCGGCGGGGCAGAGGAAAAGGTAGGAGGCGCTCGGGAAAGGAAAGAAGAAACGGGGAAGAAAGGAAAGACGACGGGCGCATGCGGGCAGCTGACAGGCAGGGCCAAGTCGCAGCGAGAGGGAGCGGATGGCTCGTTCGGGCGTGGTGAAGGGAAAAGGAAAGAGGTAGCCGGAGAAAAAAGGAAAGGGTGCTGACAGGCGGGACCTGCGGGGTAGTGAGGGAGAAGGAGCAACGTGCGGGCATGCACTGTGGGCAGGCCGAGCGGAGCGGGCTACCGGCTGGGCCACGCGGAGCAGTCTGGGCGCGAAGCAGTGGGCCGGTGCGGATGAAAGGGAAGGGAGGGGGAAGGGACTGGGCCGCCAGCGGCCAGGCCGAGAAGAAGAAAGGAGCAGGCCGAGGAAACTGGGCCTTCGGGCCAAATGAGAGAGGGGAGGTTTTCTTATTTGTTTTTTTTTTCCAAATCCTTTTTCTTTTCTTAATTCAAAACAATTTCAAATATGAACCAAATCGAGTATAAATATGATTCAAAATACATTTATTTTCGTTCAAACATAAATGAACCAACTTTGGGTATGTTTTCCGAAAATAACTTTTTAAGTTCTTTCATTTTCTAATTCCTTTTCTTTTATTTCAAAGCCATTTTTTTATTTCATTTGCAAAAGCATTTTTGCCATTTTGACTTTTCAATTAAAGCCACTCAACCAATAAAATCAAATGCAATGGCATGTATGCTCAAACATGTTGCTACCTTATGATGTATTTTAAATTAATGAAAAAATTTATTTTCCTATATTTCATGTGCACAAAATTCATAAATAAATCATTTTAACTCTATTTCAAAAGAGGAAATTTTTAGGGTGTTACAGTACGGATTCTGTGATCAGAGTGTGACAGTAACTCTTGCAACTGAGAGCATCTGCGACTACATTAGCTTTTCCCGGATGATAGTGAATTTCTAGGTCATAGTCTTTAATCAACTCTAGCCAACGGCGTTGCCTCATATTCAAATCTTCTTGAGTCAAAAAGTACTTCAAGCTCTTATGATCGGTGTAGATATCACACTTGTTGCCTATCAAGTAGTGCCTCCAGATCTTCAAAGCATACACAACTGTTGCTAACTCAAGATCATGAGTAGAGTAACGGTTCTCGTGTTCTTTCAACTATCGAGAAGCATAAGCTATCACTCTTCCACCTTGCATCAATACACAGCCAAGTCCTTGACGGGATGCATCACAATAGACCATGAAATCTTTGCCGATATCAGGCAATGCTAGCATAGGAGTTGTGGTAAGCTTTTGTTTCAATTCCTGGAAGCTTTGCTCGCACTCGGGCGTCCGTTCAAACTCCTTAGTCTTCTTCAGAAGGTTTGTCAATGGACGGGCAATCTTGGAAAAGTTCTTGATGAATCGGCGGTAATATCCAGCCAATCCCAAGAAACTTCTAACTTTAGTCACGTTATGAGGTTGATCCCACTCTTTCACAGCTTCAATCTTGGCTGGGTCAACTGCAACACCTTCAGCTGATAGTACATGGCCTAGGAAGGCAACTTTCTATAGCCAAAACTCGCATTTGCTGAACTTTGCGTAGAGCTGATGTTGGGCTAATTTCTCAAGCATAGTTCTCAGATGATGTTCATGTTCTTCAGCGGTGGGTGAATAAACAAGGATGTCATCAACGAATACTACCACGAACTTATCTAGATCATCCATGAAAACCTTATTCATCATGTTCATGAAGTAGGCGGGAGCATTCGTGAGTCCAAAGGACACCACAGTGAACTCAAACTGCCCATACCTAGTCACAAAAGCTATCTTCGGGATGTCACTCTCTTGAATCTTCATCTGATGATAGCCAGATCTGAGATCAATCTTGGAAAAATACTTGGCACCTCTGAGCTAGTCAAGCAGATCATCAATTCTTGGCAGAGGGTACTTGTTCTTGATGGTGACTGCGTTCAAGTTCCGGTAATCAATGCACATTCTCATCGAGCCATCCTTCTTCTTAACAAACAGAATGGGGGATCCCTAGGGTGAAGCACTGGGTCTGATATACCCCTTCGAGATGAGCTCATCAAGCTGTTTCTTGAGCTCGGCTAGTTCGTCAACTAACATGTGATAGGGTCTCTAGGCAATGGGTCCTGTTCCCGGCAAAAGATCAATGATGAACTCTACATCACGGTCTGGTGGCATACCTAGTAATTCTTCAGGGAATACATCGGGACAGTCTCTGACCACAGGCACATCATGAACTATCTTCTCCTCTTTTTGTGATTCTGAACTGGCTTTAAGGGCACATAGGATAGAAGTGGACTTTCCGGACTGAGGTTCACACCTAATAACTTGGCCTGATGGGTGGGTCACTTGGACATATCTAGGTGAACATGATATGATACCTTGGTGAATGGTTAGCCAATCCATACCTAAGATGACATCTAGGCTCGTGGAAGGTAACAGGGTTAGGTCAGCTTCAAAGATAAGACCCTCAACGGTAAGACTCACTCCCTTACAGATGTGGGTGCACTTTAGGTCTCCTAAAGGTGAGCGGGTGATGATAGGCTTTCCACGTGGGGTTATAGGCAGGTCATGCTCTTGTGCAAACTTGGATGATATGTAAGAACAAGTTGCTCTAGAGTCAAATAGAACTGATGCAGTATTGCCATTAACTAAAAACATACCGTACACAACATTAGGGGCAGCCTATGCTTCCTTAGCGTCTAGATGGTTGAGACGTCCATGGGTAGCAGATCCCTTGAACTAAGACTTCTGAGCAGCTGAGTTCTGAGGGCACTTAGCGGCTTTGTGACCCAGTTGGCCACAAGCGAAGCAAGTGAAAGGCGCATCGCCTGTAGGGGTTGGCGCGGGTGCCTTCCAGTTTCCAGTGCTTAGTGCAGAGCGGTTCTATGTTGGGCGTTCATTCGCTAAGCGGGGATGGTAGGAACGGTCCTGAGTGTTGCGGTCCTAAGCATAACAGTCCTGGGTGTAACGATCCTGAGCAGGGCGGGAGTATTTGGTGGTGTAGCCTCCACCACCCCTACTCGATCTAGGGTTGTCATCCCTGTTGTGGTGAGAGCATTCCCTAGATGGTGCATCTCTGCGGAACCTCTTGCGATCATGGCCACGGAAGGACTCCTTAGGCTTATGCTTCCTCTCCCTATACTCCTCTCCAGGTTCAGCATGGTCCTTCTCGATCTAGATGCAGCGATCCACCAGAGCATGCAGCGTGCTACTCTCAATACCACCAAACTTCAGCTTGATGTGTGGGTTAAGTCCCTTGCGGTAATAGTACAGCTTCTCCTTCTCAGAGTTCACAACATAGGAAGGTGCATAGCATAGAAGGTTGGTGAAGCGAGTGGTGTACTCAGTCACCCTGTCCTTTCAAATCTTGATGTTGCAGAACTCCTCGGCTTTGGCCTCTATGATACCCTTGGGAATGTGATACTCAGTGAATGCTTCAGCGAACTCATCCCATGAGATGTTGGCAGGGTCCTCATGGGAATCACTAAAACTGTCCCACCAGGCGCGTGTTGCACCTATGAGCTGGTGTGCGGCAGCTCCAACACACTCATCGTCGGTGAAGGTGGTGAGGTCGAGCTTCTTTTCCATCTCCTTGAGCCAGTCATCGGCTACAAGCGGGTCAGGGTCAGTGCCATCATAGGTGGGTGGCCTTAGGTTTAGAAATCCCTCTAGCTTCCTTTGGAAGTCATTCTGCTAACCTCCCTGGTGACGGTTTTCTTCATCAACAAGAGTTGCAAGAAGCTGGGTCTGTTGCACCATCACCTCTGCCAGGTTTGGGGGTGGTGGTGGCGGAATGTTCTCCTCAACAAGCAGCAGGGTATTCTCTAGGTTGAAGGGTATCCCTCCACGTCCACGGCCATGGCCATAGCCATGGTTGTTGCCACCATGCCCCCCGTTTGGTTCGACTGGTTCAGGGGTGGGCGCACGTCCACGGTTCATTAGGCGAGCAGATCGGTGGTTCAGCATCTGCAACACGGATCATAGGAATTTTAGTGTTTGTGCCATAAGTGCTTATAATTCAGTATGATTACATGATTTTGATGATTTAAAGAAAAACATTTATACTATCCAACACTCATTACAAAGAAGCAATAAGATCCATAAGATGCAATAAGATCCAAAACATTCATTATATGGGTTTTATTACATAGCATCATCTCTAGTAGCTACACTTGGAGACTCGCGAGAATCGTACTACGCATAGTGTCTCACATTACATCTCATAAGGGGTACATCATGGGGTACAACTTATGGAAGCCACTGACATGACTCATGACCACATAGGGTCATCTACTCTAACTCGTACACCGTAGCTGGGATACGACTATTCTCGATCTCGATCTCCTCGTCAGACTTGTGAAGTCAGGACACATACTTCAAGGCCTCGGTGAGCTCCTCAGTAGGCTTGGCTCCAGGTAGGGTAGGGCAAGCATCTAGGTTGAGGCGAGTCAGGGCTAACTCAAACTCCTCTATCCTAGGCTTTGTCTTGCTGTGAATCTCCTTGGGTAGCTGATCCCACATACCCTTCATCTCCCTGAGGCGCTTCTTGTCAGACTTCTGCCAAGCCTGTGAAGTCCTCTCACACTTGTCCTGTAGGTACTCGTTCTACCTGAGTGCCTCGATTAGGTGACCCTAGTTGCAAATGGCCTTCTTCCTGAACTCCTCTAGCTCCTGAGTCATGGTCTTGTTCTGAGATTGGATTTTCATCATATCAATCCCCTTGGACCTCTCTCTGTCTCCTCTACGGTTGAACTCGGCCTTCTTGTTGTCCAACTCTCTCTGTAACTCCAAGACCTTGTTGTCGAGGTAGCAGTTCCTATTGCCTAGGTCAGCGGCTTTGTCCTGTAAGTCAGCGACCTCGGCTCTGTGGACTTCTTCACGACGGTTGAACTCATCCTATAGCTTGGCAACTGTCTCAAGAAGACTAGCTCGCTCCTGTGCTCCCTGCGAGTCTTGCTCCTGGTACTCCCACAGAAGGGCCTGGTCCTAACATCTCTTCTGCTCAAGCTGGGTCACGTACTTGTCCTACTCTAGTAGGTGGATAGCCGAGAGGCAAAGGCATCTGTCCTCCTCGGCAAAGATAACTCTGCCAGCTATGAAACTCTACTCACTAGGGGTAAGGCTAAGGTCGAGGGCCTAGGGAAGTAGATGGAACTCTGTCGTCTTCAGGTGCTCATAGTGGTCCCTCATCACTCTACGAAGTGTCTTGTGTGAGACAGCTCGTAGTCCCTCCTCAACTGTGTCCTCTATAGTCAACTCGGTGAAAGCTAGGACAGAAGGTAAGGTAGTGCTAGCTGGGAACTCGACTGAGGTGACAACCGGTCCTTTGATTCCTCCTTCCTGAGCTGACTTTTCAGTATAGGTGACCTTGACAAGCTCGTTAGGGACTCCTAACGTGACGAGAACTCGGCAGAGGGTCTATGCAAAACCCCCGAGCTCACGTAGGTCGAAGGTAAGCTTGGTGTGGTCTAGAGGTAGCGGTCCTAGAGGCGGCCACTTGACGTTCGTTGCCATCTGCATGTTTTAAGGAAACAGGTGTTAGCATGTCAATAAATAGATAAGCCTTACATAAAAGTAAATGCAGGGTCGGTATATAACAGAAAGAAGGGTTGTTCACATCCTATTCTATCATCTATTTCTGAGGGTTTCGTCCTAGGGTCAAGTATGGCTCTGATACCAACTAAAACGACCTGATTTCCGAGAAGGGAAATCCACAGAGTCGAAGTGTATTATGACCATTGTAGATCATATTACCCAAATTCCAGTCGAATACCACATCCATACAATGATAATATCAGAGTACATAAAGTGCGGAATTACATAAATTATTACATCGCCGCATCGGCGGAATCAAAAGTAGCATTCATCCATAATAGCTTGGAGATAAGCTCGCCAAAACTCGAGCATAGGAACGAACCCCTCAACCATCAAACTCCTCAGAGCTATACTCCTCAGCATAACCTGTGTGCCAAAGTTTATCAGTACGATTTGTACTGGCCAATCCCACCCTATGAGCTATGCTTTGTGGAAGTTGGATGCAAGTTGGATATAATCAAAAGGAACCTATAAGGCTGGGGTTTCCTATGTATTAGCATACCAAGTATATAATAGTATAGTCAAGTTTTAACACCATTCCCACACACATTCCACCCCATTTCCATCCAGAGCCAGGTTTCAATCCAGGGATCGATATACCACCATCTCCATATCATCACCATATCATCGCTCAGTCGACAGCCAACTCCCTCTTAGCACTATCTCATGGCCCGTAGCCCCTGGCTACGACCGACACTCTCTCACTGGGGAAGAAGAGAAGGACTCATCACGCTATCTAGTTTAAGCGAAACCCAGGAAAGGTCTATAGCCAACTAGTCGGCATATGTATCGATCGATCAACCATACACTCTACAGAGGTTTTACATAACCACAAGATTTGCCTTCTTCGCTGATCGTCATCAACTGGGTTGATTCCGGCCGCTTGCTAGCCTAGGATAATGCCACTCTACCATTTAGCCCTGGTACACCCCAAGTCTAGTATGGGGTGGCTTAAACTGTGAGTCATGAGCTGGGTCCACAAGGTCTCCATGAAGTCTTGGAAGGGTGTAGGGGAAATCCTCTACGCCCCGTACCTCCTTGCACTGTCCGCTATCAACCTAGCAGTAGTGGCAATATCCTACCAAGTAGTCCGGCCGTCCCGCACCATATAGGGTGAGTGGTACGTAAGGCTTCCCGGTGAGTCTGAGTACTAGTAAGTCCTTAGAGATGACCAAGCCAGAATGTCTTTATCAGGGTTTTACCGTGCCACCACAGCACCTCCACCCCGGGCTCCTCCCATCACAAGTTCACACCCAAGGCCACCTCATATCACCATTTACCCACCACCGGTATCCATTCCAGGGGTGCCCAGGTAGCACCTCACGGCAAGACTTGCCCCAGGCTCGTTGTATACTCCAACTTGGTCGACACAACCCTTACTCTCCACACACCCAAGTCACACACGCAGCACTCTCCCCATAGTCTAGATAACTCTAGTTTCCACCACGCATCAATATGGTATATATAAGCGTAGTAGAAATAATAAGCAGTGAAATATAGCAGCAAGCGTGTGACTTAACCCTACAGCGGGGTGAGTAGGGGTAAGGCTGCATCAAGGTAAAGGCCATCAAGAAAGCATACTACCATGCAAGTCCTATCATAGTGTGATTATAACAATAAAGTAAAGCAATAGCAGCTTTATATTAGCCATGCGTAATAGGTGCTACGAGATTGGGTGGGATGTGGCACCTTCAGTGTAGTCATCTCCGTACTCCTCACGGTACTCTCAGTCCTTGTCCGTCTGGTTCTCCTCCGAGTCTGCAAACAATCGCATTATAGTCGCGTTAGCAACGTCTATAGAATAGCACAAAAAGCAATGAAAATTCAAAAGAGCCAAATGCACTCAAACATGGGTTCATTGCATAGAGCTCGATTTTAGATGAATTTTGGTCCTAGTCTTGTATTTTTCTGAGTTCGTATGAATTAGTTATGAATTTCCGAAGTTTCAATCATTTCTAAAAATGGGAAAATGCTGAATTAATATCGTGCTGACACGTGTCATGCTCCAGTTGGTCCACGTGGCATGCTGACATCAGTATGACGTTAGCATGACATCATTGTCTTGGCTCTGGTACTGACAGGTGGGTCCAGAGCTGCTGACGTCAGCAGCTGACGTCATCATGACATCATCATGACGTCACCTCGGCTGTGTTTGTCACTGACAGGTGGGACCCACATGATGTCATCATGACATCAGCATGACGTCACCCACTGAAAAGTGGGTCCAGCGGATCTGTGTCACTGACTTGTGGGCCCAGTCAATGGTCAGCTCAGGCCATGTCCAAACTAGGCCGGTTGGGCCTAGATACGGGCTAGGCTTTGGCCCACCACGTGGCGTGCGTTGGTGCGGCCACGTTGTCTTACTAGGCCACTAACGGGCTGTGGTCCATGGGCGCAGGTGAGGCGCAGTTCATTGTGAACCTGCCTGCGTTGGTCCATAGACCGCAGAGCCGGTCTATGGAGGACTTGGTCCACTTACTCCTTCCCAGGGTTCGGTTCACGTGCACCAAGTGCACGGACGTGTGGCCAGCGAGGGGAAAATCCCCTGCTTCTTCCCCAGCGTGCTCCCGCCGGTGGTGAGCTCCCCGGCGAGCCCCCGTGGCGGCGCTAGCGTCCGACTAGGGTAGGCAATAGCTTCCCCATGCCATGGCGACTGCGATGGTGGGGTCGAGGCGATGGCTAGGGCTTCCTAGGGCTCTGGCCATGGTGAACGGCGGCTCGGCATGGCGATGCTCATCAGCGAGGCATCTAGGGGCAATTCTAGGGGTCCTGGTGCCCCGTCTTCCTTTAGACAGTTAGCGGGGAGGCATAGTGTAACGTCGACGATGACCATAAGGTGCGGTGGAGTCCGCACGCGGTGGTGGTGCACGATGGAGCTCTGCCCGAGGTCCGGTGCATGTGGCCAAGGCGCTGCGGCCGGCTAACGGCTTCTTGGTCTACATGGCTATCATCCAGGTGTCACGGCGGTGCTCTACGGCCACTCCTAGTCCAGCGAGGCAGCCAGATGCGCATGCGGTGGCCGCGCCATGGCGGTGGCGTTGTGAGCGCGGTGAGCGCGTGCCTTGCGATGGTGTTCCTGATGGGCTTGGAGAGGTCTCAGCCAAGGTGCTCACCGTGGTGTGCTTGGCGGTGCGGAGTGGCGGTGTGGTGTTGACGGTGCGGCCGTGTAGCAGTGCGTGGTGCTACGCCAGCTCATGAAAGAAGATGGTGGCGCCTTCCTCTACTCCAGCGGCGGCGTCCTTCTCCGCGCCTCTCCTTCTCCTCTCGTCCCTCGGCTTAGTGTGCAGGTGCGAACCGCACGGTGGCGGTGAGGTGAATGGAGGCCTAGGGCTTGGGGTCCTCCTTTTGTAGGCCGAGCTCCATGCTCATCCATGGCGGATGGTAGAACGGCTGGTGATGCGCCGAATGCATCGGACGGCTCGGCGTGCGGGGCGGTTGCATGAGCGTGGCGCTAAGGTGGGGGATAGGGTCATGTGATGTGCGTGACCCCGAGCCCGCGCCGGCTCTACGGTCGGCTCCCGGTCACGTGGTGGAGGGAGCGTGGGGAAGACGACGACGCTGTAGCTAGGCGGCTAACAAAGGGGGCCCATTTGTTATCTTGTCCTAATGCGGCAGCGTGCGGTGCGTGATGGCTGATGGGCGGGTCCAGCTCGTCAGCGGCTTGTGTGCGCGCGGGCGGTAGGGTGTTGCTGGGCTGGCTTCGTGGGCTGCGTGCGTGAGTGGGAGGGCAGGCGAGCTTGGCCGGGCTGGCTCGCAAGGCCGAGCAGGCCTGGGCTGCTGCTGCTCCCTCTTCTTTCCTTTCTCTTTTTCTTATTCTTTTTCTATTTTGTTTTCCTTTCTCTTTTATTTGTTGCCAATTTGGTTAGGGTTTAAACTTGAGCTTCGAGTTATGTAGTGGGTCCCATAAGGTGTTTCAAATGGTGGTCAAAATACATCCCATATATTAGGGATTATTGGCTATTTTTGTTATACAAAAATAGTTGAAGTTTTTATATAGGGGTGTTTTATTCTTCCAACAAATAATTCATTATTTAGGGTTTATCATAAATATTAAGTAAGTTGGTTAAACATCACATAAGGCAAAAGAATCCAAATCACAAGTGGGTTTAAGGATGCATGCATGATTTATTTATTTAGGAATTTAATTACACATGTGGCATAAAACCAAACTATGCTTATGATTTTAACTAGGGTTTGGCTTCTACATGTGCCACTCAACATCACATAGGGTTTAAACAAAAATTTTGTAGTTGGGATTTTTGGTGTGTGGATTTTTGGGTTGTTACAACTGTCCTCCCAACCGACCTCTACTATGAAGCGCCAAGGGTTAGGGAGTACGACGAACAGGGAGCTGAGGCATCCCTCAAGGATGGCATGGACTAGCTAGATGAAGCGCGCGATGTTGCCCTCTTCCGCTCGACCAAGTACCAGCAAGCGTTGCACCGGTACCATAGCCATCGAGTGCGGGGTCAGGCCTTCAATGTTAGGGACCTGGTGCTCTGCCTCGTCAAGAGCAACAAGAACCGCCACAAGCTCTCTCCGTCGTGGGAGGGACAATACGTCATCACGGAAGTGCTCCGACCAGGCACCTACAAGCTTAGGACCATTGACGGCGTTGATGTTTTCAGTCATCTGCCTCAACAAACAATCTATACACATACGTAGGTCATGTTTGTTTGCTGTCCTAAGAATCTACGAGGCATAAGTAGGGATGAAAACGGTACGGATATTTTCCGATCGTATTCGAAACCGAATCAGTTTAGAGGGGTTGAGATCTGTCCATATCCGAGTCTAGATATCTAACATCCGATACCGTATCCGTATCCGAATACTTAAATCGTATATTTATGATGTCGATATCCAATCATATCATATTCGACATAGTTGACACTATCCGTATTCGAATCCAAATCCAGACAAAAATATGAAAACAAATGTAATATTGGTGATATCCATCCGTATCCGATCCGTTTTCATCCCTAGGCACAAGCAAGCAATTCCAGGCACACGATTGTGTCAGCCTGAGATCACATTAATTGCTTCAGAGAGAAGGTGCCTGGTAGGCACAATCCAAACACGCCCACAGTGCATGAAAATTGTATGAGGCGCGCACACACACGAAACGTACATGGAGTATGAATTACATTCATATCAAAAAAATTTCATATGTTTTTATCTGTCAAAATTTGGGCCGAATTGTTTTTTTTTCATTTTCGATGGGAATTCTGTGTCGAGTGGATTGCGGTTGTCCCAGATGATCCCAGCAGCCCCCCTTCATTCCATCCACATAATCTATTTTCCCTTCGCTATCCCCCAATAATGTAGCTAGCATGCGCGTGCACATCAGAATTCAGAAGGGATGAAGGACTAGCAAGAAAAAATACAAACAATTGAAGGGGGAGAAACTTAAACGAAGCTGCATCGTCACTTTTTCTCCACTCTAACGTGGTACCGCCGTACCGGTACGACACCAATAGGCCGGCCGGTACGGTGCAGCTCGAGAGCAAGAAACGAAGCAAGTCATCAGAGACTCTCGAGGACGTGAGAGAGGTTGCTTGCTTGCCTAGCTAAGTATTAGTATATCTTTGCAACCTGTCATCAGGGCCCGGGCTTGAGTATGCATATATAGGACGTGTGTGCTAGTAGAGATACGGGAGCTAGCAGCCATGGCACCATCAAGTGCTGCTCTCGCTGTCCTGATGCTTAGCTCGGCGGCGGTTCTCACCGCCGCGTCGCTGGACACGTCGCCGGTGACGTTCCAGGCCGGCTACATGCCGCTGTTCGGCGGGGGCAACCTCGTGCCGTTGCCCGGCGGCCGCTCCGTCCGCCTCAAACTTGACCGCCACACCGGTAAGAATGAATATGAATGATGTTATCAATTAATCTCTCTGCAGCTAGGTAGCTAGTGCGTCTCTTCAACTGATTTGTTTCTTCTTCCTCTTCTCCGTCCTTTAAATTTCTTCTTCTTGATCACTACTACGTATATTATGCATAATAATAAGCGCATAAATGATTCATCGTCCACCTGCAGGCTCCGGGTTCGTATCAAAGTCGGCTTACCACCATGGATTCTTCAGTGCTTCCATCAAGCTGCCCGACGATGACACCGCCGGTGTCGTCGTCGCCTTCTACGTAAGTTGCTTCTTGTCTCCACCGTACCCGGCCCCCAAATTCCATCGATATCTCGCTCTATGTAGTTGATGTCAAAGATTAACTGCGGCATCAAGCTAATAAGCCAATGTTCAGGAATTAACCACTTGCTTGCTCCTCGATGTTAATTTCTTTCTTCATGCATATTATATACATACTCCAAGGTTTTATGTGGAATTTGGAGGGCCTACTCCTTATAAAAACTATAAATTCCTTTTTTTGAAAAAAAAAATCAACATAAAGGCTTCTTCCATACACAAATTTCTAAATTCCCCAATAATAAAGAAATAATTGTGTACACAGCAGCGTATTGATATAGATGTGCACACCGGGTCACTTGCTCGTCTTCCTTCCTTTCGGTCTGCCCATGAATTGATCATCAGCCATAGAATTTGGCCATGACGATGACCATGACACGAGGCGTGTGCCGTGCCTACACAAGTTGGTTACCAGAAAGTACCCTAGCTACAACGCATGGAAGAAAAGAGTAGTTGCAAAAAACCTACCCAGTTGTTTTTTTTTTCTTTCGTTTTTTGTGACAACCCAAAAGGCCTATCCATGCCTACCTTTTAGAAGTTTCCTATAAGCACGGTCCTAACGAGAAATGCTTTACATCCTTTTCATTTCGTTCTCTCAAAGCATTGGACAAGAACTTCTCGACCTTAGTCTATCTTTTCTTCATACATACATACATACATACATACATACATACATACATACATACATACATATAACATTATATATGGTTAGGGAATTGGAATAGATATTTAGGTTTTGTTTGGAATGGTTTCTTTCAGCTCTGGCTCTGTGCCATGGTATTCAGAGTAGCCATAGCTAGAGAAGCTATTTTTTCTGGCTTCGCAACCTTCCAGCTTATTTTTTTAGGAGAAAAAGTGTAAGGAGGATGGATAAAAGACTCATTACTACAGCGTATAGTATTTTATCCTAGAAACCAAAGCCATTTTATGAAGAGAAAACTCTCGCGTGCCCTTTAATTTCAGGCGCAGTTGCCATGGCTTCCTGGCTTCACACACTTCTCGTGCCTGTCGCTTGAGCCGTCATTTGTCTGTATTTGTTCTTTTACCCTCTCAACGAAACAGGCGTCGACGGACATGTTCTAAAAAAAATCATATATCATGGCCTGCACCTGCCCATAGGGCAAGATGGATGTACCGGATTGGCCATTATTTGTATGTCGACACGTCACGTATCTGATTTCATCTTAGCTTTTGTAGCTCGGAAACTACAAGTGCATCGCTGCCTTAGTGCTTAATTAATTATGGCTCATGAGTGGTCGATGGTTAGTTAAGAGTAGTGGTTGCAGATGGAAAGCAAAAGCATCCATTAAAGATGACGCCCATTACACATTTGCTAGCTCAATAGTAGTAGTGCGTGGTGGAAATGGTAGGAGGCATGTACCTGTCACGCACTAACGCGACTGTGGACGTGGAGGAGTACGTTAACCTTCAGACAGAACAAAGACGAAAATGGCCGGCGCCTACAAAATTCTCGCCTCCCCTTTCATTTTTTTCAACTAGCTAGTTCAGACATAATCCTGACCCATTAATAGCAGACCAAATAATAGCGTTATCTGTTTACAGCCTAGTCCCAGGAGACGACGCCTCGCCGGCGCACAAACACACACCATCATCTACCTAGTACTATAGTCATAGTAGAACATATCATCACTAGACCTATTCCTTATATTTTTCTTTTTTTGTTGAGGGCCTTTGTGTAGTTTGGATGGGGCAGCTTCCTCCCATGTATCCTTTGCGTTTGTGTCTATATGTGTACGCGTATCTGTATGTTTTCCTTTCTTGGTAATATATGCAGCGCGTATTTGATAAAAAAAAAAGACCTAAATCTCCCATAAAACAACCAAAAACAAAAAGGAAAACAAAGGTTGATCATATTCATCCGAGGCTCAGATGCAAAGCAAGTATGCAAGGAGTTGCTCAACAAATCAAATCGCGCCTTCAGTCCTCTATCTCTGGCTACACAGTTTACTCCCCTTATTCTAAATTATATATGTTATTTTAACTTTCATGGAGAGTCAATCATCTCAAGTCGTGATTGTGTTTTTAAAACATAGTGAAAGTTATGTATCTAAAAAAAATAGAATTACAATTTAGAACGGGAGGATGGAGTAGTATTTAGTAATCTTTTCCTTCCAAATTATATGTCGTTTTTAGCATTTCTAGATATATATAGTTTTTCTTATATGCATCTAATATATATTTTAGTAAAAATATTTATATAAAAAATACGGCTAAAACGATCTCACCGAGGTAATATTTGATTTAACTAATCAATTGTGCGTGTGCTGTGCATTAATTCATCAGCTGTCGAACGCGGACGTGTTCCCTGGCAAGCACGACGAGGTGGACTTCGAGCTGCTCGGCAACCGCCGTGGCCACGAGTGGCGCGTGCAGACCAACATCTACGGCAACGGCAGCACCTCCCGCGGCCGCGAGGAGCGGTACCTCCTCCCCTTCGACCCCACCCTCCGGCCGCACACCTACGCCGTCGCCTGGACCCCCACGGCCATCCTCTTCTACGTCGACGGGACGCCCATCCGCGAGGTGGTCCGCGTGCCGGCCATGGGCGGCGACTTCCCGTCCAAGCCCATGTCCGTGTACGCCACCATCTGGGACGGCTCCGCCTGGGCCACCGAGGGCGGACGGTACAAGGTCGACTACACATTCGCGCCCTTCGCCGCCGACTTCTCCTCGCTCGTCCTCAGCGGCTGCCCCGTCGCCACCGCCGCCGCCGACCTCGTGGCTGCCGATGAGTGCCAGGTGGCCGTGATGACGGCGGACTGCGCCGTCATGACCCCCGCCAAGCGCTCTGCCATGCGGCGCTTCCGCCGGCGGTATCTCCTCTACACGGTGTGCCACGACATGTACCGCTACAACGGCACCATCTTTCCCGAGTGCGACGCCGACGGCTCGGAACGCGACGACTTCCACAGGTGGGGCGAGTCCAAGCGCGTGTCGCCCAGCAGCCGCGGGTACAAGCAGCAGCGCGCGGACATGGCCGTGGCCGTTGTTGCCGCGCCTGGCCGGCCCGACGCGTGGCCGGCCATCGGAACATTACGTGTTGACTAATAATGATCTACGGTGCCAGCGGTACACGTACGTCCATCCAGGATACAAACAAGCATATAGCTAGCTGCAGTACATGGTAACTACTGCCATGGACACACATAGATAGGTTCATATATATATGTACACTTTATTTGCTTTTTTCAATCAAATAATATATATCTTCGCTAGTGAAACTGTTTTTTTTGTTTGTTTCAGCTTAATGGGTAGCTCTACTGGTGAAGCTGGGCTGTTTTCATGATCTTATTTAGCAAAAAAAAAAGTTTTACATAGTAGATAGAGATGATGAAATGTCGAAAATACAGCTTCTCCCGACGCCTCTGTTCTTCGCATCAAGGTTGCGCCCGCTCGTGCCAGGCCTAGATGGCCATCCTCGTCTCCTGCTTAGTCAAAATCATGTAAAAATAGACCTTATCGCAGCGGTAAAAAAAATCATCACAATAAGGACAAAATCGTGGCAACAACTACCAGTTGCCATAGTATCACTTCCGTTGCCAGCCGTTGCATAAAAACGAGTGGTGAAAGGTCTTTGTAATGGTTTTACGTTCCGTTGAAAGTACCGTGCTAATTGCAATGTAGTTTTGGCTTCCAATTGATTGGTGTTGCAACGGCTCGCGTAGTGGCAATATTGTATATTGCGACAGTAGAAGCATTGCAACAAGCTATGCTAGACCGGCTGGTCAAGCACTCCGGTTGGCACCCTCGTGGCCTGAGTTCAAACCCCCACGGGGCGAATTTGCAGTGCCAGAGGTGAAAAAAAACTTATCACCTGTCCCATGTTCCCAAAGCACAAGTTCATAGGCACCAGCTCACTTATAGGGTTACGACCTCTGTGTGCGGGTGGGGTACGGGGTTCGGGAGTTTTCTCGACCTATGTAAGAGGTCTCTACCTTAAGCCGAAAATCCCGGCGGCTGTCTACACTAGTAGAGAAACGACTTTTGATCCACTTCGAAATTTGGCTTTAGTCCCGGTATTTTTCGCGCCCGGGACTAGAGAAACCTTTAGTCCCGGTTGGTAGCTCCAACCGAGACTAAAGGTCCCTGCCCAACGGCTACTGCGGCAGGCTTTTGCTGCAGGGGACCTTTAGTCCCGGTTGGAGCTACCAACCGGGACTAAAGGTTAACTTTTACTCCCGGTTGGTCCCTCCAACCGGGAGTAAAAGTCTACTCCCGGCTGGAGGCTCCGTCCGGGGCTAGAAAGGGACCTTTAGTCCCGGTTGCTGTCTCCAACCGGGACTAAAGATCCCCTCCTATATACCCCTTCTTCCTCCCTGAGCCCGAGCCACCTCAAGCTCAGTGTTCTTGCTTCATCGCCGGCCTCTCTTCTTCCTCATCGCCGGTAATCACAAGATTTCTTCGATTCCTCCATCGATTCTTCGGTTCTAAAGGTTACCAACTTTATACTCTCATGTTTCATCAGTAGCATATCTTATTTTGTGGACTAGATATATGTGGTTTTTTATGGTGAATTTTTTATTTATTTGTAAGCCATTTAAGCTTAAAATCACTTTAAAGTTTGCATATTTGGATGAAGGAAGGTTAAAGTAGTTATTCAAAACTAGTATTCAGCTTTCATTTCTAGCATGCATAGCACACTTCATGGTTTAGAGATATAGAGAATTTTAGAGTTTTTTAATTTTATTTATTTATAAAATGAGAAATTTATATTATATTAAAAATGAGTATAGAGAGCAGATGGCAACTGCTTCCGGGTACTCGGCCTCTCATCAGGTTCCAAAGCGACTGAGGCCGGACCTCCCTCTCATTGCATGCGGCAAATGTGAGGAGAAGATTGTGATGGAGTACCGGGTGAGGAAGGAGTGTCCTAACAAGGGTCGTATCTTCTACAAGTGTTCGGATCGTAATATGAGTTATTTTGTCACATTTGATGATTATGGTTAATTTATACTTATTTTCATGATGATTGTGATTATAGTTCTAATTTTTTGTTTTAATTTCAGTGGGATGGCACTGGATGTTCAGGCTGGTACTGGGAGAAAGAGTATGTTGAACACGTGCAAAACTCTCTTGCACAGGCGGCTACGGCGGCTGATGAGGCAGTGATCCGGCGGTAGAAGCTCATAGATGTTGAACAAACGCATGATCTGTCTGTTTTAGTTAGGATTGGTCGCGAAATCCTTATGCTACTGAAGTGCATTTTAGCTTTAGTTTTTTTAGTGGTAGTTGGGATTGTCTACATTGTAGCGAGACTTTCATAAATTAATACCTTGTGTGGTGACATGCATGTCGTATAATTAACTAATTATGTTCTAGGTTTTAATATAGTATTTATGTCATGTAATGCAAATGAGCCGGCATTGGATGTACAATGCTGATCGCCGCTCCCAAGAGTTCATTGAGGGCGTGCATTCTTTCTTACGTGTGGCCGAAGCAAACAAACGCGATGGTTTCATGTGCTGCCCATGTGCCATATGTAAGAATTTGAAGGAATATGCTAGCTCAAGGAGTCTTCATTCACGCTTGTTGAAGACGGGTTTCATGCCAAACTATATTTATTGGACGAAGCACGGAGAAACTGGGGTTGTAATGGAAGAAGGTGAAGAAGAACAATAGGACGATGATGACATTATTGCTGAATATGGTGCCTTCAATGATACTGCAATGGGGGAAGCTAAAGAAGAGGTAGGGGCAGAAGATGAGCCCGCTGATGATCTTGGTCAGGCCATTCGTGATGCACAAAGAGAATGCGAAAGTGAAAAGGAGAAGATCAAGTTCGAGCGCATGCTAGAGGATCACAAGAAATTACTATACCCAACTTGTGATGCAAGGCAGAAAAAGTTGGGTACCACACTGGAATTGCTGCAATGGAAGGCAAAGAATGGTGTATCTGACAAGGAATTTGGGGAGTTAATAAAAATCCAAAAGAAGATGCTTTCGAAGGATAACGAAATGCCCGCCACTACGTACGAAGCAAAACAGGTAGTCTGTCCTTTGGGATTAGAAATCCAGAAGATACATGTATGTCCTAATGACTATATCCTCTACCGTGGCGAGGAGTACGAGAAGTTAGATGCATGCCCGGTATGTCATGCATCACGGTATAAGATCAGGCGAAATGACCCTGGTGATGTTAAGGGCGAACGTCCCACAAAGAAAATCCCTGCCAAGATTATGTGGTATGCTCCTATAATACCACGCTTGAAACATCTATTCAGAAACAAAGACCATGCAAAGTTGTTGCGATGGAACAAAGAAGACCGTAAGGTAGATAATATGTTGAGACACCTTACTGATGGGTCCCAGTGGAGAGCAATCGATAGAGAATTCCCAGAGTTTGCAAATGACGCAAGAAACTTAAGGTTTGCTTTAAGTATGGATGGTATGAATCCTTTCGGGAAGCAGAGCAGTAGTCATAGCACTTGGCCTGTTACTCTATGTATCTACAACCTTCCTACCTAGTTATGCATGAAGCGTAAGTTTATTATGATGCCAGTGCTCATCCAAGGCCCAAGGCAACCTGGCAACGACATCGATGTGTACCTGAGGCCACTAGTTGAAGAACTTCTACTTTTGTGGAACAGACTAGGTGTACGTGTGTGGGATGAGCACAAATAGGAGTGCTTTGACCTACGAGCATTGTTGTTCGTAACAATCAATGATTGGCCTGCTCTAAGTAATCTTTCAGGACAATCAAACAAGGGATATAATGCACGCATGCACTATTTCGATGACATTAAAGGTATATTCTTGAAAAAATGTCAAAAGGTCGTGTACCTTGACCATCGTCGATTTCTTCCTGCGAATCACCCCCTAAGAAAGAAAGGCAAGCATTTTAAAGGTAAGGCAGACCACCAAACCAAGCCGGGCAACCGAACTGGTGAGGATGTACTCAATATGGTCAAGGATGTGAAAGTAGTATTTGGAAAGGCACATGGCAGCGAACCTATTCCGAACGACGCCTACGGTCACGCACCCATGTGAAAGAAGAAGTCCATATTTTGGGAGCTACCCTATTGACAAGTCCTAGAGGTCCGTAGCGCGATCGACGTGATGCACCTGACGAAGAATCTTTGTGTGAACCTGCTAGGCTTCATGGGTGTGTATGGGAAGCCTAAGGACACACTTGAAGCACGATAGGACCTGCAGTGTTTGAAAGAATGAGACAACCTGCATCCAGAAAAGACAGATGATGGACGCCATTACTTAAGTCCTGCCAGCTACACTCTTAGCAAAGAAGAGAAGGAAAGCATGTTTGAATGCCTAGCAAGCATCAAGGTACCATCTAGATTCTCCTTGAATATAAAGGGTATAATAAATGTGCCAGAGAAGAAATTCCTAAACTTAAAGTCCCATGACTGCCACATGCTCATGACACAATTGCTTCTAGTTGCATTAAGAGGAATTCTACCTCCAAATGTACGTCTAGCCACCGTGAAGTTATGTGCATTCCTCAATGCAATTTCTCATAAGGCAATCGATCCAATGGATCTAGCTAAACTATAGAATGATGTGGTTCAATGTCTTGTCAACTTTGAGTTGGTGTTCCCTCCTTCCTTCTTTAATATCATGACACACCTCCTAGTTCCCTTGGTCAAGGAGATTAGCATTCTTGGTCCTATGTTCCTGCACAACATGTTCCCCTTTGAGAGGTTCGTGGGAGTTCTAAAGAAATATGTTCACAACCATGCTCGGCCAGAAGGAAGCATCGCCAAGGGCTATGGAACAGAGGAGGTCATTGAGTTTTGTGTTGACTTTATTCCCGACCTTGACCCGATTGGTGTTCCTAAATCACGACACGAGGGGAGACTAAGTGGAAAGGGGACACTAGGGAAGAAACCATATATTGGTATGCAGGACGATTATTTTAATAAAGCACACTACACAGTTCTACAAAACTCCTCCTTGGTGGATCTGTATATCGAGACACATAAAGAGTTGCTCTGATTTGAGTTTCCAGGGAAGTCTGAAGCTTGGATTACGCATCAGCACATGGAAACTTTCAGCGACTGGTTACGAAAAGAATGTTAGGGTGATGAGAGTATTGATGAGCAACTGTATTTGTTGGCTAGGCAGCCATCGTGGCATATCCTCACATACAAAGGGTACGAGATAAATGGGAATACATTTTACACAGTAGCTCAAGATAAAAGGAGCACCAACCAAAACAGTGGTGTCCGCATAGATGCCACCAACCCTAATGGAAATAAGCAAACATATTATGACCGCATAGAGGAGATATGGAAACTAAACTATGCACCTACTTTTAAGGTACCTTTGTTCAAGTGCCAATGGGTAAAGGCGACTAGAGACGGGGTAGTAGTTGACAACCAGTATGGAATGACAACCGTGGACCTCAACAATATTGGGTACAAAGACAAACCGTTCTTCCTTGCCAAGGATGTGAATCAGGTGTTCTATATCAAGGACAAGTCTACAAAACCGAAGAGAGGGAAAAACAACAACAACACAATCAATGAGCCAAAGCGCCACATTGTTCTTTCAGGGAAAAGAAACATCGTTGGAATTGAAGACAAGTCAGACATATCAGAAGATTATGAAAAGGATGACCGAATTCCACCATTCACAGTGAACAAAAACCCAAGCATCCAGCTAAATGATGAGGACACTCCATGGTTACGGCGCGATCATAACCAAGGGATATATGTTAAGAAGAAGTTCACTATTGTGCCCGCTTGATATATATATAGTGATGTTTAATAGTGTGTATTAGAGGTATTATGTAATAATTATGAATTCAGGAATGTTTATTAGGTGTTTCCTTTTTTTCTATGTTCAGATTAAATTTGTGTTTGATGGTGAGATTTCCATGTCACTTTTGGACAATGAGTGATGAAAAAATGAAAAGATTTACGTTAAAATGATGTGAAAACAAATTTCCAATCGAAAACAAAAGTTTTAATAATTTAAATTAAACACTACATTTTTGTATTAACGAAATAATAATTATTAATGACATTATGTTTCAATATTTATAAGAAAAAACAAAAAACTTTAGGTTGCATAATTTTCCTTGTGCAATAAAGCAAAAGTAAATCCATATTCTTTTAAAACAATTTTATGCCTTGTATTTAATTTACTGTGCAATTAACAAGACTTTAACATTTTATAGAAAGAAATATATAAAAAAACAAATGGAGCTTGAAATGGGCGGAAAGTGAAACTGCAGCCCAACTTTAGTCCCGGGTAGATCTACCACCCGGGACTAAAGGTGGGTTGCATTTTTTGCGGCCCGCCAAAATACACCTTTAGTCCTGGCTCGTAATACCAGCCGAGACTAAAGGTCTTTTCGTCCCGGGCGTTTACAAGAGTCGGGACTAAAGGTCCCTCCCCTATATAAGGCGGCCGTTTCTTCTTCCTCCTCACTCTTCGTCTTCGTCGCCCATCGCCACTGCCGTCGCCACCGCCCTCATCACCGTCGCCCGTGGCCACCTCATCGTCCTTGACCTCGCCGCCGCCGGACCTGGCGCCGATCTTCTCCTTCCCGGCCTCCGACGCGCTCCAACGCCGGCCACCCCGCGCACCACCAACGCCGCCGGCCCCAACGTACTGTGTATTGATATATATAAATTTGTTATATATATATATATATATATATATATATATATATATATATATATATATATATATATTAGAGAGTTATAAATTTATATTTTTATATATATAAATTTGTTATACATCTATATTAGAGAGTTATAAATTTATATTGTTATATAGCTAAATTTGTTATACATATATATTAGAGTTATAAATTTATATTGTTATATATATAAATTTGTTATACATACATATTAGAGAGTTATAAATTATATATATATATATATATATATATATATATATATATATATATATATATATATATTTGTTATACATATTAGAGAGTTTTAAATTTATATTGTTATATATATAAATTTGTTATATATATCACTTGCCAATAAATATTTCTAGAAAATAAGAAATCAAAGTTATGCTTTGGAGACTTGAATTTCGAGTGTAGTTATTTAATTAATTTTAAGCACATGACTCGATCCATTTTATAGATATATGGTTTTTATTTTTTATAGATATATATAGTGGTGTAAAAGCTAGATGGCTGCTCCGAGAGACAACATGAATGAAGAAATGATGGATATTATTAACACCGGTACTCAATTTGTCGATGGTGACAAGCATGATGTGATTATCTTGAAGACCATGTCCGAATTCTTAAACTCTGAAATTGTTGCAACAACACACAGTTCCAGCTGATTACTACATGCGCAATTTTTTGAGACAGCTTGTCAGCGGCAAAGTTGATGGTTTGCACGTGCATCTTGTGCAAATGGATGCAGTAGCGGACCCAGAAGTTTTCTAGAGCCTGGGCAAAAACATAATACTGTTGTAATAGGCTCTGAGCTTCTGAGTTAGTACCCATCTGTATGCCTTTTACTAGAGATTTTTTTAAAGTACCTTGTCACTTAATCAGAACTGTCTTCAGGAAGTTTTACACAATTAATGTTTGCCCCACTAAGTAAGACCCAAAAATTACAGTACTGTGCTACACTCTGCATGATACCTGTTCTTTTCAGACACCAAAGAGGCGGTTTAAAACTTCACATAAACTCTTCCTCAGTTATCAGTATGCCTTTTTTGACAGGTAGCTCCCAGCCTTGTGCAAATGGATGCAATAGGGGACCTAGAAGTTTTCTAGAACCTGAGCAAAATATAATATTGTCTGCTAATAATAGGCTGAGTTTCTGAGTTAGTGTTTGTCGACGAAATATGGGCGGCAGTCTACCTAGGGGTATGCCCAAGGTAGTAGATTATCGGCAGACAGATGCGCAAGCCTCAAACAAGACGGTGACGCAAGACAGACACGAGGTTTTATCCAGGTTCGGCCGCCAAGAAGGCGTAATACCTACGTCATGCGTCTGATTTGTATTGGTGTATGTCAATGAGAGATGTTTTTAGAGGGGTCCCCTGCCCGCCTTATATAGTCCGGGGGCAGGGTTACAGATCTGGAAACTAATCCTAGCCAGTTACAATTGCCATAGGTGGCCGGATAAGGATTCCTATTCTAACCGACCAGGATCTTGCTTGATCGTCAAATCTGCCTTGACTCCTTACGCGGGACTCCGAACAGGTTAGCCAGGCCGCGCGTCGTCTTTTGGTGGACCGAACCCACTGATCCGGACCGGCCCAAGCCTAGCCGTAAGGGTATAGGGGTTAATACCCCCACAGCTAGTCCCCGAGCATCATGCATTATGCTGCGACACGCCATTTTAACCTTCTTCGACAAGTAAGGCTTGAGTCCTTGACGCCTCTGACCACCGTCATCACCGGAGAAATATGTTGTCTGAAGAATGTATGGTGCTCTTAAGAAAAAAGAAAAAGATTTCTGTCCTGAGAAGTGTGCCCACTTGTATTTCTGAAAAGAAATGTAAATGGTCTTGAAGCATAGCGTCCTTAAACATCAGAGGCGTATGGGTCGAAAAACAAACACATTCACCGCAAGGTGAAGTGTGCCCACTTAGTCCCCGAGCCTGGTAGTAGGTGACGTAGGACACGTGGTGCCACGGTCTAAAAAGAATTCCTAGTTTAGTTGAGAACCCAATTGCCGTACAGGCAAAACGAGATGCATCGGCAGGTGCATCGTACCGACGTAGTCCCCGAGCTTGCTGGAAGGCGAAGTATGAGCCTTGTAGCAAGGTCTAAAGAAATGTCTCTCAACTGTATGTGAGTATAAACCACATGTAGCCAAGGGAAACCATTATTCGAGTAGTGGTCGGGACAGTCCCCGAGTACATTAATAATCCTCACAATCATTCAAAGCACAGGGGTCAATTAAACAAACACATTCACCGCAAGGTAAAGTGTGCCCACTTAGTCCCCGAGCCTGGTAGTAGGTGACGCAGGCACGTGGTGCCAGGGTCTAAAAAAGAATTTCCGCTGAAGTTAAGAATCCAATTGCCATACAGGCAAAACGAAATGCACCGGCAGGTGCATCGTACCGACGTAGTCCCCGAGCTTGCTGGAAGGCGAAGTACGAGCCTTGTAGCAAGGTCTAAATAAATGTCTCTCAACTATATGTGAGTACAAATCACATGTAGCCGAGGAGAGCGATCTCCGAGAAGTGGTCGGGAGAGTCCCCGAGCACAGCAGTGGTCATAGCAGTCCCCGAGCACGGCGGTGGTCGGAGCAGCCCCCGAGCACAGCAGTGGTCGGAGCAGTCCCCGAGCACGGCAGTAGTCTGGGCAGTCCCCGAGCACAGCAGTGGTCTGGGTAGTCCCCGAGTATTGTAGTGGTCTGATCCATCCTTGAGCACAAGATATGCAGCAAAAAATACGCACGCTGCTTGTAATATTATTTGATGTAGTTATTTATCTCCTTTCTCTATCAAGTCTAGTCTGACATGTCTGGTCAAAAGGAAGCAGACGGGTATAGTACGCCACTCTGTCTTCTTGCTCTTTTCTGGCAAACAGTCGCTTGGCACCTATATGGAGGTGCGTCAGTGCGGGCCCTCTTACACTATCAACAAAGAGGCGCGTACACTGGTAACGAAGGGGCACGTTTATTGGCGTAGATCTCGAGGTGGTGTGAACAACCGTCTGCTGCGCGTGCGCATGTCTCCCAAGAATCTCGGGCGAACGAAACGACGGAGCTCTTTGTTATTTATAATATAGATCTGGTAAGTTACTTTTACCCATCCCCATTGTCCATTCGCCGCCGCAACCTTCTTCTTCCTCTTGCCGAACCCTATTCCTCTGAAAATCATCATCAATCCCCTCACCACCGCATCCACCCCCTTAGTAAGGACAGACTAATGGTGAAGAGGGACGCCCAGAAGAAAGGCGGAGTCATGGCGAAGGAGTGGTGGAAGTCAAGGAGCAATGAGCAGACCATCGAAGATCTCGTCGCCATGGGAGTGCTCCACAACAAGGCACTCGCGGGATGGCGTGCGCCGGAAGGAGAAAGCTTCCCCGATCCACAACCAGGTGAGATTGTGGTTTTTGAGGACTTCTTCAAATGGGGTTTTGGGATTCCAGTGCACCCTTTCCTTCAGGGTCTCTGCTTGTATTACGAGATTGGGATTTGCAATCTGCATCCCAACTCGATTCTTCTTGTCTCCACCTTCATCCATCTCTGCGAGGCCTATGGTGGCTTCTAGCCCCATTTCGACCTCTTTCGCCACCTGTTCTGTCTGCGGAAGAAAGGGAGCGGTGGCTCGAAGATAGCCGGTGGCGTCTACCTCAATCTGCGTGATGGCATGAAGGCCCAGTACTTGCACTGCCCCTAGAACACCTCGCTGGACGAATGGTACAAGAAGTGGTTCTACATCCACGAAGAACCGAAGACAATCACCCTATGCAACATGGGGCTGATTCTGGAGAAGAAGAATAGCTGGTCGGAGAAGCCCGAGAACTTGGAGCAGATCGCCGAACTGCTGGGGATGATCCCATGGGGAAGGCTAGATGGCCCAAGCGTGGTTGGGAACTTCATCAGCCGAAGGATCTAGCCCTACCAGAAGAGGGTTCATCCTGGCTTCGAGTACCAGGGAGGCGCAGATCCAACGAGGACCAGGAAAGAGGCGCTCGACAAGGTAGAAGTCAAGGCCAGGATTGGGGAGCTGTTCAATCTGGCCGATCCCAACTATGTTAGGTTAAACGTCATCGAACACGCCTTCAAGCTGGCCCAACCTCCCCCAAAGGTAAATGATGCTTTCCTGTAACTGTAGAATCATGTTGTAACAAGAAATTTGACTGTTGTCTCCTTTATGTTTCTCAGAGTAATGGTCGTGACCAGGCAGCAGTGTTCGTGTCTCCGCCCCCTGGTGTGGATTGGCCGCAAGTTGCCGGCCCAGCCGCCCAGACCAGCGTCAGGGACCGAAGATGTCCACTGGGCGGCACTCGAGGTTGCGGAGGACGCATCGACCAGAGCTGCCGGCAAGCGGCCGGCTGCCAACAAACGGCGCCAAGCCATCTTCTCCCTTTCCGACGACGAAGCAGAGGATGCGGACATCTTCTGGCTCGTCCCTCGAAAGAGGAGGAGACAAATGGGGTCGACGGAGCAGGGTGACTCCTCTGTGCCAGCAGTGATCGCATCACCGACCACTGCAACATAGAGGACAGGCGAGGGAAGTGTCGAGCATCGAACCCCGAATGCCAGTACCGGTCATCAGAAAAGACCCGGTGGAATCCGCCGAGCACGCGGAGTAGGCGCGATCGAAGAGACGCTCCTTCGCCACAGTCATCCCGTGCCTCCAAGCTGTAAGTATCTCTAACTTTGATGTTAGCTTATAATTTGTATAAAATATTATTGTATTCTGAACTTTTCCCTGATATATTAGGTCGGCGTCCACCGAAAATCCCGACCAGCTAGCCGGGTGCGGCACGACCTCGCCAGCAATGGCGGAAAAAACTGACCAGCAGCCAGCCATGGAGGAACCCGTAGAGGAAAGTCCGCTGGAACCTCAGCAGGCGAGCGGCCCGACGACAGTCCTCGAGCAGCTGGTCGAGAAGACAGCCGAGCAAAGTACAAGTGCCCCGAGCACAAACCCTGACGAAGCAGGTACCTTGGCGCCAAGTGAAACAACTCATGCCGGGGAGCAACAGTCGGAGTTGGCACAGAGGACTCCTGCCGATATGACGGCTCGTGGGAAAGCCATGGTGGTCGCGGAGACTGTAGACTCTAGACCAGCGCCGCCCCCTGAACAGGAGGCTAAAGAGGATGAAGTAGAAGAGGTCCTGGGCCGTCCCCAGGATAAGCGACAACATGTATATGTGTCGCGCTGGCAGAACGACGAGTGGGTTATGCACGAAGAAATCCCGGAGGTCGAAGAGACCCTAAAAGTTGAACGAGCGGCAAAGCGTCTGGTGACAGAAGTCCAGGTATGTCTGGTTTGGCCACTTGACCCTGTTTTGTAGTCGAACTGTCTGACTTAGCTTGTCTATATGCAGGACTTGATGAAAACCACAAAGTACCGAAAGAGGTGCTTCGACCAGATTGAAGGGATCACGGCGACCAATAAAGAACTGGCGGCCGAAGTGGAACGCTTGCGCCGCCAACTTGAAGCCGCCGACTAGGAGAGGACAGAGCGAGAAGCACAGAACCAAAACCTGGTCGGCCAGCTCAATAACAAAGAGCGGGAGAAAACAAGTAAGTTTTCATCTTATCATAGCAAGTGCAGGACTTGTGTTGTTGCATTCTTGTAGTAACAGTTGTAATGCAGGTTTAGAAGCTGAAGTGACCCGCCTCCAAGGGGAGAATAGCCGTGTGACCGCAGAGTGTGGTCGCCTGAAGGAGGACAACGAGAAACTGGCGCACGACCAGTCTGAACTCCGGGACCGCACAACCAAGATGAAGGAGGATCTGAAAAGTAAGTATTCCAGACCACTTTTCTCATTCTGTTGCCCAGCCTTGTCTTGTCGTGCCATTACATTTGATGTCTTGTACGGTGTTCAGTTTTAAAAGTCAATGCCAAGAGGCATCTAGAGGCCAGTGATCAAAGAGCGTGACGGCTGGAAAGCACGATGCCTCGAGGCCACCGAGGAGCGGGACGCGTGGAAGAACCAGTGCCAAGAAGTGGCAACTGGCATTAGTGCCCGTCCTCGACCTTATTCGACCCAGCGCTCATGGAGGAAGAGCCAAGGACGCCCCAGCTCGGACTGGTCGAGAGATGCAGACAAGCGTGGGGATGGTTCCAAGAGTTCGTGAAGGAGGCGAGTGAGTACACGGGTGCCCATGTACTAAGCATGGTGCGTGCCCACTACCCCCTGATCGATCTCAAGCGCCTAGAGGCTGGGTACCCGAAGGAGGTAGACCTAGACAAGGCAGAGGAGCTTCGGATGGCCCAGCTGGACTTGTCATCAAAGATAATTGGTGACATTAACCTGTGTGGAGGTGGGACAGCACCTGTACAGGGTACGCCATCGACAAGTCAGCTGGAAATGCCATTAGCTACAAGCCAACCAACGAAGCCTGCGGTCTCAACCAGCCAGGCACCGGCGGGGCCATCCCCTTCAGCTCGACTAGCACAAGAGTCCTCGAGACTCGAGTAGGATATCGGAAGCGGCGAGCAGTAAGTGCCATGTGCCCCGACCAGCCAATGTAATAGGCTTAGAGCTATAGAAGGAGGACATAGTTGTGTTATTGTAAACTTGAGCCTCTTCAGGCAAGCTTGTAATAACATAACTGTATATCATTATAAGCTTGTTTGCTTTGTATAAAGCGTATTTAAGCTTGATACTTTATGTTGGTGTAACTAAGTAAGAACATGTTAACGTTCTGTTTAGTTGTACCATTGTGCTCGACACATCATCCCGAAAAGTTTGTGCGGCCCTAGTTTGCCATGTGGTCGGAGTGTGAGGTCCGGTGACCTGTGCACACGTAGACGCGGACAAGTCAAACCAAGGGGGACCTGCCGATCACCCATAACGTAGAGAGCGGATCCCATGCACGTGTTGGGAGGAACCGGAGACAGGGCCTGCTCTGAAAACCGTAGAAGGAGTGGTGGTCGGCTTTTACTGGCTAAGGTAGAATAACCATAAAATTCGAAGTGACACATTAGAGTGGTCAGGAGAAATCATAATTGCTTTATTGAATTAAATCGAAAGTACAAGAGGAGTACATATCTCAGTAGTTAAGCATAGAAACGTCTAAGCTTGTCGATGTGCCACGAGTTTGGCACGTCCGTATCGTCTAGGTGAGCTAACCTGTAAGACGTTGGTCGTGTGACTTCCTTGATCATGAAGGGTCCCTCCCATGGGGTTGCGAGTTTGTGTACACCAGCCTAGGTTCGTCTTCCACTTCAGGACCAAGTCCCCTGACCATGAAGAACCGCTCTTTAACGTTCTTGTTGTAGTACCTGCGCAAAACAGCAAGGTATTTGGCCGTACGTACACAAGAATCAAGCCTTCTCTCTTCTGCGCTGTTCACTTCTAGCTCCCGTACTTCATTGACCTTGCCTTCGTCGAAGTTCTCTACCCGTGCTGATCTGAAAGCTATATCTGGTGGGAGGACTGCCTCAGCGCCGTAAACCATGAAGTATGGTGAGACGCCGGTGTTACGACTGGGCTGAGTTCTGAGGCCCCAGACCACGGCTGGTAATTCCTTGAGCCATCTTCCGGGAGCTTTGTCATTTTCTCTGTACATCCTCTTCTTCAATGCGTCCAAGATCATGCCATTTGCCCGCTCGACTTGTCCATTAGCTCTAGGGTGCGCCACCGAGACGTATTTTACTACTATGCTCCTTTCATCGCAGAAGTCCCAAAAAGCGTTCCCGGTGAACTGAGTACCCAGATCAGTGATGATGCTGTTGGGTATGCCGAAATGGTGGATGACCTGGTCGAGGAACATGACAGCCTTCTCTGAAGATGCCTGTACTAAAGGCATGTATTCTATCCACTTAGAAAATTTGTCGATCAGCACAAAGACGCATGTGAATTTCCCTGGAGCCGGTTTGAAGGGCCCGATCATATCCAGTCCCTAGCATGCGAAGGGCCAGGAGGCTAGTATTGTTTGGATCTCATGTGCTAGTACGTGGATTCTCTTGGCGAAGAACTGACAACCCTCACAGTGGCGGGACTAGCTTTTCTGCGTCGGCTACTGCTGATGGCCAATAGAACCCTGCTCGGAAAGCCTTGCCGACCAGTGTTCTTGAGGCCGCGTGGTTGCCGCAGGAGCCAGAGTGGATTTGGTCCACGAGATGTTCACCTTCTTCCTGGGTTATACACTTCATCAAGATTTCCTCTTTTGCGTTTTTGCGCCATAACCTGCCATCGATGAGCAGATACTGCTTACTGCGACGTATCAGGCGCTCGTTTTCTGTCTGATCAGTATAACCGTTGTCGTCTGTTAAGTACTTGATGAAAGGTATTCTCTAGTCTGGCTCATGAGTGGTCGGTGGCTGCTCGGTGGTGCTCGGCGCCGGAACCGTAGCCACCAATTGCTGGTCTAGAGCTTTGTCGACCGTGGAATCTTCCTCTTCGATGGAAGGCGTGAGTAGGTCTTGGACGAATACGCCATGTGGGATTTTGGCTCAGGATTATCCTAACTTTGACAGCGCATCTGCTGCTTGGTTCTTGTCCCGGACCACGTGTATGTACTCGATGCCATAGAACCTGCCTTCCAGCTTTCTTATCGATTTGTAGTATGTGTCCATCTTTTCGTTGGTCATGTCCCAGTCCTTGTTGAGTTGGTTGATGACCAGAGCTGAGTCTCCGTAGACATAGAGACATTTAACGCCAAGCTCAACCACAATGCGTAAACCGTGCAGGCATGCTTCATACTCAGCGGCGTTATTAGATGCCGGGAAATAAATCCTGAGGACGTACCGGAGCTGCTCCTTGGATGGTGATACGAAAAGAACTCCTGCTCCTGCACCAGTCAATGTTGAGAGAGCCATCGAAGTACATCGTCCAATACTCATCAGATCCCATGGAGGCAGGCGTGCTTAAGTCTGTCCACTCGATGATGAAATCGATGAGTGCCTGAGACTTGATCGTAGTACAGGCTTGCAAATTCCAAGGAGAAAGGGCATAGCTTCCATTGCCCATTTGACGATGCGCCCGTTTGCATCCTTATTGCGAATGATGTCCCCCAAAGGGTACTCGGTCATGACCACCACCCGATATCCAGTCGAAGTAATGTCTCAACTTTCGGGATGTTATCAGTATGGCAGTAGAGCAGCTTCTGAATCTGTGGGTACCTGGTCTTGGATTCATTGAGTACCTCACTGATGAAATAAATTGGCCGTTGTACCTTATAGGCGTGGCTCGGCTCGTCGCGCTCGACCACCATGGTAGTGGAGACCACCCGATTGGTTGCCGCAATGTAAAGTAGGAGAGTTTCGTCTTCTCTGGGAGCAGTAAGGACCGGAGGTGATGTAAGGTATTGTTTTAGCTGCGTGAAGGCAGCGTCTGCTTCCTCCGACCACTCAAACTTCTCGGATGCTTTGAGTAGTTTGAAAAACGGTAGTCCTTTTTCCCCAATCTTGATATGAAATGGCTGAGAGCAGCCATGCACCCGGTAAGCTTCTGGACGTCCTTCACTTTTTTGGGGGGCTTCATGTCTAAGACAGCTTTGACTTTCTCCAGATTAGGGCGTATGCCGTCGTAACTGACGACGTTGCCTAGCAATATACTAGAAGGAACACCAAAGATGCACTTCTTTGGGTTTAACTTCCATTGGAATGTATTGAGGGCTGCAAAGGTGCATTCTAGGTTATCAACAAGGGTATGTGCTTCCTTGGTTTTGACAACTACATCATCCACATAGGCCTCTACAAGGTCATCTTTTATCTCGTCTGCGAGACAGGCCTGAATGGCGCGTTGGTATGTAGCCCCGGTGTTCTTGAGCCCAAACGACATAGTCAGTGTAGCAGTAGGCGCCGAAGGGCGTGATGAAAGACGTCTTGATCTGATCGTCCTTTTTGAGAGCGATCTGGTGATAACCAGAGTAGCAATCGAGAAAGGAAAGGAGCTCGCAACCGGCAGGTTGAATCTACGACCTCGTCTATGCGAGGTAAGCCGAAGGGGTCCTTAGGGCAGTGTTTGTTGAGATCAGTGTAATCAACGCACATCCTCCATTCATTATTCTTTTTGCGTACAAGAACCGGGTTGGCTAACCACTCCGGATGATACACTTCTTTGATAAATCCAGCTGCCAAAAGCCGTGTAACTTCTACCCTAATCGCCTCCTTTTTGTCGCGAGCGAACCGTCGTAGCTTCTGCTTGATAGGTTTGGCCTTGCTGTTGACATTCAAGGAGTGCTCGATCAAGTTCTGAGGTACACCGGGCATGTCGGAAGGTTTCCATGCGAACACATCCACGTTGCTCCTCAAGAACCTGATGAGCGCGTCTTCCTATTTGGGATCCAGGTTGACCCCGATAAGGGCTGTTTTGCTGGGATCACCATCGACTAGCTGGATCGCCTTGTGCTCCTTAGACCTGATGTTCTTACGTGGAGCCTCGAGCTCTGGGATCTCCAGGTGGTCGGCTGAGGTCTTCTTAGCGTCGAGCATGGTCTCGGCCATGCGAATAGAGAGGTCGTGGGCCTCTGCTATTTTGAAGCTGTTATCCTCGCAGGTATAAGCTGTGTATACATTGCCCCTGAGGGTTAGAACTCCTTTCTCGGTAGGCATCTTGAGCACCAGATACCTATAATGAGGTATGGCCATGAACTTGGTGAGCAACGGTCGGCCAAGAATAGCATGGTAGGTGCCGTCGAAGTCAGCGACCACGAAGTTGACGTAGTCGGTGCGGAAGTGGTCTGGAGTCCCAAACTGCATAGGTAACGTGATCTGCCCGAGAGGTGTAGAGCTCTATCCGGGGAGAACGCCCCAGAACTGTGCCTCGTATGGCTTGAGGTCCGCCTGAGCTATTTTCAGGGCGGGCAGGCTGTTCTTGAACAGTATATCAATGGAGCTACCGCCGTTGATCAGTACCCTGTCGAACTAAACCTTGTTGATACAAGGGTCGAGGACCAGGGGAAAATGCCCTAGCTCAGGTATGGCGGCCCATTGGTCCTTCCTGCTGAAGTAGATTTCGCGGTGAGACCATGGAGGGAGCCGTGGATCGGTGAGAAGGTTGTCGGTGTTTGCCACGTTCAAGCAAGTGCGGGCGAGCAGCATGCGTTCTCGTTTGGTCTCAATGGACACCTTGCCGCCGATGATGGTGTGCACGTGATCAGTTGGCTTGACGTATTTATGACGAGGGTCTGCATCATCATCGTCGTTATCTTCGTTGCGTTGTTCCCCTGCGTCGTTAGGCTTATCGGACGTATCCGGAGCCTGTTGACGCGTGTAGATAGCCTTGAGGACGCGGCAATTCTCCATGGTATGGTTTGACTTAGGATGGAGCTGGCAGGGCCCCTTCAATGCTTTGGTGTAGTCATCTTCGTAGTTACGACGTCTGCCACCCTTTTTCACGGTATTGACCTCACCGTCGTCTTCCTGAGCACGCTTGCTCCTGTAATCGTCACGGCGGTTGCACCGCTGATTACGTTGGTCACGGTGGTCACGGGAGTCATTGCGCTGGTTGCGGCGGTCAAAATTGTCATTCCGACCACGATTGCCGCGGTAATCGTCGTGGTGTGGAGGGTGGTCAGAGCGTGGAACCCTTGCTGCTTCTTCAACAATTATCTTTTTAGCGTCATCGGCGTCCGCATATTTCTTAGCGATGGCCAAGAGCGCTGTGACTGATTCAGGTCTCTTCTGGAGGAGCTTGTCTCTTAGGGCGTCGTGGAAGCGGAGGCCAGTGATGAAAGCCTCGATTGCCTTGTTGTCGGAGATTGATGGGACCTTGATGCGCATCTCTGAGAAACGCCGAACGTACTCGCGCAGTGGCTCGTCTTTCCGATCTCAGATCCTGTTGCAGATCGTACTTGTTGCCCGGTTGTTCACAAGGTAGCGATGAAATTGTCGATGAAGGCTTGCTTAAGCTCCTGCCAAGAATCAAAGTAGTTCGCCGGCAAGCTGACCAGCCATTGGTGACCTGCATGACCAACAGCGACTGGGAAGTAGTTAGACATGACGTGCTCGTCAGCCATGGCTGATCTGCACGTAGTTTCATAGAGCATGACCCATAATTCGGGGTTTTCCTTGCTGTCGTACTTCTGAAGTTTCTCGAGCTTGAAATTCTTGGGCCATATGACTTGGCGAAGGTGTGGAGTAAGCTGCTTTAGACCCGGCGGGCCGTGGGTGGTGTCATACTCCATACGGCGATAGCTTTCAGTAGGATGCTCGATCGTCGGCTCTCTGGTTGATGCGAGCGCGTAGATCGCGTCCACCGAGGTAATGGCGGAGATCGTTATTGCCATCGTGGCGATCTCGATTGCCATCTGGATTAGCCCTGCGGCCGTGGTTATCGCGGCGATTGTCGCGGTTGTCCCAGCGGTCATTGTCCCGACGGCGGTTGTCATCCTGGCCACCATCATGGCCATCGTCGTTGCACGAGCCACATTGGTTGAGTGGCTGTGAACGACTTGGGTGCTGGCGGCTGTGGCTTGACTCGACTGATACGGATGGAGCCCGAGCTTGGTTTGCAATCTCCGCGGTCTGGGCCATAGCAGCCGTCAGATAGGCTTGTATTTCATCGCGAACTGCTTGTGTTTCCGGGGTGTTCGGTAGCCGTTGCATTGTCGCCATGGCGACGGCTACGTTGGCACTTGAAGTCCTGAAGACCTGTTTGTCTCCCACCCTATCGAAAGCATCGTTGAGGTCACGTGGCTGGACCCTTATGCGCCGTGCCTCCTGGTCTGCTTTGGCTTCGATTTGCCGGCGATTAAACCGGTCAATGTTGCGTGCTTCGCGTGCAGTCCTTTCTTGTTCTGTTTCGCCAACTGCCGGTGGTTCGTCATTGCTGACAACGTTGATCAAACCCCCTCGCCTTGGCGGGAAGGACGGGAATTGCGGGAACCCCGGGGCGTGATCCGGGATATCCAGATCGTATTCGACGCCTTCATCTCCGTGATGCTGGAGCTTGGTGTGGACGGAGGCATCAGATGCGGTGCCAGACGAGGAGCTGGAGTCACCCTCTTGGACCGTATGGACGGATCCTTCTTGATAATCTTCAATCCGGATCATGTTGACGAAGTTGCGTGGTTTCGGCCGAGGTCGGTGCATAAAACACAGATCCGAGCGGCGTTGTAGGTTGTACGCGTAGCTGGAGGCAGCGTTTCATAGGCCGTAGGGCTGGACCTGGTGGTTCTCTGTCGAGGCTTCGTACTCGAAGAGTCAGAGACCCATTGCGTAGGCCGGCTGGCGACGAGCGGAGCGCCCCTCAGGAGTAGATATGACCACGAGATCTGTTCCAAGTCGTGCAGGACGACTGGTCCGAGCTGGTCGGGTAGATCTGTTGTGGGGAGCGGTTACCTGCTCATTAGATTGACTTTGAATCGTACTTACCAGAGCTAGGGTTTCAGCGAGTTTGGTGCCGACCCGATCGATGGAGTCGAGCAGGTCAGTGTTGTCGATCTGCTTTCCTTTGCAACGGGGAAGCGGATGATGGGTTGTCGGCGTGGCTGAAGGTGACGTAGGCGTGGTTGGAGCCAGATGTACCGTGGTCGGAGCCAGATCCATCGTGGTCGGAGCCGTATCCATAGTGGTCGGAGCCGTATCCGTAGTGGTTGGAGCCATAGCCGATGCAGGCGAAGTAGTGGTCGGCGCGGACTGAATCCACGCCTCCTCCGTGGTCATGGCGATGGAGTCGTCGAAGCCGGTGGTCCAGGTGATCTGACCGACGGTGAACGTGAGGCCGTTTGGCGTAGCCATGGAGCCGGAGATGATGACCATCTTGTTTGCTTGGAGAGCAGTACGCACACCCTCTACCTGGCGCGCCACTGTCGACGAAATATGGTTGGCAGTCTACCTAGGGGTATGCCCAAGGTAGTAGATTATCGGCAGACAGATGCGCAAGCCTCAAACAAGACGGTGACGCAAGACAGACGCGAGGTTTTATCCAGTTCGGCCGCCAAGAAGGCGTAATATCTACGTCCTGCGTCTGATTTGTATTGCTGTATGTCAATGAGAGATGTTTTTTAGAGGGGTCCCCTGCCCGCCTTATATAGTCCGGGGGGCAGGGTTACAGATCTAGAAACTAATCCTAGCCAGTTACAATTGCCATAGGTGGCCGGATAAGGATTCCTCGTCTTTTGGTGGACCGAACCCACTGATCCGGGTCGGCCCAAGCCTAGCCGTAAAGGTATAGGGGTTAATACCCCATGGTGCCCATCAATGCTTCACGGTTTGAACTGATATTTGCCTGGCATTGCTATGCAGGTCTTTTGGCGCTCGACGAGGAGCCCGGGCATGCGCTCAGGGTCACTGTCAGTCGCGCATTGAGAATTATCTGAAATCTGACGTTGCTAGATTTGGTGAAATTTGATTAAGGTCTATCGGTGATTGGATGATAGGGGACGGGGGCCAATTGCTGTATGAATGCAGTGCACCTATGTTGCTTGGTCTGTCAACCAATGATTTATTATTTTGCTTGGTACATGTGAACCAATGATTATTGTTATTTTGCTTGTTATATGAATGATGCTGTTATTTTTTTATTGCATTGAATTTTTTGGGCAATTGTTATATTTAACAAGCATAAACCTAAATAAAATATATAACTAAGTTATATATGATCCAATGAGTATAAAATTTTTACTACAGTTTAAGCATACAATAATTAGCCCACCATAAAAATTTCACCACAATTGGACCATAAAAACTATAGCTATGAATTATTCTATTTAATTACAGAAAAACATAAATCTAAAGTTATAGCAAAAACTTTGTACTAAAGCATACCATATTATATTTTCACTGTGTAGATCTACTTATGTGGAGTCTACCAAAATTGGATTTTTCATTTTATGATTTTTCTGTGATTTACTATGATTTTTCAAAGATCCGGCCGAAATAAATAAAAAAGATAAAGATAAAACCGCCTTTAAAACTGCATATAACAGGGCCAGGGAGATAAGATGAATGGTTTTAAAAGTTTAGAGAGGTGTTTTGTCCGGTTTTGGAGTTTAGGGAGAAAAAACGGACTTTCGTGAAAGTTGAAGGACGTTACTTGGACTTTTTCCAAATAAAAACTATGGCACAGGCGCACAGCACAATCGTGGTCCTTTGAATCGACGTGGGCCTCTCTATTTGATCTATCTATACAAGCAGTGGTCCAGAAAAGGGCCTTTCCCGGGGAAAAAATGTGGTCTACACCACACAAAAGGCCAGTCAGGCCCGCAAACGAAGAAGCGGCCCTGCCCACAAGGGCAAGTCGGCGTTGCCGTGTAGGTGCTGCAGCCTGCAGGCCCAACCCAGCAGCAACAAACCACGCAACGGCTAGTACGGAGGGAGAGGGACAGCAGCGCCGTTCTGCCTTCGCCGTCTCCTCGTCAACGGTCATATTACCGTTGTCCTGCCACAATCCCAACGCTTAAAACTGGCACCCCAAGCGCTCCTCCGCCGCCGTCTCCACCCCCGCTTCCCCGTCTCTCCCGCTCCCCGCGCACGTCGTCTCTTTCCTTGAGCGCCCCCCACTGCACCAGCGACGCGCGCCTCTCACCCGCCTCGACGAGAAAGCAGCCACCGATGGAGACGCCGCTGTCCTCCAGGAGGATCACCCGCTCGCTCGCCGCCGCCGCATCCGCCCGTGAGTCCTCTTCTTCTCCCAACCTCGCCTCTCTGTTTCTTGATCGCTGGATCGCTTCTTCAGTTTCGACGCGTTCTTGGATGTGTTTCCTGACAACGCCCACTTTCGATTCTCCGCAGAGAAGAGCGCCGCCGCCGCGTTGGACTCCGCCGCCCTCTTCTCCCGGGTCAAGAAGGCTGCCGCGGTGGAGACCCAGGCCCAGACGCGCGCCGCCCTGCACGACATCAGCAACGACTCCCCCATCGTCGGCCTCGCGGCGGGCGGCCTCCACGCCACCGACACCACCCCCGCCAAGACCCGCCGCAGGGCCCCGCGCCGCACGCCCGGCTCCGGGGAGGCGCTCCTGCGCGGCCAGGTCAAGGCGCTCCTGCACAATGTCGAGGTGGAGCAGGGCGGCGGCGCCGCCGCCCTAGTCAGGCCCGCGCGCATCCAGGCGCTGCTTGGCGTCTCCAGGTCCCCGGCCCAGCTTCTTGCGCCCACACCGGCCAACACGCCGCAGATCGGCCCCGTCTCCGCGCCCAGGGAAGGCCTCCTCCTGCTTGATGGAGCCGCCGCCGTTCCCTGCGTCCTCGATGAAGAGGAACTGCTGATTCCTAAGCTTCAGGTAATGTAATTGTCGATTCTTGTCGATTCAGCAATGGATGAAATCTTCCACTCCTCGAGGAGCAACAGTCGACAATTCGACATGCATGGTAGAGTTTTGACCCAATTTTTCTGTGCTGAGTAGTGGATTTCCAATTTCAATCAGGGAACGCATGTTCTTGTCAATCTGATGCAGAAGCTTGTGTACCATTTCATCTAGTATCTTTATTCGTTAACCTTCTTTGTGCACGTCCATGTTAGTTTAGTTCGCAATTCTGCACGTTGTATGATAAGTTTGATTCATGGGTTCTCCCAACCTGTGTCGGCTGTCGTAGGTGTCGGCTAGTAATCTTGATATATGATAGAATTTTCTGAGTGTTTTCATGCTGCATTGTCAGGTCTCTTGCATTGTTAGCTGCATCTAGCCCGTTCTCAAATCTCAATGGCATGCTAGCTCTTTCAGAACTGCAAATTGATGTATATCTTCTAGTCGGGCAGCAAGTAGAGTAATCTTGATCTTGATATATGATTGAATTTTCCTTCAGCTGGCTACTGCATTTGGTCCTAAGGTGCTTTGCTGCTCCCGATGTTGTGCAGGTCATTGCAGCTTCCCTGCCTCCGCCTCAGCCAGAGGAGAAGCTGGGCGAGTGCCAGCTGAACCGTGCGCTGGTGTTCGACGACTCCCCTGAGAAGTCCGACGAGTCCAATGGATCAGCCGTCGCGTCATCCGTTTCCCTCCAGGAGAGCAGCACCGGCAGCTACATGGACAAGTCGTCACCACCTGAGGACGACAGCTCCTCTGCCTGGTCCATTCAGGTCCATGCCAGCTCCGAGAAGGGCGACGAAGAAGAGCTGGGCGTGGAGGAGCTGGCGGCGGCAGAGTACACCGAAGAAGAGGAGGAGGAGGAGGACTGGGAAGAAGACAGCGACGACGACTGCTACGATGATCTGTGCGAGGAGATGAGCAGGATGACCATGTTGGGTGAAGAGGAGAAGAAGGCCGGGCTGCCGCAGTTCGAGGGGAAGCACACCAGGTTCATCTACAACAGTGACGACGAGATCGAGCGCGAGGAGGTGGCGGACGCAGCTGAGGCGAGGGCGGAGCTTGGCGCGTTGATGCTCAGGGCGCTGCCGGTGCCGGAGGGGAGGCACCTGCGCTTCCACGACGAGGAGGATGACGAGCACCTGCGCTTCCACGACGAGGAGGATGACGAGGAATAAGAATGTCAGTTGTGTTATTGGGTATCTGCAGTGGTTGTCTTTCCCTGACACCAGCCGTTCTACAGTCCGGTTCTGTATTTTGATTCATGTCTCGGTTCTTCAGAGAACAAATTACTCTTTTACCGATTCAAATCTTCTGAAATGCAATATACTATTTCCCGGTTACTACTGAGCTAAATATGTTTTGTCTAGTCCAATGGGACTAGACAAATCTATACTGTCTGGCAAGCATCAGTCGAGTATTTGTTTAGAATATCAGAAGAGTTTTTAGTTCCATCCTCCCGTAGTGAAAGAATTTACGACCTTTTTTATGGAAGAAACCGGAGCTGCAGAAGGAGGAGAAATCAAAGAGATGGATCGACAGATAGGACGGAAAGCGACATGTGCAGATGGCCTGCTGAGTGCTGACTCTCGTTTTGTTTACTTGTGCTTTTCTTCATGGCAAGCATCAGTCGAGTATTTGTTTAGAATATCAGAAGAGTTTTTAGTTCCATCCTCCCGTAGTGAAAGAATTTACGACCTTTTTTATGGAAGAAACCGGAGCTGCAGAAGGAGGAGAAATCAAAGAGATGGATCGACAGATAGGACGGAAAGCGACATGTGCAGATGGCCTGCTGAGTGCTGACTCTCGTTTTGTTTACTTGTGCTTTTCTTCATGGCATCGCGTTAAACTCGCCCAATTCTTTTGACGTTTGTGTCCGTTGCATTGCATGTCCAGGCAGACACCTTTGTTTACGCACTGCACTGCCTGGAACAATCAGTTTAGCTTTCATTGTTACACCTGTCATGAAATTGACGGCGACTGGTTTTACAGCAATATTGACGTCACACCATGCCATAATTTCCCTACTTTTTAAGGGAAAAAAACAACTAAAATTGCCTGCAAATCATGGGTAGCAATTGCAGTAAAGTTGACAGTAAATTGCAGTACAGTTTCACTTTTGCAGTTGCACTAAAGCATGGTAAATTGCCCTAAAATAACTTACTCCCATTACATTAATTTTTTTTTGTCTGTGTTAGTTTGGTGTTGTGGTAAAATTTGACACCAGATTGCAGTTAATTTGTTGTGAGGTGTTGTGGTTTGTCTCTTGGTAAATTTGTCTTCTCGGTTTGCAGTTTCACTTATCACGGCTCCATGTTTGTAGGCTAGATTTGTATTTGTTCTTTCTTGTAAGTCAAGCAAACGCCTATGGGTTGTTTCTAGCGATGTTGATATGGAGCGCTTGGAATGGCTATTTGTATTACACCACCTCTCACATGGTAACCAGGACCAAACATTTGTTCTATAAACTTGCTCATGGTAACTTATTATTGTTGCTCCAAGCTATAAAATCCCAAAGAAAGCTTATAGGACCAGATGCCTTGTGGAGAGCACAAGTCCTCTCTGCCATCCAGGCCAGCTTCATCGACTTGGACTCAGAAGAACAAGCGTTGTCGAAGACCATCCACAAAGTTATGCAACAAGCTCATTGAACTTGTTGCCAATCCAAAGTACTTACCTGTTGCCCTTGCCTCCCCGTGACATCCACGATCAAGTGGCATCTCTGTCAACCACGCCAAAATATGGTCGATAATGAAAACATGTTCACCTATCGATCATTGGCATGGGTCATTAGGCACACACATGTGTCATCCTTGGACATGGAGACACGGAAGGAGGTGGATGAATTGGGTCTCTAAAACCAATCCTATGGCTTTTCTTGATCTACAATAGAAAAAATATTAAACTAGTTTCTAGTGTGCTCTATTGACCCAAATCCACAAAGAGTTTTGCAACCTAAAGACAGTCCTATCAACTAGCCTACATCACTTGCCCTAAACATCAAATGGGATGCACCAAGGCTAGCCATGGGTATACTCAAGGTGCGTGGTTAGGTCAGTAGCAACTTCGAGTGCGACTCACTAGGAATCTCCTCTTCGTACTCCTTAGTGATCTCCTCCTCATATTAGTGCTTCTAAGTCTAGGAGTAGTTTGTGACAGTCGATCCTATATGCATTTTCTTGCTAGTGATTGCATTCTCTATGAAATTAGAGTGATCTAGTGCATTTGCTTTGAGAGATAGCATCTTGTGGCACTAGCCACTAGGTGATCTGTTCGCTGTAGTTTTCTTATTACTCTTGGTGGTTTTCGTAATGCCTAGATGGCTAGGAGCATCGGTGACTCCGTTGAGGCACTCAATTGAAGATTATGAGGTGCTCCAAAGATGATTGTGCGGAGCTCTTGTGCCCATCCTTGCTGGAGTTGGCAAACAACAACTTTAGTGGAACCGGGGCTTAGAGATGCACATTGTAGGTTCATTAAGCTCTAGACAAGTGTTCACAGTTGGAGCCAACCTTGAGGGGTTGTTGAGTTTGTAGAGGAGCGATGATCCTTGGCTTGCCTCAACATGGACGTATGTGACCGACAAATCACCGAACCACGGAGTTATATCTTGTGTCATCCTCTTGTGTAGTTTCATCACTCTACACTTGTGCTTTACATTATGTTCTTACAATTCCTAGTGTAGAGATGTAGGTTTGCAAGACATAATTAGAAGTAGTGCTTACTAGGGCCTCATTTGTTTCTAACGAGTTTGCCTTATGTTGTGCCTTATATATATTTTAATTAGACTATCCATCTCTCTCTAGTCATCCAAAGATCCATTTCACCAACCTAGCAGCGTAAAGGGATGAGAAGGGTGTTAAGCAGTCTCAACATAAAGGCCATATGCTTTAAGAACCTTCCCGAACATGGTGGAATACATAAGTCAAACATGGTTGTCAACACTTAGTAACTACCACAATAATTCGTAGGACATGCCTCAAACAGAGATAAATTATAATCTTGAAACCACATTTATACTATAGTTTAGTACCGTAATCCCAATCCACTGTGATAGATTAGAGCACTCAATACAAACGGTGAATTTGTGAACAAAAAAAGTAAGAACTAAACTTAATGAACCAAAGTAATGAAGTTACCAAATAATTGTCCCAAATGTTTACAGTGAAACAGAGCTGCATCCTTTGAGATACAAGTTGGATAAGGATCGATAACCACGGCTCTTCCCAGAATTCCCCTCTAAAAGCTCTAGCTTGGTTTTGGTGAATTGATGAAACCCTATGTGCTAACATTTGCTCTAAGTGATCATGAGATAGGTTAGTACACATTCCAAGTGGAGGAGCAAATGAATGAAGATCATGATGGTGGTGATGGTCATGGTGATGATCAAGTGCTCGAGCTTGGAAAAGAAGAAAGAGAAAAACAAAATGCTCAAGACAAAGGTATATTTGAGGAAATTCAAAAAAAAGGTATATTTGATAGGAGCTCTTTGTTTTGGTGATCAAGACATCTAGTGGGTGTGATCACATTTAGGATAGATAGTCATACTATTAAGAGGGGTGAAACTCGTCGTGAAATGCGGTTATCAAAGTGTCACTAGATGTTCTAATCCATTGCATATGCATTTAGATTCTAGTGAGTGATAAAACACCCTTGGGATTTGGCTTAGATTGTTGCTAACTCACGTACACATGTGGTGCAATACTTGGAGTTAGCACACATGCACAAGGGTGAAGTGATTGCGCTTGAATAGAGTGGAGACAGGGGCGTCGGACCCTGGCTCAGGAGGCGTCACTGTCAGCCTCGATCTGACGGTCAACCCTAGCGCAGCGGCTCAGACGAGGCGATGTCGAACCGAGCCAACCGGAGGCATCGGACCATACGTGCACATTTTTCCTTAGCATGGGAGATAGCGAGGCATGCGCTGGCGCGACACGTGGTGGCGTCGGACCGCGCTCTAGGTCCGATGGTGAGCGTCGGACCGGTGTCCGATGGTTTTTCACGTTTCTAGACCTCTCGGTGTAGTTTTTGTTGGTGTCGTACCCTGAGCGTTGGCTGGTCCGACGGTAGAGCTCAGCTCGGTCCGACGGTGGTGATCAGCGCATGGCAGGCGACCGTTGGCGTGTAACGGTCGATTCCTTTCAAACGAAACGCGTGGCGGTGCGAGAGTGGATGCTGCAGGGCATCAAACCGAGCGTCGGACGGTTTTACGCCCCGTGTTTCAAAGTCCGACGATCACTTATTTGACCCAACGGCTATTAGCTCTTTGGGATGTCTATTTAAGTGAAAGGGTCGTCCTTGGTCGTCCTCTCTTAGCACTTTGACATACTTTTCATCCCTTAGCTGAGCTACTCCTCTCCATCCACTCATACTTGATTGATTCATCATTTGATGAGATTAGAGAGCATCCAAGTGCATTGCTTTGAGTGATTGTATCTAGAGACACTTGGTGATTGTGTTTCGCTACGGATTTCGCTTATTACTCTTGGTGGTTGCTGCCACCTAGACGGCTTGGTACAGCGAGGATCGTCGAGCGGAGGAAGGTGATTGTCTCTGGCTCCAATGGTGGTGATTGCGAGGGGTTCTTGACCTTTTCCCGGTGGAGAGGCAAAATGTACTCTAGTGGATTGCTCGTAGCTTGTGGATCCCCATCTTATGTTGGTTATGCGGCACCTGATTGCGGGTTAGGCGTGTGATGTCTATTAGCGCATGAACCTCCCAAGTGGATGAATCGCTACAACGGAGACTAGCTTACCAGCAAGCAAGTGAACCTCGGAGAAAAATCATTGTATCATCGTTGTCTCTGGAATTTCTTGTGATTGATTGATCATCTCTTGCCACGGCGGTATAACTCACTACCTCTCTTGTGTATTTACTTTCCTAGTGTAGTTAAGTTTTTTAGTGTAACTAGTTTTGAGAGTTAGCTTGTGTCTTGTCTAGTTTAGTTAGTGGGGCTCTTTAGTTAGTCTTTGAGAGCTCACTAACTTAGTGGTAGTGACCTAACCTTGTGTGTGACATAGACTATAGAAACTAGTATTATGGATAAGTGGCTTGCATTTTAGTAGGCTGGCACAAAACTTGTTTCGCCTCATATTTATATAACCACTTGACTTTAAGCGTTGTTTGTAGAAATCTTTATAGGCTATTCAGCTCTCTCTAGGCATTAGAACCTTTCACCCTCACTCCCCCCGGATTTTCTAAGTACTATGATGATAGGGCTTTGTCGTGTTCTTGAAATCTTCCACCTTCTTGCTATGCTTTGCGTCGAGCTTCTATGGTGCTATTTAAAGCATCTTTATGTCAATTCTTTACAAGGGTTGGCTGACATTAACGATGGATGATTTAAAATCTGCATTGATATATACTATTTTTGAAAAGTAATACAGTAGAGGCTAAGACTAATACAAGTAAATAATCAGTCCTTATATATCTATAGTAACAATAGCTTGGATTAGAGCATCTTCAAAAGACTCTCCATATCCTTCCTAATTGCTAGGAATAGAGAATTTGGTGAAAAACTAACCTCCAACAGTTTTCCTAAATGGTCATCTAAATATAACCATTTTCTATTCCGAATTTTTTGCTAGCAAAAAATAGAAGACTATACAAATGGCTCTCTAAATGATAATTTAGAGAATAAGATTTAGAAAAGTTTTTGAAGATGCTCTTATCATTGAGTGGAACTCCACCGTTAGCCAGGAGGCCAGAGGCTAAGACTAATACAAGTTATATATAGTAACAATAGGTTGGATTATCATTGAGTGGAACTCAACCGTTAGCCAGGAGGCATCAAGTGGCCAGTAAACGTGGGCTGCTAATTGAGTTGCCCTCCCTCCGCGGGCATGCCGACGCGCACGCTACTAGTACTAGCGCGTTCACACTCGCCGTCGAGGTGACATGGGGAAGACACGCCCTGCAGCGTCGAAATAAATCAGCCTGTTGGGTTAGGTTAGCTGGTTCGCATCGTTGTTCGTAAAGAAATATTATTGGTTAGTTTATATAAGAAAAAAATATTATTTTAATAAAAAATTTACAATTATTTATAACCAGTCACAATCAAATAAACAGGCAGAAATATTTTTAACCGAATATAACCCGTAGGCTGGTTGTGGTTAGCTTCCACGTAGAGTCTCCTCGTGAGGTCCCACTGACACTATACTAAATATAGACTGATGAGTGCGATGTGCTGTAGAGTTCAGCGAATCGGTCAGCACCACCTCAGCATCGAGCATGCGGCAACGAAAGCGTACTCGTAGTCGTAGATAAACATTTCCATAATATTCGCTGTTGCCTGTTGCTCATGCCTCATGGTCACTAACCTCCATCATCATCACTACCATAACTCACGGTTGCTGCTGATAATTACAGGAAAGGACAGGGCGTAAGTTGGGTGAAGGTGAAGCAGAGCACTGTGCCAGTGCTCCAGAGACCAAAATACGTATTGCTGCGGAGGAAACGGACGCTCATACGTGGGATCGGTATCGGGCAGTGTGAAGCAGAATCGCCAGCAGGCAGCCCACTACGAGTCTGCCTAAAATGGCAATGGCCCCGATATCCCGTACCGGACGGATATTTGATTTAGGGAATGGAGATGAGATCATATTTTTATCCGTGAGCATCTAAATGGACAAGAATCCATCCCCGACGGGTATAGCGGGTACGGAAACGTTCCCTGTTTACCTGTCCCCGTTACCCGTTGAGAAACCCGACTATTTAAGCTGTCATGCGAGTATGAGGCCCAAAGAAGCTCAACATAGGTATTTTGGCCCAAATCTGAACAATCATATATATAGTTTGTGTGTTCTAGGAACCATAGTTTAATTTTTTCTCATCATCTCCGCCAGCAGCACAAGCACGCCTGCCTCACGAGTGCTCGTGCCCCTCGCTTCCTCAGTTCGGTCTCTCTGCCACCTTTGCTCGTCCTCCTCGCAACCTTGCTCCTTCTCCTCGGCATCTCCGAGACTCTGACACTTATACCCGGGTGAAAAAGAAACGTCTCCGATTGCAAAGCTACGACCCCAAGTGTCCTTGTTTATCGGGTATGTAGTACCCGTCGGGTATCTGTTACCCGATCGATGCCCGACAGGTACGGGGATGGACAAGAATCTATACCCGAGATAGTTAACGGAGACGGGGACGGTGAAAGATCCTAATATGGCTAGAGGGGGGGTGAATAGCCTATTTAAAAATCTACAAATCAACTAGAGCAATTTGATTAGTATGACAAATAGTGTAATGCAAACTTGCTCTAGCTCTACAAGAGTTGCAAGCCACCTATCTAACAATTCTAGTTGCAATGATTACTTAGGCACACAAACTTGCTATGTAATTACCCACTAAGAGCTCTCAATCTTGCTACTCTAAAGAGCTCAACTAGATGAATGTAAATAATAAAGCAAACTCTCAATTCTAATTACACTAAAGAGCTTGTATCAACTAGTTTGCAAGAATATAAATAAGTGAGTAGCGTGATTATACCGACGTGTAGGGGATGAACCAATCACAAGATGAATATATAGCCAATCACCGGGAGAATGCCAAAGACAAGAGACAATCGATTTTCTCCCGAGGTTCACGTACTTGCCAACACGCTACGTTCCCGTTGTGTCGACCAACACTTGGTGGTTCGGCGGCTAAGAGGTGTTTCACAAACCTCGTCCACATAATTGGACACCGCAAGAACCGACCCACAAGTGAGGTAACTCAATGACACGAGCAATTTACTAGAGTTACCTTTCGGCGCTCCGCCGGGGAAGGTACAACTCCCCTCACAATCATCAGAGACGGCCACGAACAATCACCAACTCGTGCCGATCCTCCACCGCTGCACTGAGCCGTCTAGGTGGTGGCAACCATCAAGTAACAAGCGAAATCCGTAGCACAACACGAATACCAAGTGCCTCTAGATGCAATCACTCAAGCAATGCACTTGGATTCTCTCCCAATCTCACAAAGATGATGAATCAATGATGGAGATGAGTGGGAGGTCTTTTGCTAAGCTCACAAGGTTGCTATGTCAATGAAAATGTGCAAGAGAGTGAGCTTGAGCCGGCCATGGGGCTTAAATAGAAGCCCCCATGAAATAGAGCCGTTGTACCCCTTCACTGCACTGAACACGGGCCGACCGGACGCTCCGGTCATATTGACCGGACGCTGGACCTCAGCGTCCGGTCGTGCGATGTGCGCCACGTGTCATCGGCTTCAAACGTTGTTCATCAGATTTCAATGGCTACGAAGCTGACCGGACGCTCCGGCAAAACTGACCGGACGTAGAAGCCTCAGCGTCCGGTTGTTTCCAGTAAGCTCCCCGAGGCGTATTTCTTCGATCGGACGCGTCCGTTCCACCTTGACCGGACACAGTCCAGCGTCCGGTGCAATACCCTCGGTACTGTGTAGACCCGTCAGTTTGACCGGACGCACGCTACTAGGGTCCGGTGCCTGACAGTAGGTGAAGAAGACACCTGGTGTCAGAATCCAAGAATTTAAATGATCACTTAGTCAAAACAACCAATTCCCAGCTTAGCCGAGCACACAGCTAGTCTCTAGCTTAGCTGAAAAATTAGTAAGAAGAAAAATAGTACATTCACCGCAAGGTGAAGTGTACACACTTAGTCCCTGAGCCTGCTGTAAGATAGAAAGCATCTTGTAGCAGGATCAAAGAATTAAGTGTAAATGACGAAATTCCCGCACTTAGCACTGGACATCTAGAGTAAAACTTGATAATATTGAGCGGTAAAACATGAAGAAAATGGTAAGTGCTTAGCACTGAATTATTGCGATAGATATACTTATCAAAGCCCCTGACATGCCACCCAAGATCAGCACCCTGATCTGGACAGCATGGAAAACCATGATATCACACATGACATGCAGCATTGGCAAAACGTAGTAAGCCAACAAGCGAATCGACAGACAAAGTCCCCACCTTAGCTGGCAAGCCCCTAGCATAACTAACGATGAAACAATAGATAATCCAACCAGTTGGTTGGTGAAGAATCAAGTACCGAGCAGCCCAACCAACTGGTCGGCCATAAAGTGAGTGCCGAATAAAAGTGAATGCCGAAAGGTCAGACCAACTAGTCGGCGATGAAGTCATGAACCTAGTGGTCCGACCAGTTGATCGGCAGAGAAATCCGAAGGCCAGATGGTGCGACCACCCAGACGATGATCCTGCAATATAAATATGTAGGATGGGTAAGTACATGTATGAAAAATAAAATGTATAAACTCGGTGATGAAGAAAACAGAGCGAAGTTTATCAGGAGCAATGTATCGGTGAATTTTATATCCTACAGAGCAGTTTATGTTTATTTGGAGTTTATTCATAATTGTATAATTAACTAAATCTCCAGGCTTAGTACTGGACATAGGAATAAAATTTGGAGAGCGTTGAGCACTTAAAAATGAAGAGAATACTTAGCAATTAACCATGGCGGATTTTGGAGAGTGCTTAGCACTATACCGTGGTGAACATGGCGAAATTTGGAGAACATGGAGAGATTTGGAGAGCGTGGAGAGTGCTTAGCACTATACCAAGGCGAACATGGCAAAATTTGGAGAACATGAAGAGTGCTTAGCACTATACCGTGGCGAGATTGGAGACCGTGGCGAAAATTGAAGACCCATGGCGAAGATTAGAGATCATGGCAAAAATTGGAGACTGTGGAGAGTGTTAAGCACTGTACCGACGAGACATGGGGGCATTCTATCCCGAGATGTTTGTGCACGCTTAGGAATGTATGCATCACTGAGGAGCCACTACCGATCACCAGTGGCGTAGAGCACTACTGCTAATGCATACTTAGGGATATAGGCATCACCAAGGAGCCGTTGCCGATCACCCATGGCGCGGAGCGCTACTGCTCATGCATACTTGGGGATATAGGCATCATCAATGAGCCACTGCCGATCGCCCATGGCGCGGAGTGCTACTGTTCATGCATACTTGGGGATATATGCATCACCAAGGAGAAGCTACCGATAGCCCATGGCGTGGAGCAGTACTGCTCATGCTTGCTTGAGTGCTAGGTCGAGGACAGGGCTGCTTCTGGGTAACGCAAATGAGAATGCGGCTGGTCATCGAATCGAATGACGATAGAATGCGTTGTCTCAAAGATGTTTAGCATGAAGAAATAAGTATTTCCAGAAAAAATACGGAAAGCAAATGGTGAAAACATCACGGATAGAATAATTATTGAAATGCATATATGCATAAAAAGGTACATATCTTTTGTAGGATGTCTCAAGGATAGAAACACCTAAGATGTTCGATGTGCCAGGAATTAGGGATGTCAGCGCTGTCTTGATCACAGAGCCTATATGACCCTGGTCGGGTCGATGATATATGGACCCTCTCAAGGTGAAGATAGCTTGTGCATCCCGTCGGTCTTCTATCTCCTGCGGTGTACCATATCGCCGACCACGAAGGATTGCTCCTAGATATTATGGTTGTAGTACTTACGCAGACTATCTAGGTACATAGCAATCCGAATACATGTGACCAAGTATTCTTCCTCAAGTCGGTAGACATCGTCTTGTCATGCCTGATCGTTGTTCTCTTCATCATAATTTTCTATCATTGGTGCTCAAAAAGCGAGCACAGGGATATGGTTTGGGTATTGATGGGTGTAAGAGGTTGTGTCCTACGGCCAACGGGGCATAGCTTGGTAACACTATTTTCCCTGTCTGTGTCGGTTAAGGACTGGCCATTGCATTGGACACTAGGCAAGTCACAGATTTATTATCTCGAGCACATACTTGGGTATGGGCATAGGGAAGACTTGTTACTCTCTTGTCATGGGTTTTGGCTCTTTTTTGGACCGACTATCAGGGTGGTTTTTGGGTGGAGGTCCTTGCACCGCACTGAGTCCGGGACTCAGGGATGGGGGCTTATAGTCCCAGTTTCAATAGGGACCTGGACCCCATGACAGGAGGGTTGTGGGTTGGTCCTGCTTGTGCCTAGGGTACAAGCGGGGCGTGCGTTTTTAGAGTACCCAGCTGGACACATTGATTCGCGAATCGTCGGGCAATCCAGTATGGCTTGTCTAAACTCTAGCATCATAGTCAGAACTAGAAGATGAAAGATGGTAAAAGAAAATCTGATTGCTTACCACCTGCTTGAAAGTAGCACAGGTGCTTACATAGAATGGTTAGTTAATGAACTAATGCGACTGCTAATAAAAATTGAACATAAGGACGCACGCTTAGTAATGCTTCCTGCAACTGCAATAAACCCACAAGCCAGATAGCCTTGCATATCCTTGGAGTCTTTTCTTTCCTCCTGTCGGGTAAGTCTTGCTGAGTATAATTGAGTACTCAGGGTTTTATTTCCCCCTGTTGTAGGTGACAGGTGGATGCTAAAGCTAACTCTTGTGTGTGGATTCCTCCTGGTGGACTCAGAGAGGATTTCCTTTATGCTGCGATCATAGTTTTATTTATAACTCTTACCAAATGTTTTATTAAATGGAAGTTTTATAATCTGTTGTTGTAGTTTATATATCAATATTTCATCACGTCATAAATAGATGTTTAATTCTGCTGTAACTCTGTTCACATATTTATATTCTGATGTTCAATTAAATTATTCATAACTCTGATAATATGATTACATTCCACTGTTATAACAATAAATATTATAGTATGATGTTGTATTAAAAGTGATGTAAGAAATGGTTAATAATGATGTAAGCTTTATTCTCTCATTTGTGATCCTGATAGAAAAATGTAGATTTTTGGGTTCTCCCTTGGGGTGTGGTCGACGGAACCGCGTGATTTGGTGTCCTCTCTTGAGTACTTAGTGTCTAATGGAATACGAGTACTTCTGGGAGGCATTAGATTAGGCGGTTCTGCCACACTGCTCTATGTTGTCAATGGAGTTTCCCGATCGACGGCGACATGGTTGTGCAGCCTTTGATCCCTCTGGCCGATCAGCTTCTTCGGAGTCTGCGTATGAGTTTGCAACCTTGAGGAGTTCGCCAATGGTCTGGGACCTCTTTGCGGTAAATTTTGGAGCACAGCTCCTGATGGTGGAGTCCTCTAGTGAAAGCAGAGATGGACTTACTTTCTAGCCAATTCGCGGGTGGCCACATCCAATTCTAGATGTCGTTAACTTGGGCTTGAGCTGCTTTGAGCAGCGCTTCAATCTTGAGTATCTCTGGCGTTTGTGGGAGTCTAGCCAACTCGTGGGTGGCCACTACCAGATTGGTGCTTGGCGTCTGTGAAAGGTCCTTGTGTGGTTTTAGTAATTGAGTGACAACTTAGGTGGACTAATTGTGTTTATGTGAGATACACAGGTGGTTAGTCCACAGGTACATGTGTGTGAGCAACATATGCCATGAAGGTGAAAATGGCTTGGAGATGTTGCAAAGCTCATACATGTGATGATGAAGGAGCTCATTACACATGAGACATGACATTGAGTCATGTGATCAAGGTGGAGAAGATCAAGACAAGACTTGGCTTGATGGACCGGTTGCAAGCATAAAGGTCAAGTCAGAGGCTTTGGAGCGATGGACCGCGTGGCGGTGAAGCTTGAGCAAGACTTGGCGCCGATGGACGAAGGCAACGGTGAAAAGCAAGTGATGTCAAGATCTATGAACCAATATGATCACGTGATGATATGAAGTGGATCATATCATTGTTGATCGTGTTGGTGCATGTGTTGCATCAACATTGGAGGACATGGAATGGAATGCGCAAAGCAAAGGTATAACCTAGGGCATTTCATTTCATCGGTCATAGGTGTGTAGAGAAGTTGATGACCGGGTTTAGGATAGATGGCCCTACTATCAAGAGTGGCAAACTTGTTTGCATATCGGTCATCTAGTGCCACTCGAGTGATCTAACTTTGCATCGTCACTAGGATCGAGTGGCATGGCAAGTTGAGTGGCTAACACCCTTGAAAATGTTTATGAAAATATGCTAACACATGTGCACAAGGTGATACACTTGGTGGTTGGCACATTTGAACAAGGTTGAAGAAGATAGAGTTGAAAACGAGTTAGTCGCGCTGGTTACAGAGTGACCGGACGTGTCCGGTATGGTGACCGGACACGTCCGGTATTTGGCGACGTACTCAGCAATTGGACGTGTCTGGTTGCCACACTAGACGCGTCCGGTGTGAATAAGCTAAATCGGTGTTCGGTGGAACAGTCGATCGGACGCTGGCAACGTCCGGTCCGATGTGACCGGACGTGTCCGGTTGTCCGTGGGTGCTTACTGTACTCGATCGGACGCTGAGGCTCAGTGTCCGATCAGTTTCTAACAGACGCGTCCGGTCAGCCCTAGAGGCTTACTGGACTCGACCGGACACAGCGGCTGAGCGTCCGGTCATTTCGTGCTGAGCGTCCGGTCATCTTGTCAGAGAGTCGTTGGAGGCAACAGTTGGACACGTGGCGGTCTGGCAGCTACCGAACATGTTTGGTATAGCGACCAGACACGTCCGGTATTCACGATCGGTGCGTCCGGTGCTGCGTCCAGTCGATCCGAAAAACGCCCAGTGAAGGGGTAACTGCTCTATTTGTTCGTGGGGTTACAAATAGAAGCCATGGTCGGCCTTTGGCCGAGAGCTTGGATGAGCTAAGCACACTAGAGCCTTGGTGGCTTGTGTAGTAGTGCTTGGGAGCCCTCCATCTCACACATACTTGATAGTGGTCATCCGATTGTGTGAGTGAGCGATTCTAGTGCGATTGCATTGTGAGGTTGCATCAAGTGGCACTAGGTGATCGAGTTGCAAGCCGGTGGTGCTTGTTACTCTTGGAGGTTGCCACCTCCTAGACGGCTCGGTGGTGGTCTCCGTCGAAGCCCACAAGAAGCTTGTGTGGTGCTCCGGAGAAGTGCTTTGTGAGGGGCATTGTGCTCGCCCCACGGGAGCCGCGAAGAGCAACTTTAGTAAAGCATGTCATTGAGCTACCCTCACTTCCGGGGTAGGTTCTTGCGGTGCTCGACGTGCGGGCTTGGCGGGTGATGCCAATTAGCCGCCGAACCACCAAGTGAGCGGTCGACACAACGGGGACTAGCGTGTTGGCAAACACATGAACCTCAGGAGAAAAATCATCGTGTCAACGTTGTTCTTCCCGTTAGTTTGCATCCCCGTTACACAAGCTTGCAATTACTTTCATATACATTGAGCTTGTGTTGTTGCTTTTGTAATTAGTTAGCTTGTGTAGCTTGCTAGTTACCTTCTTGCTTGTGTAGCATAGAAGTAGCTCCCTTGCGTGGCTAATTTGGTTTGTATAACCTTGTTAGTCACATTGCTTAGTTTGTGTAGCTAAGTAATTATGCTCTCTAATTTGGCATTGGTTGCCTTGTTATTGAGCATTGCTAGTGAGCATTAGGTGGCTTTGTGCTTTTGCTTACTAGCATGTGTAGGAGCTCCCTTGTTGCTTAAAGTACTAGTGGCATAGGTTTGTGTGACCTTGCTCCTAGAATTGGTTAGGTGAGCTCTAGCTAGCCCGGCACCTTTGTTGCTTAATTAGTATCTTTGGAAGGTGCTAGAGAACATAGATAGAGGGGTGTAGTCTTGGCTAGACCGATAGTTCTAATTTCGTACTTGTTTCGGTTAGCCGACATGATTAATTTTAGAAAGGACTATTCACTCCCCCTCTAGTCCGCCATCTCGACCCTTTCAATTAGTATCAGAGCCCGGTCTCTCATTTGTGGTCTTCATCGACCCGAGAGGATGGCGGCTTATGGGCTAGATGTTGATTGTCCACATATTTTTGATGGCACACACTTTACACGATGGAAAAATTGGATGATATGCAATTTTAAGTTTATTTGCCCTCAAATATGGTGGATGGTAGATGTAAGCTTTTCTCATGTGTTGGATGAAGATAATCTAACTCAAGCACAAGAGAAATGCCTAGATCTCGACATCCAAGCTACTAACATCATGTATAGATCTTTGCATGATTGCATATTTGGAGAGATCATCGACATGAAGACCGCCCATGAGATTTGGAGTTATCTCAATGAGAAATATGGGACGGTCTCCGATGATGATGATGAGCCTAAGATGGAGGCACATGAGTGTGTTGAGCATAACCACAATTTGGTGATTGTGGAAGATTGCTCCACCTCATGGTCAAGTGAAGATGATAATGATCATATCACAAGATCACTTGACAAGATTGATGATGATGCCACAAGTGATGCCAATAATGATGCTACTCCATGCACACTTGATGGTGATAATGATGGATCATGCTCGGGCTATGAGAGTGATGATTCTTCAAGCTCTCCAACTACATCACATTGCTTCATGTCACAAGGTGATACTAAGGTATCTAATGCAAATGTGATTGATCTTGATTCATATGAGGAGCTTCTAGATAGATATGGTTGCATGATCAAAGCTTTAGAAAAAGAGATGGCTAAAATCGAGAAATTAAAAAATGAAAACTCTTTTCTAAAGAACACATGTGAACAACAAAAGCATCTACTTTATGTTACTACTTGTTCACATGAGGAGCTAAAAGTGGCTCATGAGGAACTTAGTGTTGCTCATGATAACTTGGTAGAAGACCATGCTTTTCTCACTATGAATATTTCTAATGGAAAAACTAAAACTAGTGAGAGCTCATCACATGGGTCAATTGATCAATCACATATTGTTACTAACCCTTGTGATGTAGGCAAGAAGCATGTATCCACCTCTTGTGATGATTTATTAGATATGCCATGCTCTTCACATATAGATGCTTGTTCTACTTCTATGTCTTGTGAGACTAACCTTTTGAAGGAGAACAATGAGCTAAATGAATAAGTGAAGAAATTGAGCAACAAGTTAGAGAGGTGCTACAACTCTCAAGTCACCTTTGAGCATATGTTAAAGACTCAAAGAAACTTTGGTGACAAGAGTGGAGTCGGCTTCAAGACTAGCAAAGTCAATCATCAAGAAAGCCGCAATGACATAAGTGGCATTGGCTTCAACAAGAGCAAGATCAAGGGCAAAAGATGGGGCAAGAGAAGATATGAAAGAGAGATGAAGAAGCAAGAACAAGAGAAGCTCTCTCATTTCATGTGCTTCAAGTGCCATGAAGTGGGACATTTTGCAAATGGTTGCCCCAATGAAGAAAAGCTCAAGTTGAAGAAAGAAGAAGAGAGGCTAAGGCATGTGAAGTGTTTCAAGTACCGCACTTGGGGTCATTTTACCTCAATGTGCCCAACCAAGTAATTGGTGAAGCAACAAGTGAAGCCTCAACCAAAGCCACAAGTTGAGCAAGAGAAGACACCCCAAGAGCAAATCAAGATCAACCATGAAGATGGTGGTGATTTGATGATAAATAAGAAGAAAACAAGAAGGGGTGGAAAGGCAAGGCATCCAATGCAAACTCAAGATGCCAAGATGATGAGCAAGAATGAAGATGAGAAGAAAGATCATGCTCACATCAAGTGCTTCAAGTGTGGAAGCGTGGGACACTTTGCCTCTAAGTGTCCTACCAAGCTTGAGAAGAAGGCTCAAGCAATCCATGAGAGGCAAGACAATAAGAAGCACCACATGAGCAAAGAAGAGAAGGCTCAAGCAAAGAGAAAGTGCTACTCATGCCGAGAAAGGAGACACATGGCACATTCATATCCCCTAGGTGACACTTCTAAGCCTATTTCAATTATTGATAATAATTTGCTTGGAAAGGGTGATAATGGTACCTCTATGGTTGCTATTGCAAAACATCCCGCTACTCATACTAAGGTGTTGCCAAAGTATGTTGCTCCTAACTTGAGAGGACCCAAAGTTGTTTGGGTACCATCAAAAAGTGGATGATTGTTTGTAGGTACCAACGGCATTGGAGGCTTGGTTCAAATGATATTCATCTTGTTGATCATATAGTTGAGCCAAGTATTGCTAAGTAATGATCATTATCCCAATGCCATGACAAATTGAGTGAAGTCCAAATGTGCTATAACATACAAGTGTCAATTTCAAGTTATTGGTGATTCATTGGATATATTTGATGACTTGCAAATAATTGAGTTGAAGCTTGCTAGTTGGATAATCATGAGCCAACCAAGGTATATCTTTTGTTGATCATTTCATTTGGGTGCACATGAGTTGATTGAATTGGATAAATATGCAATGTTGCTTGCTATGAGATGATTGAATGGATAGTTGATTAGTAGTCAAGTTTGGATTGATTTGTGTTGGATAAATTCATGAGATGACTTTTAGTAAGTGGTTTGAATGGATATATGTCTTATGGAATTATTCAAACAAGTTAGCTTCAAGTTTGATTCACATTTGATAAAGTATAGCTCAATTATTGAAATCTGTCCTATAATTGAGAATCTGAGCTAGCTGTGATCTTAGCCATGTTTGAGTGATCAAAACTTATTAGATTGGCATAAAAATTGGTGTACATGCTCTAGACTTATGGTATAAGATACTGTACAATTTTCATGAGAATTGGATAAGAAATGCTTCGGTTTTGGAGTGGATCTTGTCAGCTATAGTGCAGCTGTTTTCAGCATATAGCAGTGGTGGAAGAATTAAAATCTGGTAGCAATCGAGAAATCAAATAAAGCTCAAATTTTTGCAGCTACTAGGTAACTTAGTAATTCACACCTCCACCAAATTTCGTGGTATTTGGATTTGTACTTTGGGAGATATGCTTATTTCTTTGAAGGGTACAAAATCTGTCAGAAAAGTGACAAATGTTGGATTGATCTAAAGTCACTTTGATTGAAAGGTTCTCAAGTTGGAAACATGTTTACAAGTGTTTGAGGTACCTAAGTTTGGTTTAGAGATGACCTAAAAGCATGACAAGCAATGAGTACAAGGCTATTTGATTGTGGAGTGTACTTTGCACATATTCGGTACTCAAATTAAAAGATCAAGATCAAACTCAAGTTTAAGATATAGTTTAAGTTCTAGATATGATTGGAGATCATTTGGTAGAAAGAAAAGGACTTAAAGAAGGAATCAAGGTTACTCACCAAGTTAAGTCCATCACTTGGATCAATCAATCAAGTCATTTCAAGTGAGTATCAAGAATGATTCTTGGAGAGAGGTCACTTCTCCCTAGTGTAGGGGCTTGCCGCCTATGTGTAGGTGAACCAAGTGTGGTACTTGGAAGGTTAACATAGAAGTGGTGATCCAAGAAACATTTGAGATGCTTAGTTGAAGCAATCAAAAGGGTTGATCAAGAAAAGCAAGCAACACCCAAAAGAGGGCTAGTCATGATATTCTAAGTGGTATTCTTAAATTGATGCTCTCATGCAAGTAAAAAATCAAAAGATAAAGCAAGCCAACCACAACAAGAAAGTGCACTTGATCATAAGTGGTATTCATTTCATATGGGTGAAGAATGGAATTAAACATGGTATCTATTGGTCTTCACCAAGCTTATAATTAGACTTCACATTGCTATTGGAGTAATAAATTGGAATCTATGTGACTATCCTCTACTCCAACATAGCAAAGGTATCATTGTAATGTGCATGATTATTTCATCCCTTACTAGTATGCGGTTAGTGCATATAGTTCATGCTTCATAGGATCATGCATAACAAATGAAATGTTTAAATTCATAGCCTACCACTATTGTTTGAATGATTACTTGATATAGTGGTTAGTATATGAATTTGTTCATGAGCTAGTGAACCTAAGTACTTGACTCAATTTGGATTGCTAACAAGTGACAAGTACAACATTGATAAGATAACCCTTACAAGAGGTGTGAAGAAGCTTATCATTGGTTCAAACCAGACTTGGAAGCTTAGGCAAATCAATTTAGTCCAAGTCAATCATAGAAGCTCATGATAGTGATAAGAGTATAAGCACAAGACAACAATGCAAATAGATATCTAGTTTGTATGTTTCAAGTGGTATCTAGACTCAAGTATTTCATCAAGATTTTATAAGTGATGTCTATATCAACTCACAAGTGATATCCTATAAGTGGTACTCATGAAGATAGCAAATGTTCAAGAAATAGTCTTTATTGATAAATCAAACTAGTGGTTCCATACTAGAAGATTCTTTCAAATGGTATTCACTTCATACAAGTGATATCGTATCTATACATAGTATCAATCATGCAAGACGATGGTTCCACAAGTGATCCTTAACTTTAAGTGATCATCAAATGAAGAATGCATTCCTCAACTACAAGAGCTCAAGTGTATCAAATGGATGACCCATGCTATCACATAGGGGGAGACATACCACAAATTGATATCAAGATCAAAGATCCTATGTGTGGTATCTCAAGAAGCCTTACACAAGATACAAGGGGTACAAGTTACAAGTGGTATCTACAAGTGGTGTCATTCCAACAAACAAGTGATGTTCATAAAAAATGCAAGATTCAAGCCTCAACCATCTACCCCAAATGCATACCTTTGCATCAATGAGAAGCACACCTTTTTATGAAAATTGATGACAAAGGGGGAGAGATTGTACAAAGATATGAAAGCTTCGAGATTGAGATTGTACAAAGAGGAAAGATAAGATATAAAAGCTCAAAGAAGTAGAGGTTGGACATGGACATGGACAAAGAGGGAGCAACATTGAAGAAAAGAGATGGATCAAAATTCTTGGACAAGAGAAGCACACAAGTAGGGGGAGCAAGCTCATGAACTTTGATTGATTGCATTTGATATGTGCATATTCATGTGCTTGCTTGCATTGCATAAGCTTTCAAATTCAATATGCATGCTTGTGTGGTGTATGCTAGTTGTAGAACTTGAATGATGATTTGATAACTAGCATGCATAGGATGATAGCTAGACACTTGGTATGCTTTTCAAGTAATGCTAGTACCTTGCTTTTAATGTTGATCTCACAAGGTATCTAGTGCTTTTATTTCCAAGTGATATCTAGCTAACCATGGTGCTAAGGATGAACTTAAAGGTGCAACTCTGATTGGTACACGCTTCAAAGGTTTATTCTATACACCTTAGCATCATTTTGTAGTAATTACTCTCCCACAATTTTAATCTATGCATATGTGCGACCTTCAAATCAAACACTCTAGCACATATGTAGGGGGAGCTAATACTACCATCTCGGGTTTGTGGTACTTGTCCAAAATCATTTTCACATGGTAAAATTGCTTGGGCAAGCAACATGAATCCAAAAGAGCTTAATTTCCATATCTTTATAGAGTTGTCATCAATTACCAAAAAGAGGGAGATTGAAAGGTCCTTGTATGCTTTTGGTAATTGAGTGACAACCTAGGTGGACTAATTGTGTTTATGTGAGATACACAGGTGATTAGTCCACAAGTACATGTTTGTGAGCAACATATGCCATGAAGGTGAAAATGGCTTGGAGATGTTGCAAAGCTCACACATGTGATGATGAAGGAGCTCATTGCACATGAGACATGACTTTGAGTCATGTGATCAAGTTGGAGAAGATCAAGACAAGACTTGGCTTGATGGATCGGTTGCAAGCGTGAAGGGCAAGTCGGAGGCTTTAGAGCGATGGACCGCGTGGCGGTGAAGCTTGAGCAAGACTTGGCGCCGATGGACGAAGGCAACAGTGAAAAGCAAGTGATGTCAAGATCGATGAACCAATATGATCACGTGATGATATGAAGTGGATCATATCATTGTTGATCGTGTTGGTGCATGTGTTGCATCGACATTGGAGGAGATGGAATGGAATGCGCAAGGCAAAGATATAACCTAGGGCATTTCATTTCACTGGTCATAGGTGTGTAGAGAAGTTGATGACCGGGTTTAGGATAGATGGCCGTACTATCAAGAGGGGCAAACTTGTTTGCATATCAGTCATCTAGTGCCACTCGAGTGATCTAACTTTGCATCGTTGCTAGGATCGAGTGGCGTGGCAAGTTGAGTGGCTAACACCCTTGAAAATGTTTGTGAAAATATGCTAACACATGTGCACAAGGTGATACACTTGGTGGTTGGTACATTTGAACAAGGGTGAAGAAGATAGAGTTGAAAACGAGTTAGTCGCGCTGGTTACAGAGTGACCGGACGCGTCCGGTATGGTGACCGAACACGTCTAGTATTTGGCGACGTACTTAGCGACCGGACGCGTCCGGTCGCCACACTGGACGCGTCCGGTGTGAATCAGCAAAATCGGTGTTCGGTGGAACAGTCGATCAGACGCTGGCAGCATCCGGTCCGATGTGACCAGACGCGTCCGGTCGTCCGTTGGTGCTTACTGTACTCGATCAGATGCTGAGGCTCAGCGTCCGATATGTTTCTAACAGACGCGTCCAGTCGGCCCTAGAGGCTTACTGGACTCGACCGGACACAACGGCTGAGCGTCCGGTCGTTTCGTGCTGGGCATCCGATCGTCTTGTCAGAGAGCCGTTGGAGGCAACGGTGGGACACGTGGCAGTCTGGCAGCTACCGGACACGTCTGGTATAGCGACCGGACACGTCCGGTATTCATGATCGGTGCGTCTGGTGCAGCGTCCGGTGCTGCGTCCGGTCGACCCGAAAAACGCCCAGTGAACGGGTAATGGCTCTATTTGTTCGTGGGGTTATAAATAGAAGCCGTGGTCGGCCTTTGGCTAAGAGCTTAGACAAGCTGAGCACACTAGAGCCTTGGTGGCTTGTGTAGTAGTGCTTGGGAGCCCTCCATCTCACACATACTTGATAGTGATCATCCGATTGTGTGAGTGAGTGATTCTAGTGCAATTGCATCATGAGGTTGCATCGAGTGGCACTAGGTGATCGAGTTGCAAGCCGGTGGTGCTTGTTACTCTTGGAGGTTGCCACCTCCTAGACAGCTCAGTGGTGGTCTCCATCGAAGCCCGCAAGAAGCTTGTGCGGCGCTCCGGAGAAGTGCTTTGTGAGGGGCATTGTGCTCGCCCCGTGGGAGCCGTGAAGAGCAACTTTAGTAAAGCGTATCATTGAGCTACCCTCACTTCCGGAGTAGGTTCTTGCAGCACCCGACGTGCAGGCTTGGCGGGTGATGCCAATTAGCCGCCGAACCACCAAGTGACCGGTCGACACAATGGGGACTAGCGTGTTGGCAAACACATGAACCTCGGAAGAAAAATCATCGTGTCAAACTTGTTCTTCCCGTTGGTTTGCATCCCCGTTACACAAGCTTGCAATTACTTTCATATACATTGAGCTTGTGTTGTTGCTTTTGTAATTAGTTAGCTTGTGTAGCTTGCTAGTTACCTTCTTGCTTGTGTAGCATAGAAGTAGCTCCCTTGTGTGGCTAATTTGGTTTGTGTAACCTTATTAGTCACATTGCTTAGTTTGTGTAGCTAAGTAATTGTGCTCTCTAATTTGGCATTGGTTGCCTTGTTATTGAGCATTGCTAGTGAGCATTAGGTGGCTTTGTGATTTTGCTTACTAGCATGTGTAGGAGCTCCCTTGTTGCTTAAAGTACTAGTGGCATAGGTTTATGTGACCTTGCTTCTAGAATTGGTTAGGTGAGCTCTAGCTAGCCCGGCACCTTTGTTGCATAATTAGTATCTTTGGAAGGTGCTGGAGAACATAGATAGAGGGGTGTAGTCTTGGCTAGACCGATAGTTCTAATTCCGTACTTGTTTTGGTTAGCTGACGCGATTAATTTTAGAAAGGACTATTCACCCCTCCTCTAGTTGGCCATCTTGACCCTTTCAGTCTGCTCTACTCACTGATTGTCCACCATGAGAAACTCTTGTTGGAGATTACGGGTGAGAGGCGGTGGGCCACCTCTGGCGGCTTAGGTGGCATTTTTTGCTTCTTTATTGCGACGTCGTTGACGATCAGTGTTCTTCATTTCTCACTCACGGTTGAAAGGTCCTAATGGCTAGAGGGGGGGTGAATAGCCTAATAAAAATTTCTACAACAACACTTAACAAAATATGTTAGACAATTATGCGGCGAAGCGAGTGTTGCGCTAGCCTACTAAAATGCAAGCCACCTACCACAATTCTAGTTTAGATAGTGTCAATTCACACAAGAGCAATGACACTACCCTATGTTAGTGTGCTCTCAAAGGCTAACTAAAGGGCCACACCAACCAAGCATGCAAGCTCTCACAACTAGCTACACTAAAGAGCTTGTCAACTAGTTTGCGGTAAAGTAAAGAGAGTGATCAAGAGGGTTATACCGCCGTGTAGTGGTAGGAACCAATCAATAACAATGATGAATACTAATGTAGACCAATCACCTCGGAATCAAATGATGAACACAATAATTTTTACCGAGGTTCACTTGCTTGCCGGCAAGCTAGTCCTCGTTGTGGCGATTCACTCACTTGGAGGTTCACGCGCTGATTGGCATCACTCGCCAAACCCTCAATAGGGTGCCGCACAACCAACACAAGATGAGGATCACACAAGCCACAAGCAATTTACTAGAGTACCTTTTGGTGCTCCGCCGGGGAAAGGTCAAGAACCCCTCACAATCACCACGATCGGAGTCGGAGACAATCACCTCCTCCACTCAACGATCCTTGCTGCTCCAAGCTGTCTAGGTGGCGGCAACCACCAAGAGTAACAAGAGAAATCCGCAGCGAAACACAATCACCAAGTGCCTCTAGATGCAATCACTCAAGCAATGCACTTGGATTCACTCCCAATCTCACTATGATGATGAATCAATGATCTAGATGAGTGGGAGGGCTTTGGCTAAGCTCACAAGTATGCTATGTCAATAGAAATGGCCAAGAGTGTTCCCTTGAGCCGGCCATGGGGCTATAAATAGAGCCCCAATCAAATAGAGTCGTTATACCCCTTCACTGGGCAAAACGCGCTCTGACCGGACGCTCTGGTCAGACTGACCGGACGCTGGCTCTCAGCGTCCGGTCGCTCGATGTCAGCCACGTGTCCAGACTCAACGGTCATCAGCCTCGACCGGACGCTGCTCCTTCGAACTGACCGGACGCTGAAGCCCCTGCGTCCGGTCGTTTACAGTAAGCTCCCGAGCATGACCGGACGCGTCCGATAAAACTGACCGGACGCTGAAGCCCCAGCGTCCGGTCGTTTCCAGTAAGCTCCCCGAGGCATGTTTTTTCGACCGGACGCGTCCGGTCCACCTTGACCGGACGCAGCCAGCGTCCGGTGCTCAACCCTAGCCACTGTGCCGTCTGACAGCTCAACCGGACGCAGCCTTTCAGCGTCCGGTCGCTGAGTGATCCAGCGTCCGGTCAGTAGACCGACGCCAGCATCATTTTGATCAACTCCATTTCAACTCTTACTTCTTCACCCTTGCTCAAGTGTGCCAATCACCAAGAATTTTGCATCCGGCGCAATAGAAAATAGACATTTCATTTTCTCGAAAGCGCCGAATCCCGCCGGCGGGAGGGAGAGAGGGACCCAAACCCATCTCAACCCTACAAACACCTTGTGCACATGTGGTAGCATATTTTCACAAATATTATCAAGGGTGTTAGCACTCCACTAGATCCTAAATGCATATGCAATGAGTTAGAGCATCTAGTGGCACTTTGATAACCGCATTCTGATACGAGTTTCACCCCTCTTAATAGTACGGCTATCAAACCTAAATGTGATCACACTCTCTAAGTGTCTTGATCACCAAAACAAAATAGCTCCTACAAGTTATACCTTTGCCTTGAGCTTTTTGTTTTTCTCTTTCTTCTCTTCAAGTGTAAGACCTTGATCATCTCCATGCTATCACCATTGTCATGTTATGATCTTCATTTGCTTCTCTACTTGAAGTGTGCTACCTATCTCATAATCACTTGATGAACTAGGTTAGCACTTAGGGTTTCATCAATTCACCAAAACCAAACTAGAGCTTTCAACGGTGCTGGACACTGGTCTCTATATCGACAGCAACGCTGTGGTGGCCTATCATGAAAAACTCTCTCCCTAAACCTAGAGGGAAAGATGGGCAGTTGTTGGCAGAGACCTCGAAGTATGACTCGAGACTTTCCTCTAGGATGGTGTGGAGCATTTTGTTCAGAAGATCTATTCGGATTTGCACCATGTTTATCATTGGGGCAGGCTGGTCGGCCTCAAGGAAGTCAATCTGATAGAGGTCGTTGACGCGGCTGTGCTCTGCGTGGTTGGCGAAAGGATGGTGCACGACGTCCTGACAGATCGGACCCACACCCACCAGCCCAAAAGAATAGGGCTTCGGCATGCTCTCCGTCGAGGCTGGGAGTGGTAGGAGTTGAGCGGTACGCCCTTCCGGGGTTGCTGTGATCACCAGATCGGAATCTGGCCACCTTGAATGAAGTGGCCGAGCAGGTCGCTCGATTGTAGTGGCTTAGTGATCTTGGAGTATGAGAAATTCGTCGCTCGCTCTAGATTGATCTAAGACCGAACCCACGAAGAGCTGATATTCTGCTAAGCGGTCTGTGGCCCGATCGATGGATGCGATCAGATCATCATTGCTGATGGATCTCCTAACTCAGCGGTGGGGCGTCGGGATCAGAGATGTCGTTGCAAGTGTTAGCGCGATCAGCACATGGTGATCCTGCACCGCTTCCATGATCTCCCCGTTGCCGTCGGGACCGATGATTCAAGTCATGGATCCGACCGTGAAGATCTGACCCGGCTCAGGAAAGACCATGGAGCTCAGGAAAGTGACCATCTGGTTGGCCATGGAATCAGCACGCACACCCCCTATCTGGCGCACCACTATCGACGAAATCTAGTCGGTAGTCTACCGAGGGGTATACCCATGGTAGTAGATGATCGGTGGAGGTGCATGTAATAGGAACCAGATGGTGACACGGGCGTAGAGACAGCGGTTTAGACAGGTTGAGGCCGTTTGATCGACGTAATATCCTACGTCCTGTGTCTTTGGTTGATTGTATTAATATAAGATGAATTTGAGGGGTCCCTAGCCGCCTTATATAGTTTGGGGTAGAGTTACAAGTCGGTTTAGGCCTAGATCTATTTGGTTATATACTAAGTATTTATAAGAAATACGATATCTATCATACCTCTGCCGGGCTTTTTACATATTTACCATTATTACGATCGCCACTTACAGGAATCGCACTCTTAGAATGACGCTTATAAATTTAGTCGTTTTAGTTCACGCTCCTTTCATTTTTACCACTTTCGCCTATGTGGCACGCCAGCTCGTGCTGACACGCTGGCACCGGCACGGGAAATGACCCCGCTACCTCCGGCCATCTTTCAATTAGACGTGTCGTTGCCCTCTCCCTTTTCCCCCTCCCCATTGTGTTCGCCGCCGCCTCCTTCCTCTGCCCGCCCGCCACCCCCATCCTGCTCGTCTCCACTGCCATGGCCACCACGGACGACAACCATGTCGCATAGGGCGGAGTCATCCAGCTCGAGTAGGCCGGCGAGGAGGCTGAGTTCTGCGGTCGCTAGGTTTGTGGCCTATCCGGTTGGTACAGAAACAGGGCTCCCCTTGATTGTCTGCCCCGATTGTAAGCTCGCTCGTGTGATTGAGCTTCGCGTGGTGCAGGACACTCGAAACAAGGGTTGCAGCTTCTTCAAATGCCCTAGAAACGGGGTGAGTTTTGGTGATTTTCCTTTTTCCTTCATTCTAGCCCTAGCTTGTCTTATTTATTTCTTTTTTTTTGCACAATCCGCAACTCTGTAGCTTCTATAGGTTCCAGAAGGCTTATTTCGATGAATTGGTCGACAAGAAGATCATTAGGATCTGCTGCGAGGAGATTGAGGAACTGGTGGAGGAGGGAGGAGAAGAGCACAGTGAAGGCGCCCATCTGGGGGTGGAGGGCTTGAAGGACCTGAAGACTGAGGCACTGGAGAAGAAGCTTGAGAAGATGATGTCAAAAATGAACTATGTCATTGTTTGTCTTGTGGTTGTTGTGTTTGGAGTAGTTTTCAAATCTATGATGACCTGATGTAGTGACTTTGTAGGACAATGAACCCTTTTATTTCAATGAAATTGGTTGTCCAGTATGCTTGAATGAATGAGTAGTTGGAATTGTGCATTCTTAGTTTCAAATGAATGAGCAGTTGGAGTTGTTTTCAGTGAATGAGCAGTTACAACCAACTTGTAATGAAAAAGAGCAACTGCAAGCTGACATTGAAATAGGGGCTAATTATTTGCCATTACATTACATAAATAAGATGTTCTTGACATTCAAATAGGGGCTGGTTTGCCATCACATAACTGAGATGTTCTTCACTACCAAAATAAGGGCACCATGCTTACTGTTTCTGTGCCCATTTAAGTACATAACATAAATTACATGCCATTGAACACAAAAGTTCCAGATCATTGCATAAAAGACCATCCATGTTCACTTGGCCTTGGCCTTGCCCTTCCCCTTGTCCTTCTCTCCATTCTTCTTAGGTGGTGGAGTTTTCTTCACTTTAGTTGCTAACTGCTTCCTCCTTGGTGTAATTTTCTTCACAGACTCAGGTTGGACTTCATCTTGTGCAAACAGTGCCCTATTATAGGAAAAACATATTTAGTTACCAGCATAGTTTCAATTAACCATCTTAAAGAAGATGAAATGAGTACCTTCTAATTGGTGTTTCTGGTAGAACAGCTTCCAAAGCCATTAGTTCCAGGCCTCCTTCTTCCCTTGCTGCTGCAAATTCATTTCTTGTAGCTTCCATTTCCTCCCTTGCTGCTGCTTTTGCTAGTTCCCTTGCTGCTTCTGCCTTCATTTATGCTTCCTGGGTCTCCCTCTTAGCTTTTGCTGATGCTTCTCTTCCCAGACTGCAAGTGTTTGAGAAGGCCCCCAGATAGTCTTTGTTGATAAATCATCATGGAATTTAGCAAGAGAATACTGATCGTTTCTATCAAACCAGATGTCATGTTGCTGCTCTGCCATGTCCACTGGACCATATTCATCAGCAATATATGGACCAATCTTAACAACTAGCCTAAATGCACTGCCAGGATCGATCCTGGCATTATCATAGACATGGAAAAACATGAGCAAGTACAGACTAAGTACTACACACCTACTGTGGTAAAGTGCTTACCAAGGAGGGCAATCACCAGTGGCCATTGCGACACGGATCAGATGGAGACGTACTACATCAATCGCCTATGAAGAAAATAGCAAAGCAAGACAAAATCAACGAACATTAACCTAATCCCTAACCCTACTCGGCGAGGGCTCTGTGTCCCAGTTACGAAGTAGAGCACGTACCTTCGATCCGTCGATGATGGATGTGCCGAAGAACACCAAGGTTGCCGTCCGTGGTGGCCGTGGCGGTGGAGACGAGCAGGATGGGGGCGACGGGCGGGCAGAGGAAGGAGGCGGCTGCGAATGAAATGGGGAGGGGGAAAAGAGAGAGGGCAACGACGCATCTAATTAAAAGATGGCTGGGGACAGCGAGGTCATTTCCCGTGCCGGTGCAAACGTGTCAGCATGAGCTAACGTGCCACATAGATGAAAGTGGTAAAAATAAAAGGAGTGTGAAATAAAACGACTAAATTTATAAGCGTTATTCTAATAGTACGAACGGTAAATATGTAAAAAGCACTCCTCTGCCGGTGCAGCAACCTACTCCTCGCTCGCTCCGCCTCCGCTCCTCCACTTGCCCCCTCCTCTTCCGTGCGCGTCCCGTCCACCGCCCCCTCCCCCCTCCGCTTACGCCACACCCAGCCAGCCCAATCAACTCGCCGCGGACCTGCGCCCATGCCCTCATCCCCCTGCTCCTCCCAAAATTAACCACCCAATCAATCGGCTCCTCACCCCCGCCCCGATCCGCCCCCATGGATCGCACCACCACCAGCAGCAGCAGCAGTAGCACCACCACCGCCGCCAGCCAGAACCCGCACCTCGGCGTCAACAAGCTCGGCCGCTCCATCCGCAAGGCCACGCCGCCGCCTCCGCAGCAGCCACAGCCCGCCGCCAACCGCCCGCCCCAGCCCCAGCCGCAGGTCTACAACATCAGCAAGAACCAGTTCCGCGACATCGTCCAGCAGCTCACCGCCGGCACCCCGTCCCCGCCGCCGCCGCAGCAGCAGCATCACCACCAGTTCGCCCACCGCCCGCCGCCGCCGCAGCAGTCGCAGCCCAAGACGCCCTCCATGCGCCTCCAGAGGATCCGCCCGCCCCCCATCGCAACCCCCGTCGCCCGGCCCCCGCCGGTCCACCCCAACCACCACGCCGTCCCCCACAACCCCGTCTTCCACCGTCCGCCGCCGCCGCAGCACATGCCCGCTCCCGGCCCCGCCTGGGCTGATTCCCCGGTCTCCGCGTACATGCGCATCCTCGAGAACTCCCTCTTCAGCGCTACCCCGCCGGGCGCCGCGGCCGCGGCAGCGGCCGCTGCTGCTGCTGCTGCGGCGGCGGCGGCGGCTGCAGCTGCGGGACAAGCGCCGCCGCCGCCACACCCTCACCCCCAGCCTTCGCATCCTCATCCCCCGCCTCCGCCGCCGGTGCCGTCGCCCGGGATACTCCCTTCACCAAGCGGCTTTCTCAACCTGCTCTCGCCCATGCCAAGGTCGCCCTACCCGCTACTCTCGCCGGGGTTTCAGCACCCGCCGCCGCTCACGCCCAACTTCCCCGCGCTGTCTCCGTTGCCGGGGACCGGCATCCTTGGCCCAGGGCCCATGCCGCCGCCGCCGTCGCCGGGTCTCTGGTTCCCGCAGTCGCCGTCTGGGCTCCTTTCTCCATCAGGCTTCTTGCCGATCCTTAGCCCAAGGTGGAGAGATATATAGCAAGGCTGCCTTTTCCGCAGCAGCTGCCCCTGATGAGCAAGGCGGCCGTGTAACATTTGACGGTAGGGACGTAGCCACGGTGAGGTCAGTTGGGTCGTCCGCCGGAGTTGGCTGGAGAAACACACAGGTGGGTTGTAACTTTGGACACCGATATTTGTTGCTGCTACTTACTGCTTCTGTGGATGATTAGTCAAGTCTGTCTGTCTGTAAGGTCTCGGTAAAGGAGATTGGTTATATATTTGTAATTGTATAACTGGGGAACGTTTCAATTCATTCACTTTTCTTAGATGCAAATTCTGGACAGATTAAACTGGGCATGTTCTAGTTTAGATTCTCGAGTGACTAGGCTTGCAAATCTGTAATTGTAAACCTGTAGTTCATGAAAGAATAGCTCTTTCTGACAAATCTCAAACTGATGGATATTGTTGTTCTGCCTATTGAGGCATGGAATGTTTTCCCTATTCCTTTATTCTTTTCTTTTCCTTATTACTTATTGGTTGAGAAGATTAATTTCATGGACATAATCTTGGTCAGAAAATCACCATCAAACAAATGTTATTAGTTATCGCTATCATGAACTACTGAAGGGCTTAGTCTTCTTTAAGATTGACACACTGTTGCTATGATTATAAGTTACTACTCACAGGATCATGCTATCCTGTGCTAATTGTGCCCATATATGATACAAAGGTTGCTCTTTTGCTCATTTTGGCAGTTTAGAAGTAGCATTTTATGATTTCTGAATTGGGTCATATGCAGTTCAACATGGCAATCCACATAAGCAGCACTTCTCGGCAGGGACCACATTGTATACCTTTGGCATTTGGATTTCAGATAGAAAATATTGGCTCCTAGTTACTGCCTGGGCTAGCATAGGATAAGATAATATTGTCTTATGCCTATGTCAGGATATTAAAGGAAATCTATTCACATTGTTACAGTTGTACAGACTTTGTATGCGTTACTAGCTTATTTTCTTTCTTACCTACAATAGTTGAAGTACCCATAAGGTTATGCAACACCATAATTGGGCACACACTCCTTTTGTAGCATATCTTTGAAAATTTTCAATGCCCTATAACTGTCTTGATTGATTTTTCTTCAAGTGGTGTCCTTGATGCACACTATGCTTGCTTGGAGTCCCCAAAGTTCAAGTCCTTTTCCTAGTGGGAACTCTCAGGCTATCTGAATGGTCTTCTGGGTTATGATGAACACTATGCCATGAGTTCCAGAAAACAAATGTCTTTCCAGGTGGGAGTTCTCATGCCATGTATATCATTTTGTAGTTATATGCTGTGTGGCATATTATAGTTTTTTTGTGTCCTCTGTTTAGAATTAATATACGAAATATTCTACTGGACCCCCTTGGTATCCAGTGCTAAAGAGGGAATAATTAAAGGGTGGTCCTTGTTGTTCCAACTAATATTATTTGTGCGCAGCATCTTCTAATTAGATATTGTTTTTGTACAGATGTTCTATAAATTACTACTCTATAGAAACCATTGCATAAGTTATTTGTGCACTGTTTTGTTATGTAAGTTGTCCGTGTGTGAAAATATATGCAATGATTCTATGTAGCAAGTCGATCCTTTAAATCGTACCAAAATGTTTGATGTATTCCCTCTGCATCTTTAGAGGTTCCACTGGACTGGACACTATGGTTTGCATGTTGCCGATGAACCTAGAGCAGCTACCGAGCAGCTACCAATTTCAAATCCTTGCACAATTGTGATACTTAAATGACTACTTATAACAACATTCAAGATGGTTTATGTGCAAGTTGTCTGTTATTTTCTTGCATTATACCCCTTTCCACGATATTGGTACTCATGATATTGGTGAATCATTCTGTTGATGGATACGTGCTCTGTAATGTGGTAATGTGCCCGTGGATTTGAGTCGTGAGATCTAATATTTGGTGTTACGCCACCTCACCATTCTGCCCACCGGAATGGAAAGGTGTACTGATCATGTTGGTTTAGCTAGACCCAGAAAGAAATACTTGCTATAGATTCATAAACATTGTGCACTTTGGTGCTGCTGTGCCTGGTTTGGTTCTAGTGAAGCTTGTGCTCACGTCCAGTTGGTGCTAACGGATCGAGAGACTAGTTCTGGATAATTTTCTGAAGTGTTTTTTTTATTGTGTTGACATTTGTTAATTTGATCTGTATGAAGTCCGAACTTTCATGGGATTTTGTGGTTGGCAAGCATGTGTCCCATGTCTGTTATGTTTGGTTGACTTAGAAGCATTGAGAATGGTATGGATATGTCTGGTATGTGACCCATGTCTCACACCCTTCATCATTTCCTTTGTTTTATTTGCCTCGCAATGCAAGCTGTACCCTCAGAAAAGGGGGAAAAAAAGAGTGTGACAAAGGTAGTTTGATTGAGTTACTTGTATATGTAGTGGATTATTTCAATGGACATCCTTTTGATTAAATTGCTTGTGTGTGGCATGCAAGCGTGTAGAGCAAGCAACTCAGCCGAAAACTTGGGAAATTAGGTACAAATTTCTGCAGCCAAGCAAGGAACTCGAGTGATGTGGCATCATATTCCATGTAAATGCAATGCAGCCTGTTCGCTGGGTCGTAAACGATCGTAAATTTCCAGCCAGAACAGTGTTTTTCTCTTATACCAAACCAGTCAGCAATAATAATTATGATCGTTTCAGTCCTAGCCGAACAGGCTGATAGAATTTTCTTTGTTTTTTCTTTTCTCCTGTCGGCCCCACAGACCGATGACTTGAATGGAGCTGGAGCCTGGAGAGGAGCCATGCTCTGGCTCCTTGTGTCATTCTGCGTGACTGGATCTGGTCATTGGTCAACAAAATCTGAAACCATCGACATCTGGTTTCTGACAGAGGCCGGCTCTCTTGCAGATCTGTCTGTTGATCTGGCACTAATCCGAGTAAATATCCGAGTAAAGGAACTTGAGTGGCTGTCATGGTCTCATCATCACTTGTTTACTGTACTACCACTTGTTTACCAGAGTATACCTCGTCGCCTTTTCCTTTGTTCTCCGGTAGAAATCGGAGGGCATTTCCAAAAGAGACCGGAGAATATTATGCAGCAGCCGATTAGAGTGTGACGACAGCGACGCGCTTTGGTCCACACACCTATCCGTTCGCCATCTGCTTTTGTTTGGCCGAACCTGCAAGACAAGAATTTCAGCACTGGATGCGTAAAATCAGTCCTAATCTGTGTAATCTTTACTGATGATGATACTTTAATCTGGATTCGATTATAGGAACTAGTCAGCCTGTTCGTTTGTTGGTTTCAGCCAGTTCAAACCAGCCAGCCAACAGTGTTTTTCTCTCATAATAAACCAGCACCGGCCAGCTCAAACCAACCCAGACGAACAGGCTGAGTAAAGCACAGCACTATGAAAAAAGGGTGCCACAGGATATTTCTCTCCGCCCCCCCCCCCCCCCCCCCCCCGCTACTGCACATGCTTATTTAACTTATTTCAGCGAAATAACGGTGTTTTTCTCTCGTAACAAATCAGCGTCAGCCGCTCTTTAGTCCAGCCGCTGTTTTTGCAGGAGACAAAGGACGGGGACGTGCCAGCCATCTGAGTGGGTGCCGGAATGATGAGAGCGATGGCTTCTTGTCATCTCAAACTCCTCAAGCTAAGGGCCGCCGCCTGAAATATTTGGCCTGGAACTGGTCGCTGGAGCAAGCCGCCGGCCGGCTGGCAGGTTGCCCGTGACACCAGGCGCCAGACGGGCCGGAACAACAGCGACAGGACGCATATGATCTCGTCTGTGTGCCATGCATGGTAACCCGTCACCTCAAGCTCTACCTTCCTCCACCCCTTTGCTGCACTTGCACTTTACTTTTCTCTGCTCTCCTTCTCTCTGTGTTGCCTCGGTCACAGACGGGAGGAATTCGATCGTTTTAGGTTTTGGCTGTTGAGTTTTTATACTTTTTCATACGGAGTAGTTCTGAAATGTTTAGGCTAATGCAGATGGCAACAGCTCTCTATGAAAAGATAGTAATATGATAGACTTTGTACTGTTTCTTTAGAGATTCAGCAATAGGCACCATGATTCAGCAACATTAAATAGTGTGAATATGTAGTATCTTAGCTTTAGTATAGATAGTTGTCATAGCAATCCAGAGCACCATTCAGCCACGGTACAGACTCTGATAATAATTGAGTTGACATTTTAACGACCAAAGAATAATTGCTGAAGGATGTGCAACATCAGTACAGAAGAAACTAATTGGAAGGAATGGAATGGAAGTCGCTCTCTTGAATCTCCGGCCACTACAGATCAGATGCCTTCTCCTTTAGGCTCGAAGCTGCAAAAATTGTTCATAAACAAACAAACAAACCATAATCACATACTCATCATTGTATAAAAGAAAGGCCTTTGCTCAGGTACCCCCGTTCAGTGTTTTTTTTTGCCATTAAATTGGAGGTGCAATTACCCAGTGTCACTGACACGTGGGTCTGGACCGCCGGTAGCTAGGAGTGAGAGTGACTGCTCAGCTTAGTGAAGTGAGCTTTCTTCTTCAGTAGGCTCCCGAATTTCTTGAGCAGAGCCCTCTTCTTCTTCTGGACGATGCGCTGATCCTGGTTGAACGACGATGTCGGGCCATGGATCAGCAGTCCGTTCATCTGATCCACGAGTGCATCGTCCCCCGGTGACTCAACGTCGTCATCGTCACTCGACTCGGAATCTTCGTCCCTCTCTTTGGACAGGTCGTCCTCTATGATCTTGCAGTTCTCCAAAGAGTTGGCGTCCACTGCTGATACACTGATTTTCTGCTCATCCTTCACCTGCCTGACCGTCTCCACTTCAACGTGCTTGATATCCTCCTTTGGGTTTTGGATGATCTCGCCATTGTTCTCGTCGTCTCGGACGTTATGATGCATGGGCGAGCAGATCAGCTTCAGGAGCACGCTCGGCTGCTTCTCTGGGCTCCTGGTGACCGCCGCCGCCCCATTCGATGACTCTCCTCCTTTCCTGGCCGTGGCTTCTGCTAGCAGCACGGCGAGCTCGTCGATCTTCACGTGAGCAGCCGCTTCTCTCGCCCGCATCTCTCTGTTCTCCTGTACAATGCCCGCCAGCTGGTGCTCCTTGTCTTCTAGCGCCTCCTCCAACCTCAGGCTGCTGATCTTTGCCTCCTCCGAGGTCAGGTTGGCCTCGGTGATCTTGGACTCGAGCAGTCTCAGCTTGCTCTGCAGCTGCACCTTCTCCTCTTTGGCAGCCTTCGCTTCGCCCTCAGCGTCTTTCAGTGATTCCAGCACTTCGTCCATTTCCAGCTTGGCTTGCAGGGCCTTGGACTTGTCGGTGCTTTCTTCCTCGTTTTTTCTCGCTGTCATCTCTCCGAGCAACTTGGAGACCTCGCTAGCTTTCTCCAGTGCGGCGCTCTTTCTTAGTCGCAGCTCGGTGAGTTCATGATTCAGAGCAAGCAGCTCCTTGTCCTTGGAGGACAGCAGGTCTTTGAGGTGCGAGCTCTCTGCCCTCGCTTGTTCTTCAGTATTCGTTGCCTGGACTTCAAATTCTTGCAGCTTACTGAGCAGCTCGGTCTTGTCTGCCCTGAGCTCCTGCACTTCGTTCTCTGCAGCTCTCAGTGACTCCGTCAGCCTGTTCATTTCCAGCTGGATAGAGCTGATTCCATCATCAGATCTCTTGAGCATATCAACAAACCCAGATACCCAATCATCCTTCGAAATCTTGGCCTCTGAACCCAGCCTCAACTGGTATCTTTCCTCTGCATTCTTCATCGCCGCCTTCAGTTCTGACATCTGAGGCCGGGCATCGTCTAGCTCTGCTTGTTTCGCGAGGACCCTATCCTTGGCCTCTCTTGCCTCCGACGACACTTCACGCAGCGCCGCCGCTAAATCCTCAACAGCCTTCTTCATCTTGTCCCTCTCTTCTCTGGTGTCGGCAAGCTCCTTGAGCAGCCTGTTCTTGTCTTCGGTGAGGTGGCCGACCTGCGCGCTGGCTGTCTTCTCGGCGCTGACGGCTTGCTGATGCGCCTCGTGCAGCAGCTGGTGTTCGGACCTCAATCCATCAATGGCCGCATGTAGCTCACACGCCTCCTCTGTTGCAACGTCGAGGCGCCTGCTGGTCTCGAGGAACCGTTCCTTGTACTCGCTTGCTTCCTTCTCCAAGGCTACCACCTTGTCTTCGAGCTGGAGGAGCTGTGACTGCTTGTCCTGGAGCATGGACGTGCAGTCCTCAAAGCTGTTGGTCAGTGACGCGAGCGACTCCTCGTTGCGTTTGCTCAGCTGCGAGGCGGCTTCGATGCGAGTCTCCAACGACTCCGCCTTGCTCCTCCATTCCTGCGCCGACCGGCTGGCGTCCTCTTCCGACCGGCTGGCGTACGCGACGTCGACCCTGAGCCCCTCCACCGCCTGTTCTGCTTTGGCGAGCTTCTCCTCGAACTCCTTGGCCTTCCGGAGCTCCGCCCTCAGCGCGGAAGCTTCAGACTCCAGCCTCTCCATGGTTTCCGCAGCTTCTTTGGCTTTGTTCTCCAGCTCGGTGTCAAGGCGGGACTTGAGCCGGGCCACTTCGGCCGTCAGGACCTCCGCCTTCTTCGCGCTGCGGTTGGCAATCCCATGCAGCTCGTCCGCCTGGTTCAGAGCCGAGTCCTTGGCCTGCGCGGTGGCCGCCAGCTCGTCCCTGACGGCCTCGAGCTCCCTGGCCGTGGCGATGAGCGACGCGACGTCCTCGGCGTGGCGCCTCCTGACGCTGTCGTACTTCCTCCGCCACTCGTCCTCCGTCCTCTGCGCCAGGTCGATGGCGGACTGCTCGCGCTCCGTGGACTTGAACCTCTCCAGCTCCAGCGCCTCCTCGGCCCGCCGCTGCGCGAGCAGCGAGTCCTCCAGCTTCCCGTGGGCGTCGGCGGCGAGGCGCTTGGCGACGGCCAGGTCCTCGAGGATCTGAGCCCGGTCATTCTCGATGGAGGCCAGGTGTTCCCTCGCGTTCCTGAGATCCTCCTGCACGAGCGTCAGCTGCGCCTGCAGCTCTGACGTCCTCGCAGCCCTCGGCTGTTGTTTCTGAAACCGAGACCGAGACGTGCATACGACATGAATGAATGAGACGAATTAGCTACTAGCTAGCACGAGACATTATTGCAGATGATGGATGTATTCGCGTGCGTCGCCTTGTCTTACATCGGTAGTGCTCCCGCGGGACGCCGGCGACGCCTTGAAGGATCGGCGTTCTGCCGCTCCTCCCGGTGATGGCTTCGTCGTCGGCGTCTGCAGGTCGATGGACGCCGAGGACCTGTCGAGCGGGGTGCCGGCAGCATGGTGCAGTGGGGAAGGCGCGCGATCCGCTGGCTTGCTTGCAGGTTTTGCGAGCCTGCCGACTCGAGGTACCGACGTAGCCCTGCTGTTGGACGGTTGTTTGTGGTTCGAACCTTCAGAGAGACCGCTTGGACTGCATTCAGTAACACGCGTACCCTCCATTAGACCATTACTCTCATGCTTACAAATCAAGCAGTTGACGTCGCCCTTCCAGAATATTTCATTCTAGGCATGTGCAAGTTCAGAGCTGCATAAACGTCTGCTCAGCTAGCTATCTAGTAGAGGAGCTCCAAAAACAGCATTTGTGTATGTATCAACATCATCGCGTACGATGATTGAATTTCAAGGGCTAAAGTTTGTGATTAGCAAGACAAGTTGGCTTATGAGCGCAAAATAAACGGTAGGTAACGCATAGAGAGATTCAGCATTTGTAAGAGCAGGACTGTCTGAGAAATTAAGATATAAGCAGTAATTACTGGTAGGAAAGAAAGATGCAGGGGATGATTCTTGCTTACATGGGTTTGGAGGCCAGCATTGTAAGATGCCAAGTGCACCTGGGAGCAGCAGTAGTTTCTTAATGAACTACTTTCAGGTTCAGGCTCTCCAGGACTAGGAGAGAAGAGGGATGATAAGGAGAAGCCGGAGGAAGAAGAAACCGTGGGGATGACCATCCATGATGGTGGCGGAGCAGATGGGGATGATCGTGCAGCTCATGCATGCTCAAACCACACTAAAAAAATCTGTGTGGCAGGGCGACGTGCAGGGCAGTTCTTGTGAGCATGAGCATGGGCACTGGATTAATGGCAGCCCACTACTGTACAATACAAGTTCTTGTTTTTTGAGCACGACTGCCATGAGCTTTCAGGGCCTCAAAGGGCTAGAGAGGTTATTGCCGTGGACGCTGACCCTTTCTTATACTCCCTCCCTCGTAAAAAAAATACAATTCTCACTTTCCAAGTAGTCAAATAAGTTTAAGTTCAATCGAATCTATATTAAAAGTTACAAACATTTATGATACCGAATAAATACCATTAGATTAGTTATATGATATATTTTTATAGTAAATTTAATTGAAGACATAAATGTTGATATTTTTCCTATGAACTTAATCAAATTTAGAAAAGTTTGACTTGTCTGAAACCTAGAATTGTACTCTTTTGGGACAGAGGAGTAGTGTCGGGTTCATAAACCCGGGGTGCCTCATGGACCGGCTTCCCAACAAAGGCTCGGCACAGCAGACAACGTTGCGAACAATGCGCAGCTCATGGGCCGGCCAGAAGGACAATCCAATCTCCGACCGGAAGGCCTAGCCGAGGAGGAACGACATCCGCTTCCGACTTCGGCCCGTCTCTCCGATCGGAAGGCCTCGCAAAGGAGGAACAACGCTCGCTTCTGACATCGGCCCACCTCCGGACGGCCTCTCCGACCGGAGGGATTGGCCAAACACCACTTTCCAACTCCAACCCGCGTCTCCATCCAGGGATGCGCCGAACCCCTGCTTACAGCTCTTCTTCGATTGGCGCAATCAAGAGCCGACTGGGACCAATCGACCGGGGACGCCCGCTCGGTAAGGACCAGGGAATGGACGGAAAAAGTAAAGCAGGGCACCCAAGTTAACCGCAATACCGAGGAACGTACCTTGTACACCTGCAGGACAGTACCCTGCGACCTCCCTGGCATGACAGAACCCAAGCAGTGTTGTAGGCGCCGACATTTTCCCTATAGTTTTGTGGGCGCCATCAACTCCCATACCAGACATGCCAGGCATACCGCGGGACGTCGCCGAGCACGCACTGCGCCTCATCCTGGGCTCGAAGCCCGCTAAGCAACGCCTGCGTCGCTTCGACGATGAGAGGCGCGGGGCCATAGGCAAAGAGATCGCCAAACTCCTGCCAGTCGGATTCATCAGAGAGGTATTCCACTTCGACTGGCTTGCCAATCCCGTTCTCGTTAAAAAGAAGACCAGGAAATGGAGAATGTGCGTTGATTATACTGGCCTCAACAAAGCGTGTCCAAAGGATCACTTTCCTTTGCCGCGCATAGACCAGATAGTCGACTCCACCTCGGGTTGCGAGATTCTCCCCTTTTTGGATGCCTACTCGGGCTATCACCAGATCATGATGAAAGAGTCCGATCAGTTCGCAACCTCGTTCATCACCCTGTATGGTTCGTAGTGCTACGTAACCATGCCTTTCGTCCCGAAGAACGCTGGCGCCACCTACCAAAGGTGCATGCAGCAATGCTTCACCGACCAAATCGACCCGCTCGATCAGCCTGATCAAGCCGAGCGGTTGAAACCAACAATCACCGTCTATGTTGATGATATAGTGGTCAAAACAGCTCAAGCTTGCGACCTGATCGCAAACTTGGCCGCAATGTTCGCGAACCTCCAAAGGTTCAACGTCAGATTGAATCCTGAGAAATGTGTTTTCAGAGTTCCAAAGGGGAAGCTGCTAGGATACATCGTGTCCGAGCGCGGCATCGAGGCCAACCCCAAAAAGATCACGGCCATCTCCAACATGGGCCCTATACGTAACGTCAAGGGCGTGCAAAGGCTCACCGGCTGTCTGGCTGCCCTGAGCCGATTCATCTCCCGACTCAGTGAATGGGGGATGCCACTCTACAAGCTCCTCAAAAAGACGGATGGCTTCATCTAGACTGAGGAAGCTCAGTAGGCTCTAGAGAGCCTCAAAGCGTCCCTGATGTTGGCCCCAATCCTTGTCGCTCCCGAACGGGGAGAACCCCTCCTCCTCTACGTCACGGCCAGCAACCATGTGGTAAGCGCCGCCCTGGTCATCGAAAGGGAGGAGCCAGGACACCACCTTAAGGTCTAGCGGCCAGTATACTTCGTCGGGGAGGTACTCACCGATCCCAAGGTCTGGTACCCCCAGGTGCAGAAACTCCTATAGGCCGTGTTGATGGCGACATGGAAGCTCCTGCACTACTTCACCGACCACGAAGTCACGGTCGTCACTTCATACCCGCTTGGGGACATCATCCGCAACCGCGATGCCACGGGATGGATCTCCAAATGGGCACTCGAACTCATGGGCCACTACATCAGGTATATCCCCCATATCGCTATTAAATCTTGGGCTCTCACGGATTTTGTCGCCGAATGGACGGAGGTGCAGCTACCGACCCCGGACGTCACCCACGAGTACTAGACAATGTACTTCGACGAGTCTGTAATGGCGCCTGGATCGAGGGCTAGAGTGGTTTTGATCTCCCTGGACAAGAGTAGGCTCCGCTACGCCAACTGCCTCCATTTCTCAGCCTCAAACAACGCCACGGAATATGAGGCCCTCATCAACGGGCTGCGCATCGCCATCGAGCTCAGCGCTACGTGACTCTACGTCCGCGGCGACTCGGAGTTGGTCGTTGACCAAGTCATGAGAATCCTCCTACAAAAGCCCCCTCATGGTAGCATACTGCCAGGAGGTGCGCAAGCTTGAGGACAAATTCTAGGAGATCGAGCTACATCACGTCCCCCGAAAGGACAACATGCCACCGATTTTCTCACAAAATTGGCCGCCAGGTGGGATCCGTCTCCGAGCGGGATCTTCATCAACGATCTCCACAAGCCGTTCGCCCGTGTCCTAGAAGGTCTGATCCAGGCACACCCCGACGCCAAGCAAGCACCTGAGGGCTCTGACCCCGATGCCAAGCCGGTGCTCGAGGGCTCTGACCCCAGTGCCTCTATGATGACATCACCCGCTGACATCACCGTATTGACACTCGATCAAACCGACTGGCAAGCGCCACTACTCGCCTACCTCCTCGAGGAGCTTCTCCCACCCGAAAGGACTGAAGCCCGATGGATCGTTCAACACACCAAGACCTTTATTGTGCTCGGTGACGAACTCTACAAACAGAGTCCATCGGGGGTCTCATGAAGTGCATCCCTACCAACTAGGGGAAGCAGCTCCTCCTTGAGGTCCATGCAGGGATCTACGAACATCAAGCGGACCCAAGGTCGCTGGTCGTAAAAGCCTTTTGCTAAGGTTTTTACTGGCCCACCGCACTATGAGATGCAGAGGAGGTCATCCGCAGGTGTGAGGGGTGCCAATTCTACGCTCAGCAAACTCATTTGCTAGCACAGGAGCTTCAAACCATCCCCATCACCTGACCATTCACGGTCTGGGGCCTCGACATGGTAGGACCCCTCAAAAGGGCTCGGGCGGCTTCACTCACCTACTCGTAGTGGTCAACAAGTTCACCAAGTGGATAGAGGCCAAGCCTGTCACCAACATCCGCTCGGAAGAGGTGGTCAAATTCTTCCTCGACATCATCTACTGATTCGGTGTTCCTAACTGCATCATCACTGACCACGGGACTAACTTCACCAGGAAGAAGTTCCTAGACTTCAGTAATGGATACATCATTAGTATCGACTAGGCCTCGGTCGGACACCCACGTACTAACGGTCAGGTCGAGCGTGCCAATGGCATGGTACTCCAAGGACTTAAGCCACACATCTTTGACCGACTCAACAAGTACGTCGGGCGATGGGTTACAGAGGTCCCAGCGATCCTCTAGAGCCTGAGAACGACCCCAAACTGATCCATAGGGTTCACACCCTTCTTCCTAGCCTATGGAGCTAAAGCAGTGCTGCCCTCCGACCTCGACCACGGCGCCCCAAGAGTGAAGGCCTTCGACCGCGACTGAGCCATGGAGGCTTAGCAAGACATAGTCGACCTGCTCGAGGAGGCTCGCGAGACGATCGTCATCTGCTCTGCTCGCTACTAGCAAACTCTCTGTAGGTTCCACAAAAGGAAGATCAGGGGAAGGATCCTTGAAGTCGGTGATCTCATACTCTGGAGGACCCAATCAACGAAGGAGAAACATAAACTCTCTCCGCCATGGGAAGGACCCTATAAGGTGACCGAGGTGATCCGATCGAGCGCTTACCGACTGAAGGACGACAACAGCAACGTTCTCACCAACACTTGGAACATTGAATAGCTACATTGTTTTTCCCCTAAATTCGGTCTTACCGCTTTTATTCAACACTTGCTCCTGTAAAGCTCCCCATCCCGAACACTTTTAGCCCGGGTCGCTCGGGAGCTCCTTGAGGGTATAAAACTAAATACTACCTCTCTTTTTTACTATCACATGGTAAAAACTTTGTCCCCGAACAAAAGCGCATTCCATTCCTTTGATTACCCTATGTGACTTTGTTCTTACTCCCAACCGAACACACCCCGCCATGACCTACGGTTATGAGTAGCCGAGCCCCACGGGCCATGCCTAGATTCTTAAAAGCTACAGCCTACAGAACGAATGGGCAGGTGCGAAAAAGAAAGGATAAAAACATAGCTATGCTAGGATAAAAAACAAGGAATGGATAGTGATTCTATCACAAAAATAGAACTGATGTATTCATTGATACAAAAACTATTCACACGGGGGCTCCCCCATGAACTTAACGATTATATTTGCTTACTACTTCTACTACAAATACTACTATGGCCGCTCGGCGGCATCAGCTGATGCCAAAGGAGAGGCCACGACACATGCCGCCGAACATAACCACCGCTGCAAGGGCCCCGCCCAGTTCCGCTCCCTCAACTTCGGCGAGCACAACGGGTACCTCAAGGGCGTCGCACCCATAGATGCTCAGTAGAAGAGCATGGAGCTCCTAACCTTCTCATGCAGTAGAGGCAGCTCCTGGGTAGGGACGCTGCTCGCCGAGGTATGGCCACCATGGCTGGAAGACATCTCATCAAACTTTATGAACTGGCCAACCTGAGTAGCTGCAAGGGCAAAACCTCCCACTAGTGTAGTCCCGAGCGTCTTCCTCTCCGATAAGGCCCGCCCGGAGAAGACTCGCTGGAAGGAGTCCATGTATGGCTCCATCCCGATGAAAGCCTCGTAGACGGTGATAAAGCCAGCGATGTATGGCACCCTCTAGTGCGCCACCTCCTTCGGCAAAACCAGCCCCTTCTCGGCGAAGGTGGCCAGCACCATCTCATCTACACTAGGGGACCTCCAACTCGACATCACGCTCTGGAATCACGACCGGGTCTGTGAGTTCTCTTTTCCTTCTCCCTTCACCTATTTAAAGAAAAGGCAGAGCAGTTGAGGAGAGGCGAAAGGATTAGGGCAAGAAACCCTCTCCCTTCCCCCATTCAATGTGAATGGGAAATGACAGGACGCGCCCTGATCGATGGGATGCACCCTGCCTAATGAAACAGCGCCTAGTCAGACAGGATATAGCCTGGGTATGGCCTGCCACCACCGCACGCTGGGCACGACAAACAAAGCACCACCACGCGCAGGCGGCCCTCCACCTTCCCAAGCGGGACTTGGAAAGGCCCAACTATGGGATCTCTGCCCAAGAGAGACCATCGGGCTTCCTAAGTCAATCGAATGGCTCAGGAAAACGCCGAGAGACAGGTAAGGAGCAAAGGGACGGCCCATGTGGGCCATGCCGACTCCATCATGAACGACGAGCATGGATCTCGGTCGGACATTTCCGATTGGAGCTCTTCAAACCCCATCACTCGAGTCATCAAGGTAACATTACCAAACCCCCACTATTTCTTTATATAATCATTCATACATCCATACACGCATTTATTCCATACACCCACGCCCCCTGGATGATTCTATCCAAATCGCCTGGAGGCTCGGGGGCTAAAGCATTGTGTATGAAATCAAATGCACCACAACGCTCCGTGTTGCGTCACGAAGCGGCAGTTGCCTCATTCAACATGAGCACCGACCGACCAGGGTTTGAAGGCTAGCCCACGAAGGGCTCAAGGCCGCCTCGCATCAAACAGAGCCATTGGAGAAAACACAGATGAGCCTCGAGCGGCCCTTGCCCAGTCTGCCTCAAAGCAGACATGATCATCTTGACCTTCTAGTTTGATCCTAAACCTCTACCAAACCCACAGAATCTCTATCAAGGGGAGGCCAGCGGGCCACCTGGGTCGGTCTCTAGAACGACCTAGGCATCTACCAAGTTATAGGTTAAGGAGCAGTGGAATGTCACAAGAGGGCTATGCTGACCTCGTCATGAATGATGGACCCAGATTTCACTCGATCAAACCCATTAGCGAGCTCACCGAGCGTGTCACTCAAGCTCGAGCGATCGAGGCAAGCGACATTAGCTTAGCCCCTCTGGTTACGAGAAACCATGGATGAGTTAATGCACAAAACTCAACCGACCACTGCCAAAGGACAACAAGACCTAGGGGCTCAAGACACCAAAAAACACCTTGGCTGCACCTGGGTCCACGACACTAACTTGCCCAAATCCCTCGGCGCGCCCGACGCCTAGATCCACAAGTCTGTTTCGATCCCTCAGCTGCGCTAGACGCCAGGATCCACGAGCTCTGTCTCACCCGATCCCTAAAAACAACTGCCTCAGCTACACATGACACCTTGGTTGGTGACTCAGTTTTGACAAAAATACACGCACACACACCCACTGACAAAAACCCCCTGAAAGCATCTAGGCCCCTTGTTGGGTTTCGGTGATTAATGACAATACAAGATTACTATGACTAACATGTGTTTTGCAGAGGCATTTAAGTTAGGTCATGGTAATGTAGATCAATTGGGCAATCAAGGTTGTCATGCCCCTACGATGGAAATCGTTTCGGTTTTCAAAGGATGGACGACAAGGTTAAGGATGACTAGTTCTAAGTGTCGATTGGAGTTGGAGTGACACTTAGAATAGTTTAGGACTTTGTTTTTCCTTTGGCCGTACTATTAAGGGGGGTATGGACGGGTAGCTTGACCTAGATGAGTCTAGTGAGTTAGGTGTGGTGCACACTTGTTAAAACTAGCACTAGGTAGCTCCACAACAGCCCTATGATCCTATGGAGCAAACTTCATTCACATATGTTCGAGAGTTGGAAGTGAATGGAGGGTCAAATGCTGACCGGACGCTAGCTCCGATGCGACCAGACGCTGGCTGCAGGGTCTGGTCAGTACATTTGATCAAGGAGATTGCGTTCGGTGCGACCGGACGCTAGAGTGGTCAAGTGACCAGACACTAAGAGGTAGTGTTCGGTCGACTCCAGTAAGGTTCCAGAGAAGGAAATCTACGACCGGACGCGTCCGGTTAATACTGACCGGACCCTGAGGATCCAGCGTCTGGTCGAGTATAGTAAGCATCCAGTGAGGGTTTAATGCGACCGGATGCGTCCGGTCAGTGATGATCAGACCCTGTCAGCATCCGGTCAACACTTAAACACTAGTGTGCGGGTTGAACTGACCGGAGCGTCCGGTCAACATGACCGGAGCGTCCGGTCACCCCGTAGAGGCACATAACGGTTTGTTTTTTAGGCTACCTTATAAATAGAAGCTCCACTCATGTGTGGAGTCACTTTTGCTCATTCCAACAGCTGAGAAACATGTTTGTGAGTGCCAAGAAGAGCAAGGTCCTAGTGAGGTGATTAGGATTCATGAATCCAAGAGAGTAGCCTCATTAGTGAATCAAGAGTAGCAAAGTGTGCATCCACCGTTCTCATTAGGCTTCAAGTGGTCAAGTGAGAGTTCGTGCTTGTTACTCTTGGTGATCGCCATCACCCAGATGGCTTGGTGGTGATTGAGAGCTTGGTGATCACCCGGCGGAGCTTGTGGGTGACCCAACTCAAGTTGTGAGCGGTTTTGGGTGATTCGCCATGATGGAGTGTCGAAGAATCAACCCGTAGAGAGCACTTGATCCTTGCGCGGATCAAGGGGGAGCTACACCCTTGCGCGGGTGCTCCAACGAGGACTAGTGGGGAGTGGCGACTCTCTGATACCTCGGCAAAACATCGCCGTGTTCCTCTCTCTCTATTTACTTTAAGCATTTACTTTGAGCAATTCAATACTTGTCTTTACATTCATAGAATTGCCATGCTAGAGTAAGTTTGGAACATAGGTTGCAAGTCTGTTGTATGTTAGATTAATAGAAACACTTTTCTAGGCATAAGGGGTTAATTGGGCTAACCGTAGGATTTAATTATTGCAAGAAAATTTAGAATTAGCCCAATTCACCCTCCCTCTTGGGCATCTTAATCCTTTCAATTGGTATCAGAGCCTCGTGCTCACGTTTTTAAGCTTAACCGCTTAGAGCAAGATGTCTCACAGGGATGGACCTTCTCCTATCTTTGAGGGAGATGACTTTCCATATTGGAAAATCCGCATGGAGGCGTACTTAGAAGCTCTAGACGTTGGTATTCTTAGAGCCGCCTCACAAGGCTTCCCAAAACCTCGGGATGCTACACACTTATAAGGCAATGAGGTTAATTATGAAAAGTGTAATGCAAAGGCTCAAAACACCATCTTTAGAGGCCTTTGCAAAGATGTGTTCAACCGTGTAAGGAACCACAAAGACGCCCATGCACTATGGTCGGACATTTGTGTGCTCCATGAGGGAACCAAGAGTGAGCATGAGGAACACTATCATCTTGTGATTAAAAAGCTAAATTCATTTGAGATGCTTCCCAAAGAATGTGCTAATGAGATGTATTCATGTTTGAATGTTCTTGTAGAGGAAGTCAATGGGCTTGGACTTACTCAAATGTCACCATCCGATGTTATGAGAAAGATCTTGAGTGTCCTCCCCATTGACAAATATGGGCATATTATGACCATGCTACACCAAGGTGATCTTTCCATCGCTACACCGACACAAATCTTGGGAAAGATTAATGCTCATGAGATGTACATGCATATCACGCCACAAGATGGCTCATCCTCTACCAAGAAGAAAGAGAAGGACTTAGCATTCAAAGCTAGCCAAGATAAGGGCAAAGCAAGACTTGAGTATGAGAGCTCAAGTGATAAAGAAGATGAAGATGAAAATCTTGCTCTCAGGGTGAAGAAAGCCGCCAAGATGCTAAAGAAGCTAAACAAGAGTGGCATCAAGTTTGACGGCAAGAAGAAGAAGTTCTTCACAAGCTCTAGAAGGAAGCCAATCTCCAAAATGGATTGCTTCAATTGTGGTGAACTTGGTCATCTAGCACATCAATGCACCAAGCCCAAGAAAGACAAGTCAAGAACAAGAACAAGGGCAAGAAAGATGACTCAAGTAATGAAGATAAAGATGAGAAGAAGAAGAACAAGCCATACAAGAAGAGGGATGGCAAGAAGACAGACTTCCACAAGAAGAAGAAGAGTGGAGAGGCCTACATTGTCGGTGATTGGCTCACGGATATTGATTCATCTAGTGGATCATCCGATGATGATAGTGACAATGAGAAGGTGGCCGCCATTGCTATTGATCTTTCATCTTCACCGCCACCATTGCCATCATCCTCTACACACCTATGCCTTATGGCCAAGGGTGAATGCAAGGTAACTAATAATGATGATAGTAGTGATGATGAGCAAGCTAGTGATGATGATAGCGATAGCGATGATGATGATTCACCTTCCTATGATGATCTTATCAAAATACTAAGAAAATACACTAAGATCATTAGAAAGAGTAGAGCTAAAAATGAAAAGCTTGATGCTAAAAATGATTCACTCTTAGCTAAATGCGATACATTGGAAAAGGCTAATATTGAGCTTAAAGAAACAAATGATGCTATATCATCCAAACTCAAGGAGCTCAAATCTTCTAAGAAAGAGCTTAAAGATAAACATGATAAACTTGAGTGGGTGCACAATGAGCTCATCACTAGCCACGACAAGCTAAAAGATGAATACACTACTCTTAAGATCAATCATGACACTCTTGTTATTGCTCAAGAATTTTTACCAAATGAGCCACATGATGCTACTAACCATATTGTTAAGATTGATATAGCTACATCATGTGATGATTTGATTGATGAGAGCATTGAGCAAGGATCTAGTGGCAAAGGCAAGCAAGTGATTGAGTGCTATGACTATGATGAATATGTCAAGCTCAAGAACACAAATGAAAAGCTCATGAAAGATCTTGAAGAGATGAAAAGCCACAACACCATTGTGCTAGAAACTCTTGATCATGACAAAGAGTTGATCCTTGAGAATGAGAAGCTCAAAGAAGAAAATAAGAAGCTCAAGGAAGAGAAGAAAGATGATGCTCTAAAGGAAGAAAATAAGATGCTCAAGTTGGAAAAAGAGCATCTCAAGATTGGATTGAGCAAGTTTGCTAGAGGCAAGCACCTCCAAAGTGAGCTACTCATGAACACCATCATGAAGATGGATAGAAGTGGCATTGGATATGTGGCAAGTGTAGAGAAGAAGAAGGCTCAAGTTCAACAACAACAATCAAAGCCAAAGCCAAAGCCAAAGAGATATTTTGAGTGTGGACAAGAAGGCCACTTTGCTCATGAGTGCCAAACTCCACCGCCACAACCCTTGCACAAGAATGCTAGACCCTTTGCCTTCAATGCTCACTACATGCTTAGAAAGGATTCTAGTGGAAAGATAAAAGTCATGTTCTTAGGACCCCCTAACAAGAATAGGCCTAAGAAGATTTGGGTGCCTAAGTCACTTGTTGAGAAGGTGAAGGGCCCTCAACAAGTTTGGATTCCTAAAGCTTAAATCTCTTGTGTGTAGGTGAACTACAAGATCGGTGGAAGTCATTGGGTTATTGATAGTGGTTGCACTCAACATATGATCGGTGATCCTCATATGTTCACCTCACTAGATGAAGAGGTAGATTGACAAGAGAAAATAACATTTGGAGATAACTCAAAGGGCAAGGTTAAAGGATTGGGCAAAGTGGCAATATCAAATGATCATTCCATCTCCAATGTGCTATATGTTGCTTCATTGAGTTTCAACTTGCTATCCATTAGACAATTGTGTGATCTTGGCTTCCAATGCTTGTTCACCAAGAAGGAGGTTGTTGTATCCAAGGTAGATGAAAATCAAGTGATATTCAATGGATTTATATACAACAACTTATATCTAGTGGACTTCACCTCCGAAGATGCAAATTTGAAGACTTGCCTATTCACCAAAACAACACTTGGGTGGCTATGGCATAGAAGACTTGCTCATGTTGGTATGAGTTCACTCAAGAAGCTAATGAAGAATGATTTGGTGAGAGGGTTGAAGGATGTGAAGTTTGAGAAGGACAAGCTTTGTAGTGCATGTCAAGCTGGCAAGCAAGTTGCAAATACCCATCCAACAAAAGCTTTCATGTCAACCACAAGAGTGCTAGAACTCCTACACATGGATTTATTTGGACCAACAACATATAAGAGTTTGGGAGGGAATCTCTATTGTCTTGTGATTGTCGATGACTATTCAAGGTATACATGGGTATTCTTTCTTCATGACAAATCCAAAGTTGCATCTTGCTTCAAGAAGTTTGCCAAGAGAGCTCAAAATGAATTTGAAGTGAAGCTCAAGAAGATAAGAAGTGACAATGGAAAAGAATTTGACAATACAAACATTGAAGCTTATTGTGATGAAGTTGGGATCAAGCATGAAGTCTCCGCAACTTATACTCCTCAACAAAATGGTGTAGTTGAGAGGAAGAACCAGACTTTGATCACTCTTGCAAGGACAATGCTAGATGAGTACAACACCCCCGAAGCTCTATGGGCGGAAGCAATCAACACCGCATGCTATGCATCAAACCGCCTATTCCTTCAAAAGTTCCTTGGCAAGACACCTTATGAGTTGCTCTATGGGAAAAAGCCGGACGTCTCCTTCTTTAGGGTGTTTGGTTGCAAATGCTACATCTACAAGAAGCGGCAACACCTAGGGAAGTTCCAACGACATTGTGATATTGGTTTTCTTGTTGGTTACTCATCAAAGTCCAAAGCATATAGAGTATTTAATCATGCCACCGGCTTGGTTGAAGAAACATATGATGTGGAATTTGATGAATCTAATGGCTCCCAAGGAGCACATGAGAATCTTGATGATGTAGGTGATGAACCATTGAGGGAGGCTATGAAGAACATTCCAGTTAGAGACATCAAGCCTAAAGATGATGAAGATGATGTACAAGTGATAAATCCACCCTCTTCATCAAATGTACCATAAGATGGCGAAAAAGATGGGAGAGTAGAAAATGAAAACACTCATGTCTCCCATGAGCAAACGGTGGTACAAGCACAAGATGTTGATGCTCCACAACCTCCTCCTCAAGTGGTCAATAGAAGAAATACACCTCTCCTATAAGATCATCCACAAGATCTCATCATAGGGAGTCCATCAAAGGGTGTAATGACTCAATCTCAAAAACCTGCTTCATTTATTGCTCATCACTCTTTTGTCTCTTGCTATGAGCCTACCAAGGTAGAAGAAGCTCTTAAAGATCCGGATTGGATCAATGCCATGCATGAAGAGTTGAACAACTTTACTCGCAATGAGGTTTGGACTCTTGAAGAGCGACCAAAAGGTGCAAGAGTCATTGGAACAAAGTGGGTGTTCCAAAACAAGCAAGATGATCAAGGTGTTGTTGTGAGGAACAAGGCAAGACTAGTTGCAAAGGGGTTCTCTTAAGTTGAAGATTTAGATTTTGGAGAGACCTTTGCACCGGTTGCAAGATTAGAAGCCATCCGTATCCTACTTGCATATGCATCACATCATGAAATGAAACTATATCAAATGGATGTGAAAAGTGCATTTTTAAATGGCTTTATTAATGAACTAGTCTATGTTGATCAACCTCTCGGGTTTGAAGACCCTAGATATCCTAATCATGTTTATAAGCTGTCCAAGGCACTATATGGGCTTAAGCAAGCCCCAAGAGCTTGGTATGAGCGCCTTTGGGACTTCCTCATTGAGAAGGGCTTCACCATTAGGAAGGTCGACACCATACTATTCACCAAGAAGCTTGATGGGCATATCTTCATTTGTCAAGTATATGTTGATGATATCATCTTTGTATCATCAAATGAAGACTCATGCAAAGATTTTAGTGAATTGATGTCGAAGGAGTTCGAGATGTCAATGATTGGTGAGCTTACATTCTTTCTTGGTTTTCAAGTCAAGCAAATGAAAGAAGGTATCTTCATCTCTCAAGAGAAATACACAAAAGATCTTCTCAAGAGATTCAAGATGGATGAATGTAAGCCAATCAAGACACCAATGCCTACCAATGGACATCTCGACCTAGATGAGGGAGGTAACCCGGTTGATCAAACTCTCTACTGTTCCATGATTGGTAGCTTGTTATATTTAACCGCATCAAGGCCCAACATCATTTTTAGTGTGTGTATGTGTGCTAGATTTCAAGCTAATCCTAAGGAAACACATTTAATTGCCATAAAAAGAATCCTTAGGTATCTTAAGCATACACCAAGCATTGGCCTTTGGTATCCCAAAGGAGCTATATTTGAATTAGTTGGCTATTCTGACTTGGATTATGCCGGTTGCAAAGTTGATAGAAAAAGCACATCCGGAGGGTGCCATTTGCTTGGTAGATCACTTGTGTCTTGGCCCTACAAGAAACAAAATAGTGTGGCTTTGTCCACCGCCGAAGCGGAATACATTGCCACGGGTGCTTGTTGTGCACAAATTTTATACATGAAACAAACTTTGCTAGACTATGGTGTAGTTCTAGAAAAGGTACCTCTTTTGTGCGACAATGAAAGTTCGGTAAAACTTGCAAATAATCCGGTTCAACACTCTCGCACCAAGCACATAGATATCCGCCATTACTTTCTAAGAGATCATGTTGCTAAAAATGATATATCACTAGAAGGTGTAAGAATCAAAGATCAATTAGCGGATATCTTCACTAAACCGCTAGATGAGGTTACATTTTGTAGGTTACGGAATGAGTTCAATGTACTTGATTTTAGTAACTTCACTAAAAGATGAGCTTGTGTTGTCACTTGCATTCATTGTAATATACAATATGTTTAATTTTTGATAATGCATATAGGGTTTGTCTAACATGGTTAAGATAACTGCCGAAAAGCATGTGAAGAAGCTTAACCTTGGATCAAACTTGATAAGCAACTAGATTTACTTACAAAGTATTGCATATGCATGAACGTTGTTTTGTCGTTTTGTTCCATTTGCCCTCCTATTGCCTATTTTCTTAAAAAGAATTATAGCCTAAGGCAAAATATTTTGAAAAACTTGAGGGTTTGAGAGAGGTCACTCACATCAGTCCCAATTGGTGTTTATTTGGATCTTATTTGAGTTGGGACTTGATTGGGAATAGGCAGCACGGTGGAACAATGAAGATTTGCTGGAATAGAGTGACCGGACGCTACACCGAACTCTGCAGTCCAGCGTCTGGTCAGTTCACAGGAGGTGAACTCACTGCAAAGGAGTGACCAGACTCTGTCTTTCAGCGTCCGGTCAGAAGATGTCTCAGCGTCCGATCGTGTGATGAAGATGAAGGCTAGGTTGACCGGACACTGGCTGTGTCCAGTCGGTGTCCACTAGACGCGTCTGGTCACGATTCCAGAGGAATTGGACCTCTCTAGAATTGACCGGACGCTGGGTGGTAGCGTCCGGTCGCTACCACCAGAGCGTCCGGTCAGTAGATCTCGTGCGGCTTTAGGACTCTTTATCTGTTTCCTTTCTTGTCATGTCGGGGGAACCCTATTTAATCTAATTCGGCCGTACCCTTTTGCCCCATCCAGTTCGTGCCCTAGCCACCGACGCCGCCGCAACTCCGCCGCGCCAGCTCGCCGCACCAGCTTGCCTCACCATAGCCGCCGAGCCCCGCAACCACCGTGCCACCACGACCGAGTGCCACCGCAGCCGCTTGCCACCGCTGTCCTATGCAGCCAGCACCTCCCCGAGCCGCGCCGTGTCTCCCCATGCTCCCAAGGCGCCTGTCCACGCAAGCCTCGCCAGAGCCACTCCTTGCCTCGCCGTCGTGTCTCCTCCACGGCAGTGCAGTCCACGTCTAGCGTCGATAAGGCCCTACTTGTGCCCTAGCAATCCAAATTTCCATCTTTCCATGACTTAACAATTCATCACAGCATTGACTTCAATTGCATCCAGGGCTGTCAATTTACTGCTCATCGCGAACCCTAACCCTAGGTCTTCTGGTGGTTCCCTGCGTGTCACTTTTCTTTTCATCGGATCACCGGTTCATCAGGTAGCAAGCCAGTCGTTTCTATTTCACATCTAAATTGCTTGCTCTCATAGGGTTTTGCATCTTTTAGATATATCGTATTTACTTGTATATCCATCTATTCCATCGTGCAGTGAGTCGGTGTCGTTGAGGTGATAGGTGCAGTTGTCAGTTAACTCGGAGCCAAGCTCGCGAGTACGGATCGAGGCCAAGCTTCGAAAGTATCAGTGGATAGTTGATCTTGTCAGCGGTAGTTTTTCCCTTGTCAGATCATATGGCTCGCACCAAGAATGTTGGTGGTGGTCCAGGAGATGACGATCGGAGGCCCCCGCCTCGCTTGCCCACAGAAACCAAAGGAAAGGCGATGAAGCAGGTTACAACAAAGAAGCGCAAGTATCCTGATGCAGAGACAGCGAGAGTAGCAGCAGTTGCAAAGGCCATAGAGTGTGCCAAGAGAGGAGGTGCTTGTAGTGGTGTTGTCATTGTAGATCAGCAGCTTACACCAGCACAGAGGGCAGTAGTTGAGGAGGCTGAGCGTCTTCATGGTGGTCCACCTAGGACTATCATGATGGTAGAACGTCGTCTGGCTACTGAGGAGCCTCAGCCTCAGGGAAAGTCCCAGCAGGAGCCACAGCAGCAGCCCCCACCAGCAAAGCCTCAGCCAGCTCAGGAGACTCAGGAGGGCCAGCAGGCCGAGGAGGCCGAGGAGACCGAGCAGGCACCCCAGCCACAGCTACGCCGCTCTGGTCATACCTGGGTTCCAGTGTCACCGAGGCCACCGACACAGCGGAGAGGATCATGTCCACCACCTCATCCACAGGGTCCACCTCCTATGATCTATCCGTTTATACAACTGTTAGGCATGTTTTCAACACTTGAAATTCATGATTAGATTTAATCTATTATTTAACTAAAGTAAAACTTGTTTAAATCATAACTTATTCGTTTCAACTCCAAAATAGTCCGTTCAAGTTGCATTAGATTCGTAGTGACGAGATTTACATGTTAGTAATAGTGTTACTATATTGATATTTCTGAAATAACATGGTTTAAATCATATCTTGATTAAAGATTATGCAACTGAGTTTTATACATAAAATATGATTTGTTTTACTTTTATTTTATAATTTAAATCTAAAGTTGACTTAATATAATCTATATTATTTATAAAATATCTGTTATATATGAATTCATATAGTTAACCTAAACGAAGCCTATTTCTTTTTCACGTATTAAGCAAATCTCTCGGTAGTGGTAACTTTTCAACCGTAGCTTCGATTAGCGTGCCTCTTGCGACTGTGTGATCGTAGCGATATGTAGAATCGTATTTCAATCTCTTTTACTTATTTTTCTATGATTGGTGTACTATTCTGATATAGATGCAACTGTATGCTATGCATGTATGTGTATGGATGTTTGTGTGGTGTTCTACGATTGTCTAGTCGGTGAGATACACGTGGTGATCCAGAAGAAGAAGGACTTTAAGGATTAAAGCTTACCGAAGGATCGGTGTGTAAGGCAAGTATAGCATGGGATTATCCTTGTTACCTATTCACATTTAAACACTTAATTCATATTGCATGTGTCTACCTTGTTTGCCAAATAGGATATCCTAGATATTTGATAACTTGTACCTTGAAAACCTTTGGGATAATGCATTGGATAGTTTTTGCTAGTGCTTAATCAAAACCATGATCTTGTAACTTGACTAATGGTATATGCAATAAACATTAAAACATGACTTTTTAGTAACATGGAAACAGGGGGCTGAAGTGTTTATATGCTTCAGATTCCTCTCCCTAAGGACTTATCTGTAAGCGATCATCCAGGACTTACAGTATAGCTGTGAGGGCCATATGGCTCTAGCTTTAGCTTAGTATGAGGATCTTTTCTAGCTTGTTAGTGGTTACCTTTGAGGCGTAGGGTATGTTTCCTTTGCTGCTAGGAAGTGTGTACCGTGCTGTGATGCCCACACGTGCCACTCCTAGAGATGGGCCACATACGCCTAGCAGCCCTAACTTGTTAGACAAATCTTTTGAAAGGCTTCATAGTGAATCCTACCGACCTTCCTTGGAAGTGGGTCAAGAGAATAGCTACCTCGGGCGAAAGGGTAAATCTCAACTCACAGTGAACGTGTACAACCTCTACAGAGTGTAAAACTGTTATAACAGCCGTGCTCACAGACACGAGCGGCCTTGGACCCTTATGGAATAGAGATGATCACTAATGGATAATGATGATGCTAATAATTGATTGTTTATGCTATACATTATTCATGTTTACCTGATCATGTGTTTATGGGATTGATAAATTCTTTGCCACCCAACTGCTTAAAAAGATGATCTATTAAAGCTAATCGCAGTAAACCAGTGTCAGCCCTTTTGAGCCTTCATGAACCCCATGATATAATTGTTAAGTACAACATGTACTTACACTTGCTTTATTTTTCTATACATTGGATAAAAATCCCGGATGGGTACCAGATTGATGGTTTGGAGGAGTTAGGCTTGTGGTCAACCAGTCAGTCGTCCCTGTGGATTTAGAGTCTTCGTCAGAAGATTGGAGTCAACTTTCCGTTGTCTATACTCTGAGGTTACTTTTCTTTTACTAATACGTTATGTAATAAGTGTTGTCTTTTGATATTACCCTAATTTGTGGCTATATGTGAGATTTGACTTCCTGGGCTCACATATAGTGTGTATCTGGTTTTGTCTTTAAAACCGGGTGCTATAAAGTGGTATCAGAGCAATGCTGACTGTAGGACGTAAGCCTAGATAGAACTAGATGTATTAGAATGCTTTCATCTTTGCTTAGTCCTTGTTTTCTCTCCAACCTTGTTATTTGCAAAAATTCATGTTCACTTCAGCCTCTGTCTGTTATGAAAACTTTGTCTTTATTCTCAATCCTCTATCTTTGTCTATATAGATGGATCGTAATGAGGAGACCACTGGTATCAAAGGTCAGGAGGACCAAGCTACGTTGCCCTTGACTGCATTCAACAAGGAGAAGTTTGTAGCTGTGCAACAACAAGCACCAGAAGGAATGACTCAACCTAGGAGTTTTCAACAGTGCTTGCCACAAGGTCAAACCAACATACCAAAGGGACCAGTGAAGAGACAAGTAGTAGAAGCTTGGAAGAATATGAAGTCCAATGAAGATATTGGAAGAATGGCACATGAATGCCAAGATCACCCACAGCAGAAGCAAGAACAGAAGGTCCAGAAGAAACAGGAGCAAGGAAGTAAAGCAAAGAGAAACTACATCCAAGGAAGATTGAATAATGTGGATATGATGACCACTCATGGAGCTAAGGAGGTTGTGTATGGTTTCATTCCAGTAAACTCAACTCCCGCCATAGTGCTGTTTGACCCCAGAGCTTCACATTCATTTATCTCTAGTGCATACGTAAAGGAACATAAGATAACTATGCTTCCAATGAGGAAACCAATGATAGTTAAGTCCCCAAGAGGAGAAATGAAGGCGAACCGCAAATGCCCAGGAGTTAGTCTTAACATCAAAGGAGTAAAATTTGAAGCAAACCTTATTGTATTAGAGTTAGTGGACATTGATGTCATTCTTGGAATGGGATGGATGTCAGCATGTAAAGGAGTGATCAAGTATGCCTAGCATTCGGTGCTTCTAACAACACCGTCAGGAGAAAGAATTGAGTACGAAGGTATTCAGCCTGTACCTGAGGATAATGTGGATAAGAAGAGAAAGGAGATCTCACCAGAGTCAGAATTGGGAAGCAATCAACATTCAAGTTCTATTACATCATCACATCTAGCTCCAATCCCTAGTCAGATAAACTCAGACTCTAAAGAATTAGAAGTTTCTCAAGCTAAGGTTACCCCAGTCTTTCCACATGAGGTATGTATAGATGGGTGGACAATCACCTACACGGAGTTTCAACCCCGAAAGATCAAGCGAGCTAAAAAGCGGTCTAGTCAAACAAAGATGAATTTATAGAGTCAGCAAGCTAACAATACTCTAAGCAATAATTCTGTGGAGTATGACATCACTAAGGATCCAGCTAAGAGGAAGTGTTATCATTGCCAGCAGAAAGGACATTATGTTAAATCTTGCCCACAGAAGAATCAACAATTATGCCAAGGAGATAGCTAGAGTTAGGTCAATACAGGACTACCACCAGCAAGCGATGGTGACACATAGTACAAAGGATGCCCATGATGAAATTGATGTAGTGGATGACACGTCACTCCCATGCGAGAGATGTCCCTATAATCATGCCATTTTTAAGAATTAGGAATTTGTGCCCCTTATGTAATAAAAACGATAGTATCGCAAGTGAGTCAATAATTGAGTTGTGCATCTTTAAGTGATTTGTTGATTTGTCATTATGTTATGATAATTTTGTATCTTTGTAATGATTGCAATGATTTTGTTGGGTGTTCCCGCAATTTCATTTAGTCTATAGGTTTAAGGTATAAGGATTAATGAAATAAATAGTTGGGTTACGGTTTTCTTCTGTTTTCCCTATCTTGTCTTCAAAGCAGCCTGTCTTTATCGGTTCATATCTCTGATTTTGGACGATCAAAAACCCTGAGGAAATCCTGAACAACAGTAGACTGCAATCACAAGATGATGCAAGCTATACTTTGGTGTCCCCTAGTTTGTCTCATCTTAAGGGGGGTAGTCAAGTGGAAAAATTGGTAAGATGAAGTATCATACGTTCAAGTTTGCACAGCGAAAATCAGAGTGCGCAGCGAAAGCGTGGTGGTACCCAAAGGTTCAAAAGGAACTCAGAGTTTCAATGAGTTTTGGTTAGAAGTCCAAGAAAGGTTTATCCAAGACCAGCAAGATATTGATAAAGTTACTAAAGAAGCTTTTAAGTTAGTTTGGATCAAGTAACCTCAGGCAAGTGTTTGAAGGAGTCCAAGAGGCCAAAGTAAAACCTAAGTATTTGCTTTGTTAGATCAGGACAAGAGCTTTGTATCTACAATAATGCATCTTGTGAAGGTGTAGGATATGTCCTTATAAGCATGAGTTGAACTAACATGTTATCTGGAGTTATCCATTACGATGCATGGAAGTACCATCTTCTTGAAGGTAAAAGTAATATCTAGGAGGATCACAAGAATATATAGGATACCTTCACCAAGTTAGTCTTGAGCTTGTGAAAACCTTGTTGGAATGAGATTGACTATGACTCGGAAAAGTGCTATCACTTCGAGAAGCAAAGTCATGGTCGATACCCTTAGCAACAGAGAATCATGCTAAGAAGGTTTGAGTAACACTAAGGATTAAGAGTTGTATTCCTAGTTCAAGCAACTTAACCAGGATCATTAATGTTTTGAAGATTGATGGTAGATCATCTTTCGGACCAAGAAGATAAGGAAGCCTTTTTGAAAGGTGAACATATGAGAAAAGAGAATTATGGCCTAGTGATTAGGATTACCTGAGAGTTGTTCAAGGCATCTGTCAAAGTTTTGGAATTAGTTAGGCAAGTTACTTGGAGTAAGGGCAATAGGTATGCAAAGTAAAGTGGATCTTTATCAAGACGATGGAACTGCACGAGAAAGTAAAGAAGAATCCAAGGATGGAGTATTCCCATCTCTTAGTCGATGTCTTCCGAATCTCGAGGACGAGATTCATCTTAAGGGGGGTAGAATTGTAACACCCTAAAATTAGCCTCTTTTAAAGTAGAGTTAAAATGATTTATTTATGAATTTTGTGCACATGAAATATAGGAAAATAAAATTTTTCATTAATTTAAAATACATCATAAGGTAGCAACATGTTTGAGCATACATGCCATTACATTTGATTTTATTGGTTGAGTGGTTTTGATTTAAAAGTCAAAATGGTTAAAATGCTTTTGAAATGAAATTGAAAATGACTTTGAAATAAAAGAAAAGAAAGAAAAGAAAATTAGAAAATAAAAGTATTTTTAAAGTTGTAAAGTTTATCTTGGAAAGCCTAATAGAATTGTCCATTTTTATTGAATGGGAAAGTATATTTGAAACCATACTCGAATTGGATTTGAATTTAGCTTAGAATTGGAAGATTAGAAAAAGAAAAGGAATTGGAAAATGTAAGAACTTAAAAAGTTATTTTTGGAAACTTCCCAAAAATTGGTTCATCTATGTTGGAATTAGAAAGTATATTGAAATCATATTTATGCTTGATTTGGTTCATATTTGAAATGGTTTTGAATTAAGAAAAGAAATAGAATTCAGAAATAGAAAAGGATTTTTATTTGAAAAATATCCCTTCTTTCCTTTTCAGCCCAGCTCCAAGGAGTCGGCCCAGCTAGTCGCCTGGCCCAGTTTCCCCGGCCCGCTCCTTTCTTCTTCCCGGCCTCAGCCCAGCTACCCTTCCTTTCCCTCCTTTGGCCTGCCTTGCGCAGCTGCTCGGCCTGATCTGCTCGGCAGCCCACCAACGTGGCCCGCTAGCTGCTGCTCCACGTCGGCCTGCTCCGTGCCTGCCTCTGCTTCGCACCGGCCTAGCTCGCCTACGTGGCCCACTACTTGGTGGCCCGCTGCTCGACGCTGTGGCCTGCTCAGCGCGCCAGCCCACCAACGCAGCTTGCTCGGCCTACGCCCGCACCACACGCGCGTGTCCGTTCTCCCTTCCCTCTCACTACGTTGTTGACCCCGCTCGTCAGCGCGCACCCGCACTCGCTCGTGCCCTGGCCCGCTCGGTCAGACACTGTCAGACGCTCGCATGCACCCACAAGTCCCTTCTCCCTTGCTGCAAGCCGAGACCCACCCATTAGCGCCGCGTCCCATTCCTTCTTCCCCCGTGCTCCTTCCTTTCTCTCCCCCGCCGATGGCGCGCCACGGATGGCAAGTCGCCGGTCCACCGCGCCACATGGAAAGCGACCAATCTTTCCTAGCGCCCCCACTCCCTTCCTTTTTCTACGCCTCTCCAAGCCTATAAAACCCGAGCCAAGCCCTTCCCTCTGCCCTTCCTCCGTTCGTTCGAGCTCAGTCGCCACCGCCGCCGTAGCACCGCCGCTCCGGTGCCGAAACCTCGACGCCGACATGACCTCGAGCTCCGCCACGACCCAACACGCCCGTATGTATCATCGATTTTGCTTTTTGGTCTTGATTCGCCTGGGTTCCATCTCACCCGCACCTCCCTCTCTCTCCAGATCGCCGTCGTCGTCGACCGCCCATACCGAGCCTCCCCGGACGCCGCAACCACCTCCAGAAGCATCGCGGTGAGCTTCTCCACCTCTCGGTGCCCCGTTTCGGTAGTTGGCGCCCTAGAACGTCGTATCCACAAGCACCGGTCGCCGCCGGCCATGGCACCCTCGCCGAAGACAAGGAGCAGCACCGGACAATCGCCCGCACTCACCTGCGCCGTCGGTTTCGCGATGAACGGCCTAGATTAGAATACCGGTTGGATTTAGATTTCGGTCCACCATGGGCCGTAGACCCGGCCTACCGCGCCAAATCAGTGCTGGCCCACACCACATGGTGCACCGCACCAATCCTCGGCCGCCACGCGTCAGCCCAGTCAGCGTCGCAGTCAACCCGCAGTCAAAGCCACAGACGTTTTGCAGAAAAGACCCCGCGTTTTCCAGTAATCAACCCACAATCCAATCAGTTCAAAATAATTTCTTTTAGGCCCTGTTTTTATTCACTTTAGACCCTGTGTTTTCCAGAAATAGTATGCCCAGTCCAAAATTCATTTAAATTCAGATTTTAATTGTTTTAATTCAAATTTGAGTTCAAATATTTACAGAAATGCCACTAAACCTTATTTCATGCGTAACTTTTGTGTTTTAAGTCCGATTTGATCCATTCAAATTGCGTTAGGACCGTATTTACGTTATCTACGCGTTTATACAACTGTTAGGCATGTTTTCAACACTTGAAATTCTTGAGTAGATTTAATCTATTATTTAACTAAAGTAAAACTTGTTTAAATCATAACTTATTCGTTTCAACTCTGAAATAGTCCGTTCAAGTTGCATTAGATTCGTAGTGACGAGATTTACATGTTAGTAATAGTGTTTACTATATTGATATTTCTGAAATAACATGGTTTAAATCATATCTTGGTTAAAGATTATGCAACTGAGTTTTATACATAAAATATGATTTGTTTTACTTTTGTTTTATAATTTAAATCTAAAGTTGACTTAATATAATCTATATTATTTATAAAATATCTGTTATATATGAATTCATATAGTTAACCTAAACGAAGCCTATTTCTTTTTCACGTATTAAGCAAATCTCTCGGTAGTGGTAACTTTTCAACCGTAGCTTCGATTAGCGTGCCTCTTGCGACTGTGTGATCGTAGCGATACGTAGAATCGTATTTCAAACTCTTTTACTTATTTTTCTATTATTAGTGTACTATTCTGATATAGATGCAACTGTATGCTATGCATGTATGTGTATGGATGTTTGTGTGGTGTTCTACGATTGTCCAGTCGGTGAGATACACGTGGTGATCCAGAAGAAGAAGAAGGACTTTAAGGATTAAAGCTTACCGAAGGATCGGTGTGTAAGGCAAGTATAGCATGGGATTATCCTTGTTACATATTCACATTTAAACACTTAATTCATATTGCATGTGTCTACCTTGTTTGCCAAATAAGATATCCTAGATATTTGATAACTTGTACCTTGAAAACCTTTGGGATAATGCATTGGATAGTTTTTGCTAATGCTTAATCAAAACCATGATCTTATAACTTGACTAATGGTATATGCAATAAACATTAAAACATGACTTTTTAGTAACATGGAAATAGGGGGCTGAAGTGTTTATATGCTTCAGATTCCTCTCCCTAAGGACTTATCTGTAAGCGATCATTCGGGACTTACAGTACAGCTGTGAGGGCCATATGGCTCTGGCTTTAGCTCAGTATGAGGATCTTTTCTAGCTTGTTAGTGGTTACCTTTGAGGTGTAGGGTATGTTTCCTTTGCTGTTGGGAAGTGTGTACCGTGTTGCGATGCCAACGCGTGCCACTCCTAGAGATGGGCCACATACACCTAGCGGCCCTAACTTGTTAGATGAATCTTTTGAAAGGCTTCATAGTGAACCCTACCGACCTTCCTTGGAAGTGGGTCAAGAGAATAGCTACCTTGGGCGAAAGGGTAAATCACAACTCACAGTGAACGCGTATAACCTCTACAGAGTGTAAAACTGTTATAACAGCCGTGCTCACGGACACGAGCGGCCTTGGACCCTTATGGAATAGAGATGATCACTAATGGATAATGATGATGCTAATAATTGATTGTTTATGCTATACATTATTCATGTTTACCTGATCATGTGTTTATGGGATTGATAAATTCTTTGCCACCCAACTACTTAAAAAGATGATCTATTAAAGCTAATCGCAGTAAACCAGTGTCAGCCCTTTTGAGCCTTCATGAACCCCATGATATAATTGTTAAGTACGACATGTACTTATGCTTGCTTTATTTTTCTATACATTGGATAAAAATCCTAGATGGGTACCAGATTGATGGTTTGGAGGAGTTAGGCTTGTGGTCAACCAGTCAGTCGTCCCTGTTGATTTAGAGTCTTCGCCAGAAGATCGGAGTCAACTTTCTGTTGTCTATACTCTGAGGGTACTTTTCTTTTACTAATACGTTATGTAATAAGTATTGTCTTTTGATATTACCCTGATTTGTAGCTATATGTGAGATTTGACTTCCTGGGCTCACATATAGTGTGTATCTGGTTTTGTCTTTAAAACCGGGTGCTACAATGACTCTCCGATACCTCGGCAAAACATCGCCGTGTTCCTCTCTCTCTATTTACTTTGAACATTTACTTTGAGCAATTCAATACTTGTCTTTACATTCATAGAATTGCCATGCTAGAGTAAGTTTGGAACATAGGTTGCAAGTTTGTTGTGCGTTAGATTAATAGAAACACTTTTCTAGGCACAAGGGGTTAATTGGGCTAACCGTAGGATTTAATTATTGCAAGAAAATTTAGAATTAGCCCAATTCACCCCCTTCTTGGGCATCTTGATCCTTTCACCCCCCAAGCGATTTGGCCCGAATCGCCCAGGGGCTCGGGGGCTACACCCGCGGGTGCGCTCGCGTGCACCCGCTGACAAAATGAAATGTCCCCCGCTGGCAACAAAAACCCCCCAGACGATTCTACCCGAATCACCTGGGGGCTACACCCACGGGTGCGCTCGCGCGCACTTGCCGTCAAGACAAAAATCCCTCAGATGATTCTACCCGAATCGCCTAGGGGCTCGGGGGCTCCTGTCAAGTTCATAAACCCAGGGTCCCTCATGGACCAGCTTCCCAATAAAGGCTTAACCCAGTAGACAACGTTACGAACAACGCGCAGCTCATGGGCTAGCCCAAACACCTAAACAACGGGCCAGTTGGACAATCCAATCTCTGATCGGAAGGCCTGGCCAAGGAGGAACGACGCCTGCTTTTGACTTTGGCCCACCTCTTGATTGGAAGGCCTCACAAAGGAGGAACAACGCTCACTTCTAACACCAGCCCACCTCCAGACAGACTCTCCGACTGGAGGGACTGGCCAAACACCACTTTCTGACTTCGACCCACGTCTCCAACTAGTGATGCACTGAACCCCTGCTTACAGCTCTTATTCGACTGACTGAAAGGTCCTAATGGCTAGAGAGAGGTGAATAGCCTATTAAAAATTTCTACAATAACACTTAACAAACCGGTTAGACAATTATGAGGCGAAGCAAGTGTTGCGCTAGCCTACTAAAAAACAAGCCACATACCACAATTCTAGTTTATATAGTTTCTATACACACAATAGCTATGACACTACACTAAGTTAGTATCCTCTCAAAGGCTAACTAAAGAGCCACACTAACCAAACTAACAAGCTCTCACAACTAGCTACACTAAAGAGCTTGATAACTAGTTTGAGGTAAAGTAAAGAGAGTGAGCAAGAAGGTTATATCGCCGTGTCAAGGAAGGAGCCAAACAATCATAAGAATGAATACCAATGAAGACCAATCACCATGGAATCAAATGATGAACACAATGATTTTTTACCGAGGTTCACTTGCTTGTCGGCAAGCTACTCCTCGTTATGGCGATTCACTCACTTGGAGCTTCACGCGCTAATTGGCATCACACGCTAAACCCTCATTAGGGTGCCGCACAACCAACACAAGATGAGGATCACATAAGCCACCAGCAATTCACTAGAGTACCTTTTGGCATTCCGTCGGGGAAAGGTCAAGAACTCCTTACAATCACCACAATCGGAGCCGAAGACAATCACCACCCTCTGCTCGACAATCCTCGCTGCTCCAAGCCGTCTAGGTGGCGGCAACCACTAAGAGTAACAAGCGAATCCCGCAGCGAAACACGAACACCAAGTGCCTCTAGATGCAAACACTCAAGCAATGCACTTGGATTCTCTCCCAATCTCACAAAGATGATGAATCAATGATGGAGATGAGTGGGATGGCTTTGGCTAAGCTCACAAGGTTGCTATGTCAATGTAAATGGCCAAGAGAGTGAGCTTGAGCCGACTATGGGGCATAAATAAAAACCCCACGAAATAGAGCCATTGTACCCCTTCACTGGGCACAACACGGGGTGATCGGATGCTTCGGTCATATCGACCAGACGCTAGACCTCAGCGTCTGGTCACACGATGCATGCCACGTGTCCCCTCTCTTCAAATGTTGATCGCCCGATCTCAACGGTCAAGTGATGACCAGACGCAGCAGCTCAAAGTGACCGGACGCTGAACCCCAGCGTCTGGTTGTTTCCAGTAAGCATCCAGAGACGACTTTTCACGATCGAACACGTCCGGTCATGTTCGACAGGACACACCCAATGTCTAGTCACTCAGCGACTCCTCTATCCACTGCCACGTCAGCAGGACCAAACGCACCCTATCAGCGTCCGGTCACTGAGTGACCCAGCGTTTGGTCAGAGACTGATGCTGTGCACCCTCTGCTGCCACTGACCGGGCATGCCGGTCCAACCGAGACCAGCGTCCGGTCACTTATAGTGACCTCCATCTTTTCTGTCTAGGGTGCCAGTGGCACCGTCGGACTATCCGCACTCTATAGGCGAACACTCCACTGGTGAAGTTCCTAACCCTTGCTCAAATGTGCCAACCACCAAGTGTGTCACCTTGTGCATATGTGTTAGCATATTTTCACAAACATTTTCCAAGGGTGTTAGCACTCCGCTAGATCCTAAATGCATATGCAATGAGTTAGAGCATCTAGTGGCACTTTGATAACCGCATTTTGATACGAGTTTCACCCCTCTTAATAGTACGGCTATCAAACTTAAATGTGATCACATTCTCTAAGTGTCTTGATCACCAAAACAAAATAGCTCCTATCATTTATACCTTTGCCTTGAGCCTTTTGTTTTTCTCTTTCTTCTTTTCAAGTTCAAGCACTTGATCATCACCATGGCGTCACCGTCATCATGTCATGATCTTCATTTGCTTCACCACTTAGAATGTGCTACCTATCTCATGATCACTTGATAAACTAGGTTAGCACTTAGGGTTTCATCAATTCACCAAAACCAAACTAGAGCTTTCAATCTCCCCCTTTTTGGTAATTGATGACAACCCTTTCACAAAGATATGAATTGAAATTCAATTGAATCCATGTTGCTTGCCCAAGCATTTTTACCATTTGTAAAAGGATATGGACAAGTTTCATGAACCCAAATGGTAGCAATTGCTCCCCCTACATATGTGCTAAGAGTTTGGATTGTAACTTGTACATATGCTTAGATAGAAAATATAGGAGACAATGTCTACCAAATGATGCTAAGGTATAAAAGATGGACCTTTGAAGCGTGATATCAATCGGAGTGCACCATTATACCATCCTTAGCACCATGGTTAGCTCGATACCACTTGGAAACACTTGGAAATGAAATCACTAGATAGACTTATGCATGCTAGATTTCCATTTCGTCATTCAAACCTACAACTAGCATACACCACATAAGCATGGATATTGAAATTTAAAACTTATGTCATGCAAGCAAACATATGAAATGCACATTCAAATGTACCATACAAGTTCATGAGTTTGCTCCCCCTACTTGTGTGCTCAAAAAATTTAATTGATCTCTTTCCTTTGTCATATCTCTTGCCATATCTCTCCCTTTATGTCAAGTTCTCCCCCTATGACTTATATCTTTATTTCTTTCCCCCTTTGTTGTCTTTTCACCATCTTAGTACATTAATATCTTTGTTTTCCCCTTTGTCATCAATGACCACAAAGGTTCAAAAAGTAGATAGGTTGAGATTATCAATGTCAATCAATGGGGTGAGGATCATTTTCCCAAATTTGGTTCAATCTAGAATACTTGCCAAAGACATTTAACTCGGTTTGATCCAAGGACAAGCTTCTTCATACCTCCAAATATGGGTTATCTTGTACCATGTAGAGTTAAACACTTATAGCTCATTTTCTAGACTAAACACTAGGTTTACAAGCCCATGAACATGTCATATACTACCACTAGATCAAAATAAGCATAGAAGCAATAGTGGTACCATATAATTATCAAATTCATTTGATTTTCATGAATGAGCCTATTAAATGTGAAAGGTGTCTAGATGCACTAAACATGTCCTTAGCAAGGATGTATGCCATGCCAATCAACTTTTACCTTGGATTGCTCGAAGGAGACGCATGTCATATGAGTGGGGGGGTGCATCAACACATATTTGAGAAATCCAATATGTTCAACTCATTCCTTAGCTTGCAAAACCTTTTCTCATCCAATGGCTTGGTGAATATATCAGCAAGTTGATCTTCGATGCCTACACTCTCAAGGCAAATGTCCTATTTTTGTTGGTGATCTCTTATGAAATGGTGGTGGACATCAATGTGCTTTGTTCTTGCATGTTGAACCGGATTGTTGGTCAACTTGATTGCACTCTCATTGTCACATAGCAATGGCACTTTCTTGAACTTGATTCCAAAATCACTCAAAGTGGTCTTCATCCAAAGTACTTGTGCACAACAACTATCGGCGGATATGTATTCAGCTTCGGCGGTTGATAATGCAACACTATTTTGCTTCTTTGATGCCCATGAAACAAGTGACATTCCCAACAATTGACATGTGCCCGAGGTGCTCTTCCTTTCAACCTTGCATCCCGCATAATCCGAGTCAGAGTAACCAACTAGCTCAAACTTTGCTCCTTTCGAATACCACAAACCAATATTTTGTGTATGCTTCAAGTACCTCAATATTCTCTTAGTAGCCATCAAATGACTTTCTCTTGGTGAGGCTTGAAATCTTGCACACATGCATACACTAAACATGACATCTAGCCTTGATGCAGTCACATAGAGTAGGCTTCCAATCATAGACCGATACAATTTTTGATACACCATATTTCCACTTGCATCACTATCCAAGTTACCATTGGTTCCCATTGGTGTGCTAATGGCCTTGCTATCACTCATGCCAAACTTCTTGATCATGTCCTTGATATACTTGCCTTGACTCACAAATGTACCATTCTTCAATTGCTTAATTTGAAGACCAAGGAAGTAACTTAACTCTCCAATCATGGACATCTCAAACTCATTAGCCATCATCTTTTCAAACTCATCACAAAAGTCTTGATTTGTTGATCCAAATATGATGTCATCAACATAGACTTGCAACACAAATAAATCTTTTCCAATCTTCTTGATGAAAAGAGTGGTGTCAACCTTGCCCATCATGAACCCTTTAGAGAGTAGGAAGTCCCTCAATCTCTCATACCATGCTCTAGGTGCTTGCTTCAAGCCATACAATGCCTTCTTCAACTTGTACACATGGTCGGGCTTCTTGTCATCTTCAAAACTGGGAGGTTGCTCAACATATACTTCTTCATTGATGTAACCATTGAGAAATGCACTCTTGACATCCATTTGATAGAGCTTGATGTTGTGGGCACAAGCATAGGCTAGCAAGATTCTAATTGCTTCCAATCTAGCAATCGGGGCATATGTTTCTCCAAAGTCAAGACCTTCAACTTGTGTATAGTCTTGTGCTACTAATCTTGCTTTGTTCCTTACTACTATCCCATCTTGATCTTGTTTGTTTCTAAAGACCCATTTGGTTCTAATCACATTGTGTCCCTTTGGTCTCTCTACTAATTCCCATACTTGATTTCTTGTGAAGTTATGCAATTCTTCATGCATAGCATTCACCCAATCAACATCCTTCAATGCTTCATCTATCTTCTTTGGTTCAATGGATGACACAAATGAGAAATGCTCACAAAATGAAGCCAATCTAGATCTTGTTTGTACACCTCTAGAAATATCACCAATTATAGTGTCCAATGGATGATCCCTTGCAATATTGGTTGGTTGAAGGATTGGAACTTGATTGCTTGCACTTGCTTGATCATTGGGTTGAGATGATGTACTAGCCACTTGATCTTGTTCATTATCATGAGAGCCACTTGTACTAACTTGATTTGTACATCTTGCACAATTGAGTTGGAGAGCAATTGCACTTGATCATCTTCATCATCATTCACTTGCATAGGCCTCCATTCACTAACATCCATGTTCTTCATGGCATTTGAAAGATGAATGCCTCTAACATTTTTCAAGTTCTCATTCTCTTCTTGTGAACCCTTGGTTTCATCAAATTCAACATCATGAACTTCCTCAAGAGTACCACTATCCAAATTCCAAACTCTATATGCTTTGCTAGTGGTTGAATAACCAAGTAGGAATCCTTCATCACATTTCTTTTTAAACTTGCCCAATCTAGTGTCTTTCTTCAAGATATAACACTTACAACCAAAGACCTAAAAATATGCAATGTTGGGCTTTCTACCATTCAAGAGCTCATATGGTGTCTTCTTTTTCAATGGGTGACAATAGAGGCAATTGCTACAATAGCAAGCCATGTTGATAGCTTTGGCCCAAAAAGATTGACTCACATTGTACTCACTAAGCATAGACCTTGCCATATCAATGAGTGTTCTATTTTTCCTCTCAACAAGGCCATTTGATTGTGGAGTGTACTTGGCCAAGAATTATTGTCTAATTCCAAATTCATCACACAACTCATCAATTCTAGTGTTCTTGAACTCACTACCATTGTCACTTCTAACTCTCTTGATGGTTGTTTCAAACTCATTGTGAATGCTCTTGACAAATAATTTGAATGTTGCAAACACATCACTCTTGTCCACTAGAAAGAATATCCATGTGTATCTAGTGTAATCTACTATCACAAAGCCATATTTGTTACCACCAATGCTAATGTATTGTGTTGGCCCAAACAAATTCATGTGCAATAACTCAAATGCTTTACTAGTGCTCATCACGCTTTTCTTAGGATGGGTGTTTCCAACTTGTTTTCAGGCTTGACAAGAGCTACAAAGCTTATCCTTTTCAAACACAACATCTTTCAAGCCTTTAACTAAGTCATACTTAACCAATCTATTCAATTGTTTCATTCCAACATGATCAAGCCTTCTATGCCATAACCAACCCATGCTAGACTTAGTGAACAAGCATGTAGATAATTTAGCTTCACTAGCATTGAAATCAACCAAGTATAGATTCTCATATCTAAATCCTTTGAAGATCAAATTAGAGCCATCTACACTTATGATCTCTACATCATCTACCCCAAATATGCATTTGAATCCAAGATCACACAATTGAGCCATAGATAGCAAATTGAAGTTCAAGCTCTCTACTAGCAACACATTGGATATGCTCATATCATTGGATATTGTAATCTTACCAAGCCCTTTGACCTTGCCTTTGCCATTATCACCAAATGTGATACTATCATAACCATTATTGCCATTGGTGTTGATTGAGTTGAACATTCTTGCATCACCGGTCATGTGTTGAGTGCACCCACTATCAAGAACCCAATGCCTTCCTCCGGCTTTATAATTGACCTATAAAAGAAGATCAATTCTTTTTAGGTACCCAAACTTGCTTGGGTCTTTGAAGGTTAGTTACTAAGCTCTTTGGTACCCAAATGGCTTTCTTCTTTGAGCCCATCCATGGTTTACCAATGAACTTAGCCTTCACACCATTTGTACCCTTAATAAGCATATAGAAAGAATTAATCTTAATTGAGGATATATTAGCATTTTTGCTCTTGTTCTTGCACTCATGCTCTTTATGACCAACTTGCTTGTAACTAGTGCAAAACTGACCATTGTTCTTCACAAAACTAGTCTTGTGAGGAGCAAAGGCTGTCTTGCCTTTCTTGGGGGTATAGCCCAATCCCTCTTTGTAGAGAGAAGCTCTTTGGCTACCCAAGCACATAAGCAAGCGGTTCTCACCACCATAGGCTTTAGCTAAGGTGAGAGTGAGCTTATTGACCTCCTTCTTGAGGTTCTCATTCTCAACCATTAGTGAGATGTCATAAGTGAAACCATCACTACTAGATGAGGTGGAAGTAGAAGTACTACAAGAAGGGTTAGTGGGAGCAATAATGATAGGCATAGATAATGATTCATCAATTATATTGTAAGTTAAGCCTATATTGCAAGTTTCAACATGCTTCTTTTTATTTTGCTCATCAAGCAAAGATGAATGAGCTTTTTCAAGCATCTTGTGAGCTTTGCCAAGCTTCTCATGGGCTTCCTCTAGCCTCTCATGAGTTGCTTTGAGCTCATCAAGGGCTTGCTTAAGGGCTTTTACCTCCTTATTCAAGCTCTTGCATTCCCTTCTCTTAATGTCAAAGTGTTCTTTGGCATCTTCTAGCATGTCAAATAATTCATCTTTAGTAGGTTAATCATCATCACTATCACTATCATTTTCATTATCATGTTCCTCATCACTTCCATCATCACAATTTTGTACCTTAGTGGCCTTAGTCATGAAGCATGATGGAGTGTTGAAGAGAGAAGGCTTCTCATTGATAGCAATGCTTGCAAGTGCCTTCTTCTTGGTGGTCTTGTCATCATCACTATCATCATCATCACTTGAGGAAGCATCACTATCCCAAGTGACCACATATGAACCACCCTTCTTCTTCTTGAAGGTCATCTTGTCCTTCTTCTCTTTCTTTTCCTTCTTGTCCTTCTTCTTGTTCTTCTTGTTGTCATCCTCATTATCGCTATTGTATGGGCATTGAGCAACAAGATGATCTTTGCTTCCATATTTGAAGCACCTTCTTGACTCTTCCTTGTTCTTGGATGAAGATTTCTTTCTTTTAGCACGATACCCTTTCTTCATCATGAACTTGCCAAATTTCTTGACAAAGAGAGCCATCTTCCCATCATCATCATCCCATGAGCCATCATCTTCACTTGATGTATCTTGCTTTGCCTTGCCCTTGGATGATGTGGCCTTGAATGCCATGCTCTTCTTCTTCTCATCCTTCTTCTTATCTTTCTTCTCCTTCTTTTCTTCCTTATCATCATCTCTATATGTATCATCGGTCATTATATCTCCCAACACTTGGTTTGGTGTCATGGTGTCCAAACCGCTCCTCACTAGAATAGTGACCAATGTGCTAAATTTTGAAGGCAAACATCTCAAGAACTTATGGAAGAAGTCCTTGTCCTTCATCTCTTCTCCAAGTGCTTTGAGATCATTGACAAGCACTTGAAGCCTATGAAACATCACCGGCACACTCTCATCCTCTTTCATCTTGAAGCTTGCAAACTTCTCTTTGAGAATATATGCCTTTGCACTCTTCACGGCTTGAGTGCCCTCAAATGATTCTTCCAACTTCTTCCAAGCCTCATGAGCCATCTCAATATTCTTGATTTGCTCAAATGTTCTCTCATCAATTGCATCATGAATGGCACTTAGAGCAATATCATTGTTTTGGAGAAGCACTTCTTCGGCCATTATGGGATTTTCTGGATCACCAATCTCAATTTTGGTTTCTACCATCTTCCACACCTTTCTATTGATTGACTTGATATGTGTGGTCATCTTTGATTTCCAATACGGATAATTTGTGCTATCAAATTGGGGTGGCTTCTTGGTGTTGTTGATTTGAGCCATTTTTACACCGAAGGTTGTTAAGCCTCAAATCACGGTGACCTTGGCTCTGATACCACTTGAAAGGCCTTAATGGCTAGAGGGGGTGAATAGCCTATTAAAAATTTCTACAACAACACTTAACAAACCGGTTAGACAATTATGAGGCAAAGCAAGTGCTGCGCTAGCCTACTAAAAAACAAGCCACCTACCACAATTCTAGTTTATATAGTTTCTATCCACACAATAGCTATGATACTACACTAAGTTAGTATGCTCTCAAAGACTAACTAAAGAGCCACACTAACCAAACTAACAAGCTCTCACAACTAGCTACACTAAAGAGCTTGACAACTAGTTTGCGGTAAAGTAAAGAGAGTGAGCAAGAAGGTTATACCATCGTGTCGAGGAAGGAGCCAAACAATCACAAGAATGAATACCAATGAAGACCAATCACCTCAGAATCAAATGATGAACACAATGATTTTTTACCGAGGTTCACTTGCTTGTCGGCAAGCTACTCCTCGTTGTGGCGATTCACTCACTTGAGTGAGCTTCACACGCTAATTGACATCACACGCCAAACCCTCAATAGGGTGCCGCACAACCAACACAAGATGAGAATCACATAAACCACCAGCAATTCACTAGAGTACCTTTTGGTATTCTGCCGGGGAAAGATCAAGAACCCCTCATAATCACCACTATCGGAGCCGAAGACAATCACCACCCTCCGCTCGATGATCCTCGCTGCTCCAAGCCATCTAGGTGGCGGCAACCACCAAGAGTAACAAGCGAATCCCGCAGCGAAACACGAACACCAAGTGCCTCTAGATGCAAACACTCAAGCAATGCACTTGGATTCTCTCCCAATCTCACAAAGATGATAAATCAATAATGGAGATGAGTGGGACGGCTATGGCTAAGCTCACAAGGTTGCTATGTCAATGTAAATGGCCAAGAGAGTGAGCTTGAGCCGACTATGGGGCTTAAATAGAAGCCCCCACGAAATAGAGCTGTTGTACCCCTTCACTGGGCACAACACGGGGTGACCGGACGCTCTAGTCATATTGACCAGACGCTAGACCTCAGCGTTCGGTCACACGATGCGTGCCACATGTCCCCTCTCTTCAAATGTTGATCGCCCGATCTCAACGGTCAAGTGACGACCGGACACAGCAGCTCAAAGCGACCGGACGCTGAACCCCAGCATTTGGTCATTTCTAGTAAGCATCTAGAGACGACTTTTTATGACCGGACGTGTCCGGTCATGTTCGACCGAACACACCCAGCGTTCGATCACTCGGCGACTCCTCTGTCCACTGCCACGTCAGCAGGACCAGATGCACCCTGTCAGCGTCCGGTCACTGAGTGACCCAGCGTTCGATCAGAGACCGACACTACGCACCCTCTGCTGCCACTGACCGAACATGCTGGTCCAACTAAGACCAGCGTTCGGTCACTTACAGTGACCTCTGTCTTTTCTATCTAGGGTGTCGGTGGCACCATCGGACTGTCCGCACTCTACGGACAGATACTCCACCGATGAAGTTCCTAACCCTTGCTCAAATGTGCCAACCACCAAGTGTGTCACCTTGTGCACATGTGTTAGCATATTTTCACAAATATTTTCAAAGGTGTTAGCACTCCACTAGATCCTAAATGCATATGCAATGAGTTAGAGCATCTAGTGGCACTTTGATAACTGCATTTTGATACGAATTTCACCCCTCTTAATAGTACAGCTATCAAACCTAAATGTGATTACACTCTCTAAATGTCTTGATCACCAAAACAAAATAGCTCCTATCATTTATACCTTTGCCTTGAGCCTTTTGTGTTTCTCTTTCTTCTTTTCAAGTTCAAGCACTTGATCATCACCATGGCGTCACCATCATCATGTCATGATCTTCATTTGCTTCACCACTTGGAATGTGCTACCTATCTCATGATCACTTGATAAACTAGGTTAGCACTTAGGGTTTCATCAATTCACCAAAACCAAACTAGAGCTTTCACTGGCGCAATCAAGAGCCGACTGGGACCAACCTACCGGGGACGCCAGCTCGGTAAGGACCAGGGAACAGACGGAAAAATTAAAGCAAGGCTCCCAAGTCAACCACAATACCAAGGAATGTACCCTATACACCTATAGGACAGTACCCTGTGACCTCCCTGGCATGACAGAACCCAAGCAGTGTTGTAGGCACCGACATTTTCCCCACAGTGTTGTGGGCGCCATCAACTCCCATACCAGACAAACACGTAAGGCTCTCCCCACATGCCTCTAGGCATAAACAGTGTTGTGGGCGTCGGCATCTACTGTATCATGTGAACATGGTAAAACCCCCTGCATGCCTCTCGGCATCAACAGTATGGCAGGCACCGACGTCTGCCATACCAGAAGAAGACGATGTAACCTCCCACGTGCATCTAACATCAAACAGTATTGTAGGCGCCTACCATCATTTTGTACCCATCGGCATGGGCAGCAAGACTTAGTAGCATACGTACTCTCTCTCTCTCTCTCACTTGTAAGGCCATCCCCGTCATCTATAAAAGGGGATGCACTCTCTCCCAACAAAAAGATCGATCAGTTCACTTACATTGATTCACCCTCTGTAACTTTAGACACTCTAAAGTTATACCAAGCACACGCTCGAACACATAGCACATAGCGGAGCTTCTGTCGCTCTCGGTCCATCAGACCAGAGTCTGACCAGGCCTCTTGTACTCCCATCTTTCTCCCTTCTGTTTGTAACCCCATAGCAAACTTCGAGCACCTGGGCTCAAGAATAAAGTCACCGACCGACTCAACCTGGACGTAGGGCATGTTGCCTGAACCAGTATAAACCCTGTGTCATTGAGTGCTTGGCCACCTCTGATCACAACGTACAACAAAACTATAAATATTTACGTGTTGGTCACTTTCTGCACCGACAAGTAGGTAATTCTTGAGCAGAACATTCGACTTTTCCTTCCTCTGTTGCCCATTTATGTTTTCTGATGCACTTCTCTTTTATGTGAGGTGTTTGATTTTTTTGTTGTTATTTAGACAAAATAGAATTTTATCATTGTTTGGCTATATAAAAAACCTATGAATTCTCTCTTGCTTTAAATTGTATTAGTTGATTGCATAAGATTGTTGCCTACCTAAAATATAGCAACTCCCTTTATGTGCCCTCCGTGCAAGGGATGCAATCATGCGAAAGAAAAGAGTTGAATATCTCGAAGGAGATGATATCGACACTGATGATTTTGATATCGACGCTAATGATTTCTACTCAATTCTCATAGTGTTTGATTTAAAAAAATCATGTGCAAGAATGAAGTTATAAAAATTAATATGATTTTTTTTGGAAAGGTTCATTTTTACCTAGTTTTTCTCCTTGAACTCCAAAACAACATCTTAACCCCTTGAACTTTCAAAACCGTTCAAATTACCTCCCTGTCCTATTTTGAACTGGTTTTGAAGGTGGTTTTTGTATCTTTTTAGTTTAAAAATATAGTAAATACTTGATAAGGCTATTAAACCATAAAAATATCTCTAAACTTATAAAAATTCCAAAACAGTTCTAGAGATAGGTGGGATATGACAAATCCAAAAAAAATATGTAGAGCTCTTAAAAATATCTTTAAAAGCTTTCGAAAATAGATTTAACTTAGGGAAATGGAAAATATCTAGGAAAATCTAGAAAAAATTACAAAACATTCTAAATGATGTCTAAATATGTTTGAAAACTTTTCACAGTAAAAAACATAAGACTTAACCATAATTAATGCATTCGACATTAATGTATGTTGCATTCATGATGGTTAAATTTCATATTTTTCCAGAGCAAAGTTTTTAAAAACATGTTTAGACATTGATGAGAATGTTTTTGAAATTTTCTAGATTGTTCTAAAAAAAATTCTCATTTTCGTAGAGCTACATCTATTTTTTAAACTTCTAGATATATTTTCATGACCTCTAAATATTTTACTTGTATTCTTCATATCCCAATATGTCTATGATTTTTGTCAAAAAAAAATTAGAGAGTTAGAGACATCTTCTATGGTTTAAAAACCTTGTCAAGTATTTATACAACTTTTTAACTAAAAAGATAAAATCATCTTCAAAACCACTTCAAACATGTCAGAGAGATAATTTGAGCGGTTTTAAGAGTTTAGGAGGTAAGATGTCCTGTTTTAGAGTTAGAGAAAAATGAGACTATAACAATAGTATGTGGAGATAAAATTAGACTTTTGCAGTGACACGGGCCGGGGGAATTGACTCTATTACCCGGCGGTGTGCAAGGAATGAGAATTGAATCGAGCGCTCAAACGGACCTTCTGCAGTCGAGAAGGAACAGCTGCCGCTTTAGGCCCATTACTAGCGATTGGGGGCAGGCCCTTTACTGAGTCAATCAAAAAGGAAAGGGAAGGAAAAGGAAAGGAAATCCTTAGGCCCATGGGTCTTGCTTCGTGGCAGTTGGCACCTTGCTTTCGTTCTTTTTTCTTTTTTCAACACGAGGCATCTCCCCATTCCCATTGCAAGTTCAACGGAAATACAGCATTCGAGATTGTATCAGAAAAAAAGACCAAGAAACAAAGCTAGCTCACTAGCTGAGCTTACAAACTCCTATCAGCGACCAACCTGCCGACACACAGGCAGACAGACACGAACGCTAGATCATAGAGACAGCAAAAACAGACACCAGGGCAAACTAACAAACATTAACCAGAAGTAGCAAACAAAAGGAATGCTCTGCCAAAAAGACAACAGGCACTATGCTCACCTTGCTTTCGTTCTAGTTACATTTTCCTGTCCCAAAAATAAAACAAAACAAAATCTAGTTACACTTATATTCTCTGTTCCTTTTTCAGTGAACTCGTGATCGTACATGCTTGTAGGCTTGTGGTTGAGAGTGGCTAAGCTGGTGAAACAAGATCCGGCCACCTACCTTATGATTTAGTGAAATGGAAACGAATGATTGGAAAACCTGGTTTTGGTTGCTCATCCACACGGCAATGGCATACATGATTTGTGTACAGCAAATAGGCCCGTGCAGGGGCCGAGATCACGAGGTAGGTCTTTGGTAGCAGCGGATGAAGCGCGGCGCTGTGTGGGTCAGTCAAAATAATTGAATAAAAAGAACGAAGACTACCCACATGCATATCTATTTACATCTGGCTATGAGCTGGAGAAAATATTTACACCATAGATCTTTTTTTTTATAAAGGAAAAATTCCAGCCTCTGCGAATGCACAGAGCCAATTTACACCATAGATCTAGCAGTAAAAATGCCATACTTGCACAGCTGGAGCAAATTTTCACGTCTCACCTCATCCTATGATCAGACCTAGCTCGTCTTGAGAGCTAGAGACATTCCTGTTCCTATTCCTATTCCTATTCCTCCTGCATGGCATGCATAATGAGGACAATATATTCAGTTCGCCCACAAGGTAAGAATAATTATGATTCATTAGCATCCTTCACGCTAACCACTCCGCGCATACACGTGCGTACTTTGAGCTGATCGATCCCCGGCCTCCTTCAACCTGTAAGTAGGTCCCTATACCTAGATTGGTTAGTTAAGCAAGCACATGCGCTACATCATAATCATAGATACATACTCCTGCTTTAGTAGTAGAGAGTGCAGTACGTAAAGATTTCACATGGCTCTTGTGTCTTGTCCTTTTCAGCTAGGCGTTTTGTTTTACATCTGTGTGTGCATGCACTTTTGTTTTGTTTACGAAGCAGCTACCCCTTGATGTGTAGTAGTATCGACTAGCTAAAATTTTCTTCTATGTTCATATAGGACGCACAGAACTCAAGTTTCGAAGGATAAACCGCAATTGCATTATACGTATATAACACTCTAGTGTTTGAAGGGGTACTCAATCTTTTAACCACTATATCTTTTTTCCCTACCAAAATCACTTTCAAAAAATTTAATGGGGGGAGAATTTGATTTAGGGGAGTTGGTCCTATAAAGGGAGAAAGTGGATTATGGAGTTAGAGGGAGACTTAAGTCCATAATGCCACATAAGGGGACATATTACATATGGTAAGAGCAAGGTAAGTAATATACATGTGGTCATTGCATATTTCATTAGCACCATATAATCTTGCTCTTGTATTGGATCCAAGAAAGTAGATAGTATGTAGTTTGAAATTTTACATTTGCTACCTATGGTCGTGTTGTCATCAATTATCAAAAAGAGGGAGACTTTAAGGAAAATGACACCTGACATGGGCTATTAAGTTGATTTTGATATTTGATGAACAACATGACCATTTGGACTAACAATATTGCTAGTATACAAGAAAAGTTCAAATTGATGCAAAGTAGACTTGGACGACTTACGCAACGTGGAGATGAGGCCACCAAATGAAGCACAGGAGTTCAAGGCTCCAATGGTCGACAACGGCTAGTTTGCCCAATGGCTGGTCGAGGACGCACCGAAATTATCCGGTGCCACCGCTGGACATCTCCAGTGAGTGCGCATCAGCTGAATTCTGCTGCCAATGGCTAGTTTTGCATTGGAGACTATGTATACCCCTCTTTGCTAGTCATTTGAGGTGTGTAAGAGTTGAGAAACATACCAAGGGAGTTGAAGCTCCACTCTAGTGCTCTGCGAAGTGCTTAGGTTAGTTAGACCACCACTAATGCGCTTAATCTAGATTTAGGCCTAGTATTTAGTGAGTTTTGCATACATCTTACCATTGGTGCTTGTGCGCACCATTGTTGTAATTGGAGGGGCTTGTAATCTTGCGAGACCACACCAACCATGTTTGTGGGTGTGGCCGCGACCATGTATTGGAGGGAACGAGGCCCGCTGTAGTTTGGCTGAAAACTCAATAGTAAAGACGGCGGTGAGCGGTCCGGGAGAGGCCATCTCAGTGACCCACTTGTGCGTGGAGAAGGGCTGATGGCTATCCACGGAGTTACCCGATTGAGAGCTTAGCTCCTGCAAGGGTATCCTTGCGAGGGGCTCCAATGAGAGGACTAAGGGAAGTGTAAGATTCTCGATGCCTCGGTAAAAATACTGGAGTCGTCGATGGGAGTTTACATCTCTATCTCAATTATGTTTCCATGTTTATATTGTTTACTTAGGTTGTGTGTTTTACTATTCTAGTCTAGCTTGCTAGGCTAGTTGATAGATTTGGAACATATGTTGCATAACTCTTCCACGGTAGAGATAGAACACAGTTACCAAAACTTTAGTTGCATATCTAGATAGATTACTTTGTTACATATGTTTTGATAAGTGGAAATAGTTTAGAGTAGAATTTATTCACCCCTTCCCCGTCTTAGGCGCATGATCCCTTCAAGTATATTGGTACACGGGTACCCTCGTTGCATGGAGAATAGCCCAAATGGGACGAGGCGGCCTCATCCTTGTAAACCACCGAGCATACAGAATAAGAGGTCTATTCTCCACTGGGCGTATCTTGTTGTCTTGTTTTTTAAGAACCTATCAGAACTAATGTTATCTTGTTTTTTAAGAACTATGTCATTTTTAAAATGTTATGTAGAATTGATGATGGCCGTCAAAATGATGTGAAATTGTGAAGACATATATGATCTTTTTGTTGATGTTGTTCATTTAGTATTTTTTTTATCCATAATATTCTACATATTGCTTCAGCACTTCGATGTTCTTTGTTATATCTATTATACATGTTAGCCTACGGCTAGCGAGATTTCTAGACTTCTATATTATTTAGCCCTCCTTGTGCATTTCTAGATCCACCACAGGACAGAACCATCTTGTCCCACTTCATCGAAAACCAAATTAACATAACCTATGACGTCACCTGGCTCTGCCTAGTCCACCCTATTGCTGTAGTATTGTACAACTGAACACGATGCTCAACCGTGCGTCACCCGACCTGGATTCAGATCAACAAAAAGACAACGACAAAAGCAAAGGAAATGATAAAAAAGGACGAAACATGCACGACGGATGCCCTCCAAAGGGAAAGGGATGCAATGCACACAAAGGAAAAAAGATACCTAATGCATGATAGCGGGTGATAAGTGCATGCTACCAAACGAACCTAACCTTACCCTCCCTTACCTAATGGCATATACTACCTTGGGTATTCGCGTCACGGCCAAAGCTACCAGATTCATGAAGCACAATATGAAATTGTGGATGAAGCTAGGTTCAGTTTAAGAAATGCTTGATTAATTTGTATGCTGAGGCGAGGATCATAGGGTTGGAAGGGCATCGATTTCGGCTGCTGCGTTGCTGTCAGCAGCACGGTCGCTTCCTCCCCAACTCCACCGCACGCAGTGACGCAGAGGAAGCAGCAGCAGAGGAAGGCTCCAAAAACGCAGTTGATGAGTCGTCTCGCCTCATCTCGGCCCTGTTTAGCAGGAGATACTGCTGCTGCGATTAATTTATAAAGCTAATTTATTGTGAGAAAAAAATATTATTTTATAGCTTAAAAAAATAAAATTAATTCTAACCGACAAGCTCAAACAAGCAGGACCCTCGTCTCGTCAGGGGTGCTCTGCTATCCTAGTCGTAGCAGCTTGCATGGCCCAGCGCAATTTATCTTTGTTTTTTTTTCTTTTTCTTTTGCTAGCTAGCTAGTCTCTCCAGGATGCCACTTGATGCCAATGTGGCACCTGCGACTGACGTCGACAAGACTACGTTACTATAGCTAGTCTCTCCAGGATTAGTTAGAGCTGCAGGCTGTAGCTGCGCTAAGGCCTCAGGAACTTGCCTCGGTAAAGGTAGGCCTGGTTTAGTTTAAAAAGTTTTTTCAAAAAATGTTATAGTAGCTATTCTATCGAATTTTACGATACGTGCATGGAGCATTAAATGTAGACGAAAAAAAATTAATTACACAGTTTTGTTGGAAATCACGAGACGAACGTTTTGAGCCTAATTAGTCCATAATTGAATACTAATTGCCAAATAAAAACGAAAGTGCTACAGTAGCTAAATTCCCAAATTTCACTCACCTAAACACAGCCGTAGTGCCTGTTTAGTTCTCAAAATTTTGCAAAATTTTTCAAGATTTCCCGTCACATCGAATCTTTGGATGCATGCATGAAGCATTAAATATAAATAAAAAATAAAACTAATTACACAGTTTAGACGAAATTCACGAGACGAATTTTTTAAGCCTAATTAGACTATGATTGGACACTAATTATTAAATAAAAACGAAAATGCTACAGTATCATTTTCCAAAAAAATTCGCCAGCTAAACGAGGCCCGTAGAAGGAACCTCTGCCACTGTATACCTGCTGGACCTGCCATGCCTGTCTGTCTGATCTTTCAGCAGGTCAATAGTAGGTGAATTTCCTAAACATCCATCCGGAGTTCCGGACAACAGCATGAATGCTGCTGCACCGAAACCCAACCCAAGAGTGAGGAGAGTCAGCAGTGGTAGGTGCTTACAGTAACAGTGGCCACACCATCACCACACGCCCTGTAGCAAGGCGGTGCAGTACTACGGCATGCCATGAAGAATATACTTACGACGACGGGCGGGACACAACACGAAAAGGCGCACGATCAACAAAAAAAACGCAGCGGTGCCAAGCCAGCGCCCATGATTCGACGTCGGCGGCCAGAACTCCAACCAGCAACACACAGGAATTCACATGTCATTTGCGCTCGGAACAGCTCGTGGTTGGAACCGACGAGCTACACAGCGGTGGCGTGCGTCAGGACACGCACAAGGGGATAATGCATCCGACAAGAACAAGATATAAAAAAAGCCTGGAGTGGATTAAACAAAAACCAAACCTGTGTTGGCTGAAATGATATGATACTTCCTCTGCTGTCAGTGTGGTAAGAAGCGATGGCCAACCTCCCGTGCATGCTCTGCCTAATGATTCCAATCCAGTCACACCTGCTGCACCTTTTTGTGCACCTGATCTGATCGATGCCGTCTTCTTAAGCAACCAGAACAGATTAGGAGGCTACAGCCACACAAAGACAATCACAAGCCAACTCATTTCATTGCAAGTGTGAAACACTATGATATCAACTGCATGCGGCATGCCAGATAACATTCTCTGCTCAAAGACCTCTAGTTAAATAAGTAATAACATCGTATCCAGGTTAGGTCACTGGCGCCTTACATCACATTACCTCACAATCAATCAAGGAGCTGAAAAGTTTCAGAAACGAATAGCCATTCTGATTAGGAGGAACTCCATTTACACACATGGGATCTGCCATAATCGTGTAGGTAGCAGCCAACACCATCTAGGTCCCAAGTTAAAAGGAAGAAAAAAAATCACACACCCACAAACTTCTCCAATCACCACAAATACAGGCATTGGCAGTAAACGCATAGGAAGCACAACACCTCGTCAAACAGAGACAAAAAAAAAAAAGAACAACAGAACAACACTAATAGTACAGCCACTGTCCGGCTACTTGCTGTTTTTCTTTTTCAGTAAGCTCCCAAACTTCTTCAGCAGAGGCTTGTTCTTTTTCTGCTGCTGTGGTTTCGTAGGAGACATTGCCACTTTAGTCACCATATCCTCTGGTACGGTCGTCCCGTTTGCACTCTCGGTGCTGCTGTCCTTCTTCGAGTCTAATTCATCATTGGACGATTCAGTTTCTTGTCTTTTGTTTTCGGTCTGTGCTTCCTTCTCGAAGCTAACTTTGTTGCTCTCTTGTAAGCTGAGCTCAGTTTTCAGTTCCTCTTGTTCCACCTTGCTGTCATCTTTCTCTTCATGCTTCGATTCTCCGTTGGAGTTCATATCGGCTGCGTCAACTTCAAGCCTTGGTTTTTTATCATCAGTTTCTTCCATATCTTCATTTTCTGCAACAGAACGGATAACTTCTTCACGCACAGAATTGTGGGCCTCATCAACAACCACCAGCTTCTCTTCCTCCTCAGGATGCTTCTTTGTCATGGCTTCAGCAAGAAGAGCAGACAGCTCGTCTATTTTCCTCATGGCATCAGCTTCTCGCATCCTGAATTCATCATTCTCCTGGGTTATGCTCTGCAATGCATTCTCTTTGTCAAGTAATCGCTCCTTCAGTTGCGAACTCTCAGCCTTTGCCTCCTGCACAGCCTTGTTGGCTTCAGCAACCGCCGACTCCGTGTATGTCAGTTTCTCTTGAAGCCTCTCGATCTCAATCTTAGACTCCTGTGCAGCAATGTTGGCCTCAGCAACCTCTGATCCCGTGTGTGCAAGTTTCTCTTGAAGCCTCTCCTTCTCGGCCTTTGCCTCCTGCACTGCATCCTTGGCTTCAGCAACTGCTGATTCTGTGCACGCCAGTTTCTCCTGAAGCCTCTCTTTCTCTTCATTGACTGCTTCAAGCTCCTGCTCTGCACCTCGCAGTGATGCACATACATGCTCGGCTTCTTCTTTAAGAGCAGCAATTTCTTGTTCAGACTGTTTGCTAGCCGTGATAAGGTCAAGCTCCTTAGATTCACATTCTTCTCTGTACTTGCTCACCTCAGCCTCCAGCTTCTCCACAGTTTCCCTTAGGTAAGTTATGTCATGTCTTGCCTCATCAAGCATTACCTCATAACTCTCTTCCATACTCTTCAGGGACATCTTCAGATCACCTATCTGTGCAAGAGCATGTTCATAATCATCTTCTTTCTTCTGAAACCTATCATGTGCTTCCTGTGCCTTGCAAAATGCCTTATCCAATGCAGCAGTAAGATCCTCAATTGCCCTTTTCTCTCTCTCCTCACTGTCTCTAGCATCATCCAGCTCACTAATGAGCTTGGTTTTCTCCTCAGTCAGGCCTTCAATCTTTGTGATAGCAGTCCTCTCATTGTCCAAAGCCTCTGAGGCAGCTAGTTCTGCAGCATCAAGCTTGTTCCTCAGAACATCTATTGTAGTCTGCAGCCCAAACACCTCTTGCTGCGATGCATCCAGATGCTCATTTGAATCATTTACATCTGCTAAAAGCCTAGCCACCTCAATTTCCAAGGCAGTTGTCTTTCCTTTAAGAACTTCAATTTCCGATTCTCTATCTTGCAGTATCAACTGGGTCTTGTCCAGCTCTTCAGTCGTGGAGGCAAGTGAGTCACTTTTGAACTTCTCGGACAAAGTAACTTCCTCCAATTTCATCTCAAGTGATCCTGACTTCTCCTTCCATTCTTCTAACTGCTGACGGATGTCTGCCTCGACCTTCTGCACATCAGCTATCTCTGATTTAAGCTCCTCAATCATTTTTTCTGCTTCGGCCAACCTCTCCTCAAGGACTTTTGCCTCCTCAAGTTTGCCTTTCAGAGATGAAACCTCAGACTCCAGATTTTTAACAAGAAGCTCAGCTTCACGGCTTTTACTCTCTTCGCTGGCAGCACTCAAATCAAGCAAGCCTTTCAAGCGAACAACTTCATTCGAGAGGATCTCCACCTTCTCCGCATTGACCTCAGCGATCTTCATTGCATCATCTGCGTGGCCAAGAGCAGCCTTCTTGGCCTCGTTCGCCATGGAAAGATCACGCCTGAGCCTCTCCAGCTCCTCCGTAGTGTTGACCAACGTCTCCAAGTCGGCGGCGTGCTGGCCACGCACGCACTCAATCTCCCTCTGCCACTCCTCCTCCCGCCTCTGCGCCTCGTCGATGCCTGCCTGCTCGAGCTCATCCGCCCGGAACTTCTCGATCTCGGTGGCCTCCTCGGCCCACCGCTTGGCCATGAGGGCATCCTGGAGCCTCTCGTGAGTCTCATCAGTGACTCTCTTGGCCTCGTTGAGCTCCCCGACAAGACGGTCCCTCTCTCCGAGGATGAATGCCAGTTGGTCCTTGGCCTTCTTCAGGTCTTCCTGGGCGGACTCAAGCCGCGCCTGCAGTTCGGCCTCCCTCCGGAGCTGCTTCTGCAATCCCAGCGACAAAATCACAAGTGATCAGGCATAGGCGTGCATCAAGAACCGAACCGACAGGATGTTAGCAATGCACCAGCACCTGTTTCTTCATCAGTGAGAGAAGAAGAAAACCAGAGGGCAGCGCAGTAGACTTACTTCTGGAGTGGTGCCGATCTTGGGCACCCGGCGCTCGACGACGGGCTTGGTGTCCCCGGATCTCGGTGAGCGGTCGAACGAGAGGCGGGGCTTCTGCGCGGCGGCCGACGGCGGCGAGTTGGGCTCGGACTTGAAGGGCCCCCCCGCGCCGTTGGTGCGGGAGCGCGGCGTGGACGGCGTGCCGACGCTGCTCCTCCTGGTGCCGCCCGGGGTGGAGGGGCGGTGGTTGGAGGACGGCGTGGACGGGCGGTGGTTGGAGGACGGCGTGGACGGGCGGTGGTGGTTGGAGGACGGCGTGCTCGGCCTGCCCCTGCTAATGGGGGACTCGTTCAGCCCAGATCTGTCAATGGCGACATCCATCGTTAATTAAAACTCAAAAATCTATTTTTTTTTCTTTCTCTGTTGCCGAATGGAGCGCGAACTAATGGAGTGGCACGAAGTCACAGGGTTGAAAGCCGGCAGGCTCAGATTTTTTTTTTTCTTGTTGGAATCGATCAAAATGAAATCGAAGCAGTATAAACATGCAGCTGCGAGATGAAGTGGGCGTTACGATCCGAATTTGAGGATTTACAGAGATGAAACGGCATCTGAAGAAAGCCACATTCGCGTGTGGCGGAAATCACACGAGACTGACAAGGAGAAGCAACTAGCGGCGCAGGGAAATCCGAGAAGAAGAGAGCCAAGGAAAAAAAATTCACCAAATGAAGCGGCGGCTCTAACTGGATTACTGGATACTAGATCTGCCATTGAAGGAAGAAAAGAAGAGAAAACCGACAGGCGGAACAAGAGCGCGAGCAACTAAAAGAGAAGAGAGAGAGAGAGAGAGACGCAGGAGTCCGGGAGCGAAAGTAAGTCACCTCGATCTGGAGGACGGCAGCATTGTGGACATGCGGTGGTGTGAGGCCGGGGCAAGGGGGAGTGCCCGGCCGTGTGGAGAAGAAGAGAGTGGGGGTGGGCCGGTGGGAGGCGGAGAGGGGAGGAGTAGTAGGAGGCGGACAAGGAGGGCGCAAAAGGCTGCAAAGGCAAAGGCTTTGGCCGAAAGGGGGGCCAGGCCAGGCCAGACCAGACGAGCAGCGCGGGCAGGCAGATCAGATGCGGAGGAAACGTCCGGCCGTCGTCGCCGACGGCTACGAAACTCCTCCTCCGGCCACAATTCCAACCCCGTTCCCGCGCGCCTGCACGGCAGGAGAGGTCGTTGCGGGCTGGGGTACACTGTGGCTCTCTAGTGGATTGGCATATCCTTTGCTTGTGCGTGTTAGCAATTACTCCTGCTAATCAGTAAATCAGGAGGAGGAACCAGTACTAGTTGCTGCTGCTGCTACTAGAACTGTGTGTCCTCTTGGGGCTGGGAGGTGAGACTGGTGGTACGCCACCAGCACCTGTACTGATTGCATTGCCGCGTTGCAAATTATGGACGCCACCGTGGCTTGCACATGCTTGCAAATTATCTCGCCTACCGTATCGGCAGTTCTGTTCTGCATACTGCACCCAATCACCAGCCATTTATTATTATTATTATTATCCTATCTGCTATAATTCTGGCTCCGATAAAAATTAAGCTAAAGTTATTTGCTAATGCTAGCACGATACAAGCCTGTGCACACTCGACGCGGGTTGCATCGTGCCCTGCACCTCCAATCCCTAATCTACGGTAGTATATACTATCCGTCCAATTAATTCTAGTTAAATTTGTAGAAAAAATATATATCCATAACACCAAATATTGAAATATATAAACTATTGGTGAAATATATTAAATGATGAAATTGATAATATTCATGTAGTACCATAAATAGTACTATCATTTTATCTATGTATACTTGGTCAGATTGAAACTGATTTGACTCGGTGAGAAGCTAACGGAGGGAGTATCACGGTCACAGTGCCAGCAATGCATGTAACCGCAGAGGTACGGATGTCAATTGGTATCGGCAGCGACGCGCCACGCATCACCGTGCATGGTTTTCAAAGCTAAGATATACTACTACACCATATACGGTACTGCCTCGTACGTATACTCGAGGAAAAGTTGTAGCTCACCCGACGAAGCAACAGGGGGTGTAACTTTAGTCCTGTCACGTCGGATGTTTAAACACTAATTTAGAGTATTCAACATAGACTAATTACAAAATTAATTGCATATTTAGAAACTAATCTGCGAGACAAATCTATTAAGCCTAATTAGTTCATAATTTGCTAATGTGGTGCTATAATAAACATGTGCTAATGATGAATTAATTAGTCTTATAAATTCGTCTCCTAAATTATCCTCGATTTATGTAATTAGTTTTATAATTAGCTTATGTTTAATTGGCATCCGAAATACAGGGACTGGACTGCATCGAAACACGCACGCAGTGAGCCTGGTATCTGCAAATTTAAGAGGGACGTGCTGTACTACTATTGCATTGCAGCGTACAGTACGTAGTATACTAGTATTGGTTGCTGTGTCACTGTGGTGCGGATATTTGCTTGCACGCGTACGTCCCACAACCGCAGCTTTGCTTTGCTGCCGCCGATGGATCGGACCGTCCATCATTCATCATTGTAGTTGTAGGGCTAGCAACATTTTATCTCCATTTTTCAGGCTCCAATAATCCAGGATTAGCTAATAAAAAATACTAGCAAGCACATTAACAACGGCGCGAGAAAGACGACGACCCCGGCCCAGGGCACTCCAGTGCCCGCGCGGCGTTTCTGCATGGCTCGCGGCGTCGCGCCATGGGATGGATGGAGCTTTGCGTTGCGTGCGTTGGACGGCTGCGTGCGTGGGGCCCTCCGCCTCGCTTCTCTTTCCCAAAAGGCAGCCGAAAACGCTGCTCCAACCAACAAATCTCCACGGAGCGGACGCTACCCAACTCATTTCTCACACTCCTTAGCAATTCGAGTGCAATCGTTTACGACCCTGACGTGTGGTGCCCGCAGGCCGCTTGAACCTGGGCCCACGTAGTCAGTGCCGTAGTCAAGTCAACTCCGGTTGTACTGTACTGCTACCTCAGTACTACTACCACGCTACATATATTTCCGTGACGATGATTTGATGCTAACGAGCCAGCCGACACATCGAACGGAACGGAACGGAACGCCGGACCGGGCGTTAAGGATTTCCAAGTTTTTGTTAATATTTTTATAAAATATTTTCTAGTCAACTACATGCATCACAATGGAACAGACTGGCCGAACTTTAAATCAAATAAATTTTCAAAAAACTATAATAATTGCTAGTGCAATAAAATGTTCACCTCATATAGAAAATCTACAGGAGATTGACTCGAATTATGTTCACAATGTTGTGAGTTTAAGAAAGATGAAAAGCGAGCCAAATGCTCGCATGCATGACACACGCATGCTTGGACAATTATGCCACGATATGAGTGGTTTGACTCCAAACTTAAAGTGAGAATGACAAGTGAGGGATATGTTTCATGGCCCTCGAGCAATCTATGAAACTCCATAATTTGATCGTCAGAATTTCTTTTCTCTTTTTAAATTGAGCTTTGCAAACTCAGTTGTCCAAAAAATGTAGAATTATACTCCCATTGCCAATTTGATATACCTTTTTTTTTTGCGAAGTGAAGAGAGAACTGTATCAAAACTCAGCATAGTAGATCCCAAATTACACATTAAAAAACTAAAATAAAGATATATAATATTCTATCTAGATTCTTATATTGTCTTCTTCCCTAGTGGATTTCCTTGATACAAACAGAGCCATGTTGAACACCAAAGCCAAATCGTAGTCCTTATGCCGAATCCAACAATCAACCTCGAAATGTTAGACATGCCGTAGACATAGGCTCCAGATTCGTCATCTCCAATCCCTTAATTCGTTGTGTATGTCTGATTTTCTCTCCACAACCATCGACGATAAAATCGATGAACCAGAGTTATTTTTCTCGTGGGGAGTGCCCAGGAGCATCCTCCCCTTGCAGATAATGGTCATAAATTGGACTCTTGCCAACAAAATCGACACCTATGATGGCGAACTCATTGTGGCATCGAAGTCACCGTAGTTAACAATACCCCGGTCGAAAATCGTATGATTGTGCTGATGAATTTAATTTTGTTAAACTTTAAGTAAATTAGATCTAAAAACAGTTACAAAAGAGACGGGTCCCCAACTTTTTTCACCATTGTCAAAGTGGGAGAGGAAGGAGAAGGACCTTGGACAACAGAGGACATCGGCGGCAGTGTCCTACGAGACTTGCTTGTTTCACGAGAGAGCAATATGCCACTGGCCAATTTGACATATCTATATATAATTTTTGCCATGGTCAATCTACCTAGAATTTCTTTTTCGCATATTAAAAAATAATAACTTTTTTTATATTTTATACGGAAATGAATTTTCTTTGAAACATTTTGAGCTCCACGAGACCTACTGGTACAACTTTTCGTTTAAGATCGTCATGATATTCAAATGATCGATAGGATGCTCGGATCTTATAAATACATAAATCGGCTTGGCCAAATTTAAATAATTGAGAACTACTGGTTTTATTTCACAATTGGCTTGGCGAAAATTAGATGCCACCACAACAATTGCGGATTGAAGTACAAGTCTGTAAATATTTTATTGGGACAATTATTTTTACAGAAACGAATTGAAGATAATAAAAAGAAAAAAAATCGATCCATCAAGTATTGAGCCCATTCCGCGGCTCAGTCCATCCGGATGCTTAGCCTGTAACAAAAACAATTCGCTTGGCTGGCATCATCACCCCAGGCTCACTTGAAATGGACCGGCCTGATGAAGTAGGGCAAGGCCAGAGTTTATCACTTTTAGATTAGATGGGCCTTTAGGTCGAAGTCGGCGTCTGCTTGATTTCTTTCTTCTTCTCAGTTTCAATGTTTTCTCAATCATGTGTATGTAATTCGCTCCAAATCTATGTATTATAATAATACAACATTGTTAAAAGAGCTTCATGTTCGTCTAGAGGGTCTAGAAATTAATCAAAAAAATTCACCGTCAGATTTTATGAAGACCTAATGGTTAACTGAGCTTAAAAAATATCCATCGTTGGATTTTATGAAGACCTAACAATCTAGATTAAATCAAGCTCCAACACATATCTTTCTGCCCGATTTCCTTCACTCCTGTCGTGATCTGTCACGGTATTTCATCATCACTCAATTTCTCTTTGCTTGACGAGTGACTCGACGTAGGGTCGGCCAACTAGATGGGGAAATTGTCATTTCTAAAACTTATTGGTGTTGGTTAGCCAATCAAAACAACGGAAGTAAACTAATCGTCTAGCCATGACTATACCCATCTATATATTATCACTAGCACATTAAAAAAGATCCTATGCAAGGTATATACTAAGGTGCCTAGTTAGTGGGAGCTCTCCTATAAAATTCTAGTTAGCAAGGTGAAAGGTCCTAATATGGCTAGAGGGAGGTGAATAGCCTATTTAAAAATCTACAAATCAACTAGAGCAATTTGATTAGTATGACAAATAGCGAAATACAAACTTGCTCTAGCTCTATAAGGGTTGCAAGCCACCTATTCAATAATTCTAGTTGCAATGATTACTAGGCACACAACTTGCAATGTTACTACTCACTAAGAGCTCTCAATCTTGCTACTCTAAAGAGCTCCACTAGATGAACTTAAAATAACAAAGCAAGCTCTCAATTCTAAATACACTAAAGAGCTTGCCATAACTAGTTTACAAGAATATAAATGAGTGAGTAGGGTGATTATATCGCCGTGTAGAGGAGTGAACCAATCACAAGATGAATACTAAATCAATCACCGGGAGAATACCAAAAGGACAAGAGACAACCAATTTTTCTCCCGAGATTCACGTGCTTGCTGGCACGCTAGTCCCCGTTGTGTCGACCAACACTTGGTGGTTCGGTGGCTAAGAGGTGTTGCACGAACCTCGTCCACATAATTGGACACCGTAAGAACCTACCCACAAGTGAGATAACTCAATGACACGAGCAATCCACTAGAGTTACCTTTCGGCTCTCCACCGGGGAAGGCACAAGACCCCTCACAATCACAACGATCGAAGCCGGAGACAATCACCAACCTCCGCTCAACGATCCTCGCTGCTCCAAGCCGTCTAGGTGGTGGCAACCACCAAGAGCAACAAGTGAATCCCGTAGCAAAACATGAACACCAAGTGCCTCTAGATGCAATTGCTCAAGCAATGCACTTGGATTCTCTCCTAATCTCACAATAATGATAAAACAATGATAGAGATGAGTGGGAGGGCTTTGGCTAAGCTTACAAGGTTGCTATGTCAATGCAAATGTCTAAGAGAGTGAGCTTGAGCCGGCCAAGGGGCTTAAATAGAAGCCCCCACGAAATATAGTCGTTGTACCCCTTCACTGGGCATAACTCGGGGTGACCGGATGCTCTGATCAGTTCGACCGGACGCAGGACCCCAGCGTCCGATCGCCCGATGCTTGCCACATGTCATCAGCTTCAAACACCGATCGCCCGATCTTAATGGTCAAGTGATGACCGGATGTGTCAGTTAGAAAGTGACCGGACACAGGACCCCAGCGTCCGGTCGTTTCCAGTAAGGTTCCAAACGCAAAATTTCACGACCGGACGCGTCCGGTCACTCAACGTTTCCTCTGTACGCCTCACATCAGCATACGTCAACACTGACCGGACGCACCCTGCCAGCATCCGGTCACTCTTCACGCTAGCGTCTGGTCATAAGACCGAGACACGTGCTCACTGCTGCTACTGACCGAACTCTGAACCCAGCGTCCGGTCACTATATGAACCCCTGTCTTTTCTGTCTAGGGCGCCGGTGAAGTTTCTAACCCTTGCTCAAATGTGCCAACCACCAAGTGTATCACCTTGTGCACATATGTTGGCATATTTTCATAAACATTTTTAAGGGTGTTAGCACTCTACTAGATCCTAAATGCATATGCAATGAGTTAGAGCATCTAGTGGCACTTTGATAACCGCATTTCAATATGAGTTTCACCCCTCTTAATAGTACGGCTATCTAACCTAAATGTGATCATACTCGCTAGTGTCTTGATCACTGAAACAAAATGGCTTCTACTATTTATACCTTTGCCTTGAGCCTTTTGTTTTTCTCTTTCTTTTTTTCAAGTTCAAGCATTTGATCATCACCATGCCATCACCATCGTCATGATCTTCGCCATTGCTTCATCACTTGGAGTAGTGCTACCTATCTCATAATCACTTTGATAAACTAGATTAGCACTTAGGGTTTCATCAATTAACCAAAACCAAACTAGAGCTTTCATAAGGTCACTTAAACCTATGCACCTAGTCAATAAAACACTAAGGGTTCCTACACACATACTAGAGAGCAGACAAGCACTAAGCATAAGCCATACTAGGTAGTACTAGTAGTGGTGTAACTAGTACTACACTAGGTAGCACTAAGCACTACTCAACTAGTTACACAACACAATTACCACTTGAGAGGAGAGCTACTTAACTAGCTACACAAGTGCAACTACACTAGCACAAGCATATGAACAAGTAAATACAAGCTAGTGTAGGGGATGCAAACTGAGTGAGCAAGGTCAAATAGATGATATGGTGATTTTGTCCTGAGGTTCGGTGGTTTGCCAACCAGTTAATCTCCGTTGAGGAAAATCCCCCAAGGTTGCCACCGGTTCTCTTGCTAGTGGCAAGCCCGCAAGCTCTTACTCACCCCTTGAGGTGTGCTCCTAACGTGAGCTCTAACACTTGACCCGACTGGACCACTTGGTGCTTTTCACACCTCGGCTTTACTAGAATTGCTCTTGGCGATTTTCTATGGAACGAGCACATCACCCCTCACAATGCGGTCTCACTCCAAAGCACCACACAATCTATGTGCGTGCTACGATGAAGTCCACAAGCCACCAAGCCATCTAGAATGTGACAACCTCCAAGAGTAACAAGCCCTCAAGCTTGCTTTAACCAGCCCCTAGTGCCACTAGATGCTATCTCTATGAAGCACAAGCACTAGATCACTCCAACTCACTACAAATGGAAGTTGAAATCAACTTCTGCGCAAGCACAAAAAATCTCTGCTGCCCTCACCAGAGAGTAAACACCAGAGAAAGCCCCCTGAGGCTCTATATGCCTGACAGACTCTAGGGCTTGTCCTTGGTGAAAGGACCTTGATATCGCCTAGAGGGGGATGAATAGGCCTATTTAAAACAAACTCGCAGTGGAAAGTTAAATTCTAGGTGCGGCACCGCTGCTCCCA